>NC_137945.1:28373817-28961317 GCF_963969265.1 Rhamphochromis sp. 'chilingali' | reverse complement strand
TAAAGGAGCTCTGCCTAACCTCAAACGACCACTGCTGTTAATGATTTCAGCTGCTTTGTTGCTAACGTTTGGAACAAACTTATTTATGCTAACTGTTGTCACTGGAAGTGGAGGACAGATGTCGAGGGAATGCAACGGGGAACAAGCTCAGTCGTCACATCCTGTGGATTTTGGCAGACAAAGTATTTCCATGGGGTTTTAGAGCCCAAGCAAACATTTCAGTGTTTGTGTCCTCCCCTGGTGGTCTTTTTCTCTACATTTTCAGTCATAGTTGAGCTAATTAGCTTCATGTTTGGCTAGTGCCATCACTGGGTTTATGATGCTGACATCAGGAACAGAGAAGCAATATTTATAACAGTCTGACAATGAAGTTCACCATATAAACAAACGAGAATTCTAGATATACATGAATGTAAATGGCTTAAAAGTGCTGGTTACTGTTTTACAAACAGGTCTGGGTATGTGGAGAAGCCTCAGTGAGGCTGCCTGTTCATGCCTGTTGGGCTTGGGAGGTACAGAGTATCTGCTATTTACGAATAGTTGCGTCAGTCTGCGTGTGCGAGTTTCTTTGGGCAAGACACTGAACTCTAGGTTGCTTTCTAATGTGGAGTGTGAATGTTAAACATTAACATGTACTGATTAAAAGACAGATGAATTGAGTTTCTTCAGTGTAATAATCTGATCTGTGTCTCTCACTTTGTAAGAGACACTCTAGCCTATGTATAGACGATGTCAACATCATAATGCTTTCATTGGTAAATATGTATTATAACAATTTCAGTACAGTGCTGTGTTGTTCTTTTTCTATGGCTGGATTTTGTCTGATAAACACTTCACAGAAAACCCAACATCACAGTACCCTTGGTGTGTGTTTGCTGCAGACCTTGTATTTATTCCTTTTTGCTTTAAAAATCTACACCTAGGGGTGTCCAAGCATTTGGAGGATTTGTCAGTTTAAAAAAAGAAGAGAAAAAGGAAACAGCACTGTTCTCAGTCAGTATTGCACCCGAGCTCTCAGATTCCCATGTTTTGGCCATCTGACAACAGCTAAAATAAACCTCCAGCTTCCATTTATCTCCTGCAGCACTCACCTAGCTCCCAACTTCCTTCCTCAGTCGTCTAATCACTCGGTGCACTTTGTTCCAAACTCCTGTAGAGATAAGTTATGCAGCAGCTGCTACATTTTAACTTGATAGTCTGCATTCAAAACAGGAAGAAAAAAATCTGAAAGACAGCACACACCTGGGCAGGCGTTTCTTTTTAGAGTGCGTCTGAATAAGATCTGTGCTCTGTATAATGGATTCATGGGCTACCTGTGTGTGCTGATAAACTCCAGAACACACAGGAAACGCAGCGGCGGCAGACCGTCAACTCCAACCCGCTCGCAACGCCGACCGGCCTCCATCTGTTGCCACTTTTGAAAAGAGCGGCTGAAAACACGTTTGTGTAATTTGGCATGTTCTTTCAAATGGAAATAATCCGCCTGTTTTTCCTTCCGAGGGGAGGCTCCCCTCTGTCGTGGCTTTCAAGGTAAGATTAAGAGGACGTTTTTATCGTGCAGGATTTAGCTCTCTCTTCCTCTGGTGATTTCATTGCCTTCAGTCTGGCTGTTTGAAACGCACAGGAGGCTGTGAGCGGCACTCCAAGCCCACTATCAACCGGCGAGAAGGGAAGTGCGAATGTAAAAACTGTTTTATCTTAAAAAAGGAGAAATGAATAAAATTAAATTGTAAGATTTAATATGAGAATCAGAAGAAAATATAAAGCAGCTCTTGGTAACTATTTGTATGTTGTGAAAAGCAGTTGCTGCTAAGAGTGACATGGTACACAAAACTGAATGGAAACACTACATCTATAGCATGGAGACAAATAAAAATGACACAAATACATCCTTCCAGTGTGTATTTGTGTCATTTCAGATACATTCCATCACACAGTTTACCCAGTATTTACACTCAGTTTTGAGGATGCTCTTTATTAAATTCATATACAGTAGATGCACCATTATTATTATTTGGTGTCTTCTAAAGTCTGAAATCATAGTTGTTAAATAATATCTGCCACAGCCTCTCATGCACATGAAATTAATTCTGAGAAACATGTAGTGTTGATCCGCAAGCATTAGTTTCACCTTCTGGCCTGAGAATGGGTCGAACAGATTGGAGATCTGTGACTCTGTCCAAATGACCAGCAGTGCAAACAAGCATGACTCAGGTGGAAGCATATGATAAGCGGTCTCATCCTGCTGATGAGGAGACTGGAGGTCAACGTCTGTGTTTTCTATGCATGAAAACCCAGGCAAGGAAACTGCTTTCAACAGTAAGTGAATGTGGCCCTTTTGTTTCCCATTAGAGGCTCACAGTGCTGAGGGCTCATGGGCATTTTTACTGCTTAACCCTGTTTGAGACGTCTACATGATTAGTGTGATTTTTTTTTTTTTTATAACCCCCTTTTAATTAATTGGCCCAAAATGTCAGATGTAGCAAAAATTAAAACTCATATGTGCAAACTGATGTTTAATTTATTGCTTTTAAAACAATTCTCAGATTATTTCACCTTTTAGGCTTTATGGCATATTAGCCTGCATATAGCACAGTAGGACAAACAAGGATTCACCATAGCCCCACGATGCTGTTTAAGAGTCTGCAACAAGCTGTAGTTGAGTCTCGCTATATTATTACCTCTGCAGACTGTTTAATTGTTCAGTTCAGTGAATCTGAGCCCTGTTTATGTAGACTCAGATCCAGCCCCCTGTTCTCCAAGAGATCTGTATCTGGATATGGATAAGGTAAAACACATGGGATAGTGTGGGATGGTAGCCAGTGTAAACGCAATGTGTGTGTGTGGCATTTAAAAAAAATTAAAAATCTACCCAGCGGGTTCATAAATACAAGCTCACCTCCAGGAAGACTTTGCAGCACTTTTGGCCTAGCATTAAATCATGATGCGACGTTTCCCCCGACAAAGATTCACCTTTCAGTTTAAAAAAATCAAAAAGAGGGACTGTTTTTTCTTTTTGTACTTTTGTTGTTTGGCCTTGGGACAGAGCTTAACGTTTTGGCCCCTCCGAGTGCATCCAGCTGATGTAGGAGAGGTCAAATAAACTGCAACTTTATAAAAACAAGTGCTGCAAAAGCACAAAAAACAAAACAGAAGTAGGAAAAAACTCACAAAACACAGGGGATGCGTGTTTTTGACAGAACAGCTGCGTGAGTGACAAAAACCAGAACATGCAGAGTATTGCACTGAGTCATCTGTGTTGTGTAAAATACTGAAGATACGTGTTTGCAGTCAGCTGTTTACTATTAGCTTGTCACTTTCTCAGCTGGTCAATCACTTTACAGTCTTTGTGAGCTTTTGTGGCATTTTGTTTTTAATTTCTATTGTGTTTTATTCAACTTCCACTCTATTTTGTGTGAAGCATTTTTCTATTTGCTGCTGTTTTCTTAAGTTGCAGTGCATTTGACCTTTCAGGGCCACCGTACCTACTTGGAAAAAAGAGGGAGAGCATCAAACACTAAACATCAAAGTTCTAATGCAGGCTACAAACTGGGGCGTCAGCTCCCCGTTAGAGTAAACTGACTTTAACTTGTTGTATTTTTTTTCATTTATTTATTCAGAAGTAACCTGTAACTAGTCCTTGTCACATTTGTGCTACAACAGTGTAATTTTCGTCAGTCAGTTGGCCAACTGTATCCCTGCCAGTCAGATGGTTTGAAGTGCAGGTGGTGTTCGCTGCTGTCTGCAATCCGCCAGCTGCTGACATTTAGCAGCAAACATCACATGTTAGAATGTTCACACAAATGTAAACACGCACAAGAAAGCATTCAAGCATAGACAAACACGGGCTCTCTGTGTTCCACCTCCGCATCGCAACCACATCACACACTAAAGCCAAGATAAAACTACCGCAAGGATTGTAGTGGAACGGCGCACACTCACGCTATGCTTTTCAGGCTCTTGGAAGAGAACCTGGGCTCCAGCCTAACCCGGTCCGCCGGTTCTGAACATGCTGCTGGAGGAAGACGGGGAAACGGCAACACAACTGGCTGTCATGGCTCCTAGACTGGATGCCCGAGAAAGGGTGATGAAAGGTATCCAGCGTGCAGCTACACACCAGTGGAAGGATGCAAAGTTTTTAGTCAGCCAGTCATGCCTCAGGCGTATTGTTCTGTTTTAGTTCTGTTTTGTGATACACCCAGAGAAAACATAACGTTACTCTGAGTGTAACTCGTTCACCTCTGTGAGTCAGTTCAATCCCGCTGACCGACGGTGACTAAGGCGCAGTAGAATTTATTTATTTACGTTCACGTGTGTTACAAAGAGCTCCGAAAGGTGAAGATGATTGAGAGAATTAGTGGTTGAGACTGTAGCTGGACCTCAAATGATAAATATATTTCAGGGGAACGTTTTGTTTGGTTCAGATGTCTAGGTGTTTTTCTTTTTTTTTCTTCTCATTTCTATACCAATACAAAATACTGTTAGGCTTACTACTTTCTTATTTCTGAGAAAAGCTGATAGTGAAACTGTGCTGGCCTCAACCTGAAACTGCAGATTGGATGAAAATGTATTTCTATCCACTTTGTGTTTTATCTGACACCAGGACATGATAACCATTCAGGTTTCTGTGTGCACTAAGACAACCAGTTTTCCAATGTGCTGCATTGGAGAACTGGTTGTCCAAATTGCAAAACAACATGTTTTCTATCTAAAGCCATCCAGGTTTAGTTCTCCTGTTTCTGCTGTCATTGTTAATGACAGCCTCAAATTTCAGCCTCAACTCTCGCGGTACCGGTCCATGGCCCGGAGTTGGGGTCCGCTGGGTTAGTACATAAGACTGTGCTGCTGGCTCTAAAATGGGTGTTAGCAGAGGTAAATATAAGTACATAGAGTGGTTTCAAAGTGCCATTTAAATACTGGGCAGGATGTTTAGCACTGGAATGAGTAGACTTCTTAACTATGAACAAACTTTCACTGGATTGGATTATTAAGGCTTTTATTTATTTCCTGGTTAATTATTCGGCAGGAGATACATTAGCAAGGCCTCGGTACAAAAGTAGCAGTAATTCATTAAGGTTTAAACCCTGGTGGACTCTTACGTTTCCCTTCTTTTCCCCTTTATAATTAATGTTTAAATGCGTTTAACAGGATGCAACTTTAGCTCACTGGTTGAGTAGGTGTCCATGTGCCACATGGCTGAAGTACAGCAGCCAAGCTTTGAGTCTAAAGTGTGGTGCTGGACTCTGTGTCTTCTACTGCTCTCTCCCTCTCATTCCTGTCTGCTCTTCATTACCAAACAGTTGAATAAAGGGAAATTGCCCCCAAAATAAACTTAACACCAAAGAAACAATACATCACTATTTGGCGCAGCACGGTGGTGCGATTATGACCACTGTTGCCTCACAGCAAGAAGTTCCTGAGTTTGATTCCACCACCTGGTGGGGCCTTTCTGTGTGGAGGTTGCATGTTCTCCCCATGTTTGTGTGGGTTCTCTCCGGGTACTCTGGCTTCCTCCCACAGTCCAAATACATGCAGTTAGTGGGGATAGTTGGTAATAGGTGCGACTGGTTGTCTGTCTCTATGTGTTAGCCCCGTGACAGACTGGTGACCTGTCCAGAATGTATCCTGCCTCTCGCTCTATGGTAGCTGGGCTAGGATCCAGTCCCCCTGCGACCCTGACGAGGATAAGTGGAAGAGACGGATGGACACCATTATCTGTTTCTCCATTCAAAACGGCTCCATGCTGTTGCTAAATCACACAGGTGTGGGATGTGTTATGCACAAATTTTTGTAATTTTTAAAACTTCAGCTCCATACCCATTAACCATGAGACTATGCAAGAGGGAGTTGTAGTTCTTTGAGAATGAGTCCTACTGATTTTGAAGGCTTTTAAAAAAAATAAATGTCCATGAGGCTAACAAAGGTTACTTTGGTGCTTGATTAGCTAAATTAACGCCATTCATCAGGTTGGGAAGATTGTAACTTCTGCCTGTGCTTGTATGAGTTTCCACCCACAGTACAAAAGCATACATCTTAGGTAAACTGGTGAGTCTACATTGAGTGTAGCTAAGGATGTGAGAGTGTGGGGCCATGTGTCTTGATTTCTTAGATCCGTGACGGGCTGGTGACTTGTCGCAGGTGTACTCTGCCTCTCGCTCTGTGACAACAGGGACAGACTCCAGCCACCCACACTCTAAGCTGGATAAGCTTTTAAGAAAATTGATTCTTATTAACATTCTGTTCTCATCAACCTCTGCTGTACTTTGTTTTCAGCGCTCGCTATAACAAAATAACTCATTAAACAGGTGCTTCATGTTGGTGTTATCAGCTGTGTCAGCTGGTGTAACTGTACACTCTATCATTGCTTTTTGCTCCTGCCTGCCAAAAAACATTTAACTTGTGAACTTAACAGCCAACAACAAGAGTATGTTAGTCGGCTCAAAGCAAACAGAGCCTGCTCGAAATCACTATTTTAATCCGTTTTTCAGGTTTTCCATCTGTTTCCTGGGAGTCTGCGGAGGCTTTGCAAATACTGGTTGTATCTGCCTGATGTTAGACGATAGCTTCTCAAGTTGAGTGTTGGGGACGGGGTACGGGTGTCTTTAACAAGTGGACACATGCTCAGACGATGTAAACAAGCTTCATGCATACTCGAGTTGTCACACACATATAAGCATGCTCGCACGCTCCTCACCTCTGTTACGGCTCACCTTCTGGTGCCTGCAGGACAGTTGGATGTGGGCCTTCATCTTCATCTAGTAAACATACACTCTCACTGTCGGGATGACACGCTTTCCAAAGTGCATGCTGAGTCTGAACGAATACGCGTGGACCCACAAATGAACGCTCGCGACACCCCACTGACAGGCGTACAAGTGCACACGCGCGCGACCCCCACAGAGGAAGTGAGATTAGCTTTTTTGCTGCTGCTGTAATTCAGTTACCCCTCACTGCCGGAGGCCAAATGGCGAGCAGGGAGTAGGATTCTGCTGTGTCTGTGCTTTGTGTGGCTGTCGGCTTGCTTATCCCTGCCGTACACAGGTGAGTGTCTTTTTGCATGCCTGTCTACTCAACCCCTCCACATCCCCCCTCCCTGTCTCCACACAGCCTCGACACAACCTGGGTGCCCCCTCGCTGCTAAGCTGCCGCCTTAAATCCACTATTGTGATGGGTAATGTGTGACACGCTTCCCCTTAGGAATATTACCATTGGCATCAGGGTGAAATCTCAAACTCTACAAAAGTGTTTGTATTCATAAAAAGGCCCTATTAGTACCTAAATTATCCAATCCAACTTTATTTAAAAATTACGACAGAGTCGAGCAAACTGCTTTCCAGTTAACAGACAGCAGTAAAATACACAAACACATTAATACTATGGAAGCAGTACTGAACAAATTGGGGAAAACATTTTCCTTCTCTGTTAGCTCCTTTGTTCTTCAGCTCACTAATGGTTTCTTTTTTTTAAAGCTTTTTTTCCCCTGTGTGGCTTTCAATTGTATATTAATTCCTTACATGACAACCTCCCGTCAAAGGGTTTATTTTGCATGTCAAACAGAGCCTGATTTTAGAACAGCTAGAGTAGCTTTGCATGATTCCCAGTTCAGAATAATCCTGCCTTATACTGTTCTTTGGTCTAGGCCTTTCCATTTAAATTTAAAACATGCCATTTTAGCTTCTCTCCCTCTAGGTCGCTCTCTAGTTACGCCAGCTTTAATCTTTATTCTGATTGGTCGGGGTTCTGTACTCCCAGTTCTGAACTATTGGTTTGTTCCAGTTCCTGGTCGGAATTTTCAAGCCCCTTCAACTAGGAATTTGTACTCGGAAAGCCAAAAGAAAACCCACCAATCCCGAGTTAAGAATTCAATCCAAGATGGGGGCAGCGAATGTAAACGGTAGTAAAATTGTAAAACTCGTAATCTATTTGTGACTCACTATAAATAAGCCATAAACAAAGCACTGATCAGGCTCTGTCCATGGATGTGCTACACTGACTTGTTCCTAATATTATAATATGTCCCTGATTCGACCATATTGGGAATATCTCCTGTCTATAACATCACAAAGATGTATAAGTGACACCAGTGAGGAAGTGCAGTATCCTGGATTCTTTCTAATTACGAGTACTGTGAAAGATGTCTGGATGTTTAGAAGTCTGTGGGAAAAGCTCGTGTCTCTTTTGATTCATGATCTCAGTAAACACTTTCCTGATGAGTTTATGGTCTCAATCACTAGTTTCAGTTCCTATTAAACACGATGTTCTTTTGGGAACGATTGTATTCCTGAGCGCTTCGGTGACTTATTTTGGCACATCATTATTTTATCCATTCGGTTGATTAGACCTGTTATTGCTGCTGACCTGTTTCAAATTAACTTTAAAGCATATTAACTTTTTGGCTCCTAATCACACTATACCGGGACTTCTCGATGCCGTGCGAGACTTAAAAAGAAAAAAAGATTAGCTTCATGATCTCAGACAGTGAAAGAAGGGCTGAGAGGGAGAAACTCGGGATGCAACAGTGGAGACAGAATCAAAGAGTAAGTTAATAAGGTGCAAATGAGTGAAGGTTTAAAGAAGAAGATGAAGGCGAAAAAGAGACAGAAACTGATTAGGAATGGGTCAGAATTCAGCTTGAGAGAGTCTGCGAAAAAAGAAACTGCTCAGGTCTGACTTATCCATTTTTTAAGACGTAGAGTAAATGAGGCCCAGTTCAGAACAGGGTCTTTTCATATAAGGATTTACATTGTATAACAGCAATATTAATGTATTGTCATTTTACTATTTAAGTAAGCTTTGTAGACACAGCAATAAAATGTTGATTTTTTTTTTCATCAGCAAGTCAAACTGATCAGATTTCTATGAAGTCATGATAAATAAATTACCCATCAACTTTGAGGTCGGCTGGTCCTTGTGTCCACCTTGATACACCGTAGTAGCCGATGCAAGGGAGGGTTCGGCTACCTGTTATTGTACCCCTACAGCCGTGATCTATGTGGTGTGTTCGCTCTCGCCAACTCTGCCCCCAACAAGCTCAGTAAAAGCTGAAACCTAGGGTACGTTGGCACGGAGGAGGGATTTTTGGGCTGAGATTGTGGTGGCGACACCAACGGGGCCAACCAACAGATCACAGACGAGCGGTGGAGCCAGTGAGCGGCTGGCGTGCCAGAACCAACGTCACTGAGCTGCAAAGTTGCAGTGCACACATACCTTGCATGTAGTGAGTCATGAGTGCGCACACGCATGTATTCACATGGTGGGAGGCAGCTGTCTGGCACAGGTTCACCACAATCCGGGGCTCTGCCTTCCCATCACCGCGGACCCCTTGCCAGGCCAGGCTTGGAAAGAGGTCACATTCTCCAAGGTGTGTCTAAACAGAAATGACATGTGGATGTGCTGGCACGAGATGCCGCTCTCGGCTCTCTACCACCGCATCTCATGCTCCTGCCAGAAAAGCAGCCGTGGTTGTTTTCTTTCCCCCTCTTTTCTCTTCTCTTTTTCTTCTCCCTCCCTGTGAAATGCAGCCCGGTGCCAGAGAAAACAGAATCAGTGTTTGTTTTAATGGTTGTTCCATTCCTCAGGTTTATCCTGACTTAAAAATACCAGTAAAGTGGGGAGCGAGCTTGACAACTGGAATGATGCTTATGTTAATTTGGGTATGCTATTGCTTCTTTTGCCTGAGGAGTTCTCTCTGTCATCTTTCATTAAACAGCTTTTCTACTGACTGACATGTTTGTGGAAATGTATCCCCGTGACTTATTCCCTTCATAACATGACAGCATAGTATTTATGGTATACGATGTATCATCAGATCTTTCTCAGGGCAAACGTCTAATTACACACTGATGGACAGCTCTAATAACAAATGCATGAATTAGTAGAAGGTGTCAAAACACACGTATACACACTGTTTTACAGAAAGAGTAAGATTCAAAAAAAAAAAAAAAACGGGAAAAAAAAGAAGATCTGTTCTGGAGGATGCTGGTGCTGGCCCGATTCCTGATTACTGCGAGCTGTATAATTTGTGAGTGACACCTTCCTGTGAAACAGGATGTCTCCATTTAGACTGAGGTGAGCGGCGCGCATTAAAGATCCCCTCCAGACATCTTTTAAAACATTTAAAAATACTTTGCTTTGAACAATAATCTGTCCGATATGGTATCAGTAGGTGGATGTGTTGCTGGGAGTTTATTTAAGTTGCTTTCTGGATTACGACTGGCTTCCAAGCTAGCTGTGATGTTATAAAATTGGACTTGTACATGCATGTGTTCAGCTCAGACTTGAAGTAAAGTTTTACAGATGCAAATGGAAAAAAAAAAAGTAAAGCTTAGATTTTAAAAACTGTCTTTATAGTAAGTGCTGGATGTGATCATCGCGTGTTGTGCTCTTGTCTGTTTGTCTTTGAAACAGCACAAGTGAGCACTCACATCGACGGAGCATGTGCTCTCTGGCCAGTCTTCTAGTTAGACACAACATGATGCCCTATGCCTAATATTTTGTTGGTTCCCCTTTTGTTGCCAAAGCAGCCCTGACCCATCGAGGCATGGACTCCACTAGACCCCGAAGGTGTGCTGTGGTATCTGCACCAAGATGTTTGCGACAGATCCTTTAAGTCCTGTAAGTTGTGAGGTGGGGTCTCCATGTTTGTCCAGCACCGTCCCACAGTTACTCGATTGGGTTGAGATCTGGGGAATTTGGAGCCAAGTCCACACTTCAAACTCATTGTTGTGCTTCTCAAACCAATTCTGAACCCTTTTTGTTTTGCGACAGGCTGCATTATCCTGCTGGAAGATGCCACAGCCATCAGTGAGTACTGTTTCCATGAAAGGGTATACATGATTTGCAACAATGCTTCGGCAAGTGGTATGTGTCAAAGTAACATAGATGGCAGGACCCAAGGTTTCCCAAAATCGCCCAAAGCATCACGCTGCCTCTGCCAACTACCTTCTTCCTGCAGTGCAAATATATGAAATATTTAAAAATAAGCTCTGGTATAGTTTCTTAAAATTCCTGAAAAGAATCCAAAAACAGCTGCCGTTTGATTTCAGGGGCTTGATGTTCTTCAATTTCAATTTCAATTTGATTCAATTTTATTTTAAAAACACCAAATATAACCATAGAGTGACAACCCCAACAATCAGATTACCCTCTATGTCCAACTCCAGGCCTCGAGGGCCGATGTCCTGCAGGTTTTAGATCTCACCCTGGGCCTCAATCAAATGATTAGTTCATTACCAGGTCTCTGGAGAACTTCAAGACACATTGATGAGGTAATTTAACCATTTAAATCAGATGTGTTGGATCAAGGACATATCTGAAACCTGCAGGACACTGGCCCTCGGGGCCTGGAGTTGGACACCCCTGCTCTATATGCAACCACTTGGCAACAGTGGGAAGGAAAAACTCCCTTTAACAGGAAGAAACCTCTGAGAGGACTAGGCTCAGAGAGGGGCAGCTATCTGCCATGAGCAGTTGGGAGTGATAGGCTGTGGAAGCTGGAAAAGAGCCAGAGAAAAAGAATAACCAATGATTAAATGCAGAGTGGTGGAGTCCCGGCATAAGGGAGGAGTCAGGGTCACCTGATCCACCTCTAATAATAGGAATGTTTAAAGCCTAATCTTAAAAGCAGGATGTTAGATATTATCAATATTAATATTGTGATATTCATATAAATCATTAAATGTGGGATATTTATGGAAATTAGAAGAGACATGAACCAAAACAGTAAAGCTGTAATCCTGACAATCAAAATAATGAGCTGAAAAAATGTATCCATCGTTAACAGACTTTTTGAAAACGAGACATAAAAAAACTCTTGCAGGTTTAAAAGTCTAACACCAGCAGAGTTTAATGTGTTTCTGGATAAAATATTCCTGCTTTGAGATTTTAAAATGGTAAAAAATGTCAGGGATATCAAGTCAACCTAAAATTTGGAAGCCTAAGAGAAGCAATCCTGCTTTTCAGGGAACAAATTAACTGCTTCGAGAAAAAACATTCAGTACAATTAAAATAAGTAACATCTTAATTCGAAGTCGCTCAAGTCCAACGCTGCTGCTGTGCTTTCCCTGCTGATAAGCTTTTTAAAGCTGACAGCGCAGGATCACAGCTATCTGGTGAATGGAAATGCGATGAAAGCTACCCACACTCAGCGGATTGCTTTGGCTTGCATCATTCTGCATCCCTGGCTGAATTAGTGCTTACTAGGTGGTAATAAAACAACTCTAAGCTGCAACATTGAGTTCAGGTCGAAAATGGCTCAGTACAGTGCGCTGGGAAACTACACTTCTAAGTCTAAGGCGTGTCCAGGTTTGTCGCAGAGCTGATTAAACTCAAACATGTCCTGTTTTTGATCGACTGCCGCCCTGGAAGAGAGCGTGGAACATCACCTGGATCTAGTTTGCACTGACAAATCAAACCCATTTGTGGTGGGTGGGCAGGGAGTTAACCAAAATAGGGACTTTAATCATTTTATGTATGGTAGGAGTTTATAAGTTTTAAATATACATTTATGTGTTCTGGCCCTTATAACTGAGGATAAATCACAGCAGTGATCAGGCTGTGGAAAGGACACAGACACACACTGAACACAGCAGGCCAGGTAGCACGCTGAGCTCAACACAAAGAACAGGGATGAGGTCCCTGGGGACAACATGGAAGTGGACAGGATCAGGTTTGCAGTGGACTTACAGTATGTGTTTCAGAGGATTGCAATGCACGCACAAACTGAAAGGTGAGATGTCATTTGATGCCAGACTATAAATATGATTGTTTTTATTGGCAGTATAGTAGCATTAAATAGCGTGTGATTGCTAGTTTAATCAGAACATGATGGAATAAACTCTGTAGAGCAGTTATGGATTTAAAGATTTCATTTGGCAGCTGCACAGTCGCTGAATTAGTTTTTAAATACACAGTTGTAACCCACATAAAATGGGGGTACCACTTTAAGGACTGATATGAGGAGAGATGGACAGCCTGCCCAACCAATCGAAATGCACAGGTCCCAGTATGTTTTGACCAATGGGAGAGCAGTCTGCCGCTGTATGTCCCACCTACGTGCTCTGTGTTTGCTGCTATGTGTGGAGGTAGTCGCGTGCTGGCAGGAGAAAAGAGAGACTGAAGCTTTTGAGCTGGAAAAAAAGTATTAGATATAAGTTGCAACCAACTGTGTTGCACATAAGTTCACTGGTTATCAGCTACCTTTCATGTTAAAAGTAGCCACAGTGAGTAAGCAGGCAAATGCTGCATTTTTCTGGTGACTTTAAAAAGTACCGCGTGGAGCTAAACTGTTAGCCTTTGTTAGCTCTGGTTGCTATCAACTGCCTGGAAGTTCATCTCAATCTGCTTCCAGAAGTAAGGTCAGGTTTTTTTTGTATGCTGAATTGTTCCTGAGGTGGATTCCTCCGGTGAAATAGATGGCGAGCCTTCCCACCTGGACTTAGAGAGACTGAGATTCGCTTCTTTTCCACTTGATGATCTGCTGCACCTTGCGGTGTGGTAGGACTGTATCACTCACAGTTTCACGCACAGCTGGTTATACATAAGACCACTGACTGACATTCTCTCATCCCTATTCTCTTTCACACCCTGGGAATTTTTTGGACTTTACCCCTTGGACATTTTTTATTTGGGACTTTAAATAATGAGCTGTTGTGTAGAGCATTCTCCACATGTGAAAAGAGTGTGAGATTTTCATTTGAATGTACATTGGATTTGTGTAATCTGTTTCTATAAGAGTTAAGGAGTCAGGTTACTAGGGTGCACCCGAGCATTGAAACCCGAGCATTGAAACCCGAACATTGAAAACCAAAAATAACACTTGGCCAAGTCATTGCTTTAGTAGTTTGTGTTTTACTTTTCTTTTAATTTTTGTAAGTTTCCTTTCTACCGTTGTAAAGTGTCTTTAACCTGTGCTTGTCAACCTTATGGTTTATGTCACTAAAGTTGGCTGGTTCTTTTGAGTTACATTCTTGTCTCTGTGTCTCATTTGAACACACCCCTGTGCTCCTATAGTCGAGCCTATTGGCCCATTGATATATTCTTTTCAACAATTCCCCTTACTGTGTTACACAGTCATATTGTTTATCTGTTTGTGACAGCTGCACTGTCCACCTGCAGATTATCCCCTGAGTCCATTAGCTGTATGTATGGACCCGAGACAGAGAAGCTGCACATTTGTGAGGTTGTGTCAGTATGTCATAATAACCGCACCATTAAAGGTGCACCCTGATGAGACCCAAAAACCAAACATTCAAGCATCACCAGCCCCATCAAGATCACCCGAGTCACTGGAACACAAACATTATAACAAAGAGCGTTGATGATGAGAACTCGCGAGCCCAGAATCCCTAGTCTGGAAAACAATAGTAAAGACCAATAAGCCGAGAACATCAGTGTGCTGTGTGAGAAACATGTATGAAAGTCTGCACGGAGAGCTAGTGTCCACCAGCACAGCATCACAGATGTAGTAAGGACCCAGAACACTGCAGAAGCTGAGGGACACCGAACAGACCCGAAGCCCAAGCGGGGCACCGGCCAGCACGACCCAGGCGCCACAGCCCACCCCCAAAGGCCTCAGACCCCGACCAATCGTGGAAGCGAGAGGCACTCACCCCAACCCAGTGAGCTGGGTGAAGGGACGGGACAGTGGGCACGGAGGGAATGCATCACACAGGCCAACACAATACATGTGTCACGGTCTGCGGAGACAGGCTGTGTGGTGGTGTGTGTGATGGACCCAGGTGCGTAGACGGGAGTGAACTTAACAGAAAGCGAGCCTTTATTATGGCTGAAGACAAAGTGTACAAACAAAGCAGGGATAGCGTGACTAAACTAGACTATAACTAAACTGGGAAAACTAGTACTGTGACAAACTAAGAAGACTCAGAGACTATGGTGATAACTGCAAAGACTGACCGTGAAAACATGGAGGTGGGAACACAGACGACGCGACACAGACTGAATGAATGAAACACAGAGACTAAATACACATAAGGGATGATCAAGGGAAGTGGAAACTCATGAGGGGAACAGATGATACACATGAACCTAATGACAGGACTGGGAAAGTGAAACTACATACACTGACATTAGACACAGACTTTCAAAGTAAAACAGGAAACATGGGGATTAGACGTGACCTGAACTGAACATAACCACACAGACATGACGCATGACAGGTAGACGCACGGACCAGGGAGCCTGAATACAGGAGGAGATGACACAAACAACTAAGAAACAAAGGACTAAACAGCAACCTCGAAATTAACTAGATGAACTAAACTAGGGCACAAATGAATACCAAAATATATAAGAACTCAAACACTGGGTCACAGACCCAGCCCATGACAACATGGGAGGCAGATCAAGGAAAAGGGAAGGGTGGGGAGCCAGAGTGCCAAGTCAGACAGAACTGGCAGGATCTGGCAGTCTCCCCTGACATATCCTGCATTAATCCAGCCCCGCCCGGGCGGTCGACGCAGCCCCCACCCCCAGGACTCACACCAAGCTGGACCAACCCAAAAGCAGTTTTTTAGTTTTTTAAAAAATTGGATAAATATATATTTAAATCATGTATGTTATCCAGCTTCCTGATTGGGGACATCTATAAATTCTTAAAGTTAATTAAGTACATTTTCCTCATGCCTGATTGGTGTGAGCCCCACCTATAAGTGGTTTAGTGAGTTGCATTAAAATTGATGGAAGGTGGAACAGGAGAAAACGAGGCAGTCGCAGATAGTCCGACCACCATCCCAGCCCACCCTCACCACTTACAGTGAGTCGTATTCTGCTCTGCATCAGTATAGTTATGACTCGTATGTGTCAGTGTCAGTGCACTAGTGCTGTGGATTAAAAGAAGCGAGACAGGTGCGGTCATACCAACCCGTTGAGAGATAGTAAAGAAGAGGCAGAGTCATTGACCCCCCATCCTCCCGCAGACCCACAGATCCGGCACCCAGAGGAGTCTCTAGCCCGCCCCCACCAGCGGAAGAAAGAGGGCAGCCCAGAGCATCCACCCGGGAATCTCCAGAGAGACAGAAAGTAACCGATGAATTATGACCGGCGGTTACATCTCCTGCAGTAGTTGCGGTCACAGAGGCGAGGCAGAGGAAAGCAACCAGAAAGGGGTGGAGCTACAGAGAAATCAGGGAGGGGGTGAAAACAAGCCCACCAGACCCACGGCTGGGCCCGTACGTGCAAACTAAGCACAGTCGGCCAAATCAAACGTAATAAATTTTTTAAGGAGGCAGATACTCTTTTCACTAATATTTCTTCAATTGGTATTATTCAACCAGTGATTAATGCTAAGTGATTGCTTGATTTTCTAATAATAAGTATTATTTTCTTGGCAATGGCTGAAGCAGTGAGTGTGGGTTTAGCTCTTTTGGTTGGAAGACTAATTGCAGTTGTCTCACTGAGGAAGCACAAATGAGGAGATAGAGGAAAGCTTTTGAGTTGTTTCAAGCCACGGGTGAACACACTCATAGCTCACTGTAAGGTGGTAGAGAATATTTTGGCTGTCTAATCCAAATCTTTGGAACAGATTAGAGGCTGACATGAACTTTTACCATGAAAGATGTGATGAAGACGTGAGATTCCTTTCTGCTCCCATGTTGTAAAGTGAAGTGTTGCTGTTAAACTGAAAATCTGGATTGTCCCAAATGAGTGAGAAAGCACAGGGTTCAATTAAGGAACTGTATCCACACAATGGCTGAAAAAGGAATTAGGTTACTACGTTTGTCCTGGAATACTAACTCTAAATAGTTCACCAAGTCAGTCACTTTGTTTTTTCTGTAGTCATATCACCAAAAAGTTCACATAAAGCTCTCTGGTACAGGAAAAAGTCTGTCTAAAACTCACATTCACCCACTAACTCAACAGTTATGTCATTAACCTGTCTTTTCAGGAAAATTTTGGCCTTTTAAATTTCAATTTTATTTAAATTGAAACGATGCACCTTCTGTTTTCTTCACCACTTACGGTCATCACAGTGGAGCTTCTTAGCCACGATCTTCAACTAGGCCATCAGAGATAAATGGTTTAACTGTTCTGACTGTGAGGCTATAACAGAAACAACAGTAACACCTAAATTTCATAAATGGTACTAAAGTACAGTTTACATTTACAGTAATAGGGTGACCGTGTAGTGTCCACTCCATGGACAAAGACTTAACACTTTTTTAACATTTAGAAAAACATGTTAATTATCTTCCGGTTTCATTGTGTGATTTATGATTTGAAGTTATTTTCAAAGGCCTTTATTTTTGGGGTAAATAAAGGCCTGCTGAGCAAGTGCTTAAAAGAAGTGTACAGACTTCATAAGACACAAGGTTTAACACAACATTACCACAAACGCCAACCTGTTGGTGGCAAAGCTGAGGGACGACATATCCTTGGAGTAGAAGTGGCTGACCAATCAACTGCCAGCAGCATGGCTAAAGTCATCCAGAGAATGATATGAACCCTGCATTGCGGACTGCATTCTTTCTGCCAACACATAACATTTTATTTTGAGTCCCTTGACAGAGAAAGTTTGGAGCAGCTTGTAGGTCAAACATTTTATCAGTCAGATCAGACCGCCAGCCTGTCCATGTCCTCCTCTGACTGATTTTGTTCAGCTGTTCACTACTCAAAGTAAGTCCTTATTAGCCTCTTTTATTAAATGCTAATTACGCTTCAGACATCAGCCAGATGTTTGCACACTGCAGCTCTCGTGCTCTCCAGATAGCAGCTGTATGTGTGTGTTTGCGTGTGTGTGTGAGAGAGAGAGAGGAGGTGGGATATTAAATGAGTCTCTTAGTCACCTGAGATTGAACTGTGCCATAACAGTGATGGAAATGTGCTGTTAGGGGGCTCAGAGCGTTCAGCTTGTCTCCTCATCACTCTGCAGCGTGGCTGAGGACTTGGACAGGGATTACACACTTCAACATTTGGAGATGAACTAAAGAGAAAAGTGAGGTGTTTTTGTTTCCCCAGCTTTGGGGTTTGGAGAGCCCAACACTGAGGCAGCGAGTCCTAAGGCTGAGTCACTCGCTCCTCTTGGTTACACTGCTTTGTGTTTGTGTTTGGGTCCCTGTTTGTCTCAAATTACACACCTGACACCCCCCCCCCCCCCTTCCCTTCAAAAAAGAAAGAAATTCTGACCAGTACGTGTTTTCTTTATGACACAAGCAACCTCTTCCTGCTCCGTAAATCCAAAAATCCACCTCTGGCTTACAAGTGTAGCAGAAAATAACTTGTGCAGCGAGCTGCTGAACAGAAAGCAGGCACAGCCATTGTGTATGTCAGTGGAACTGAGCTGGAATTTTAGCGAACTCCCCTTCACTAAACTACCACCACCCAGCATGCAGCCAGCTCTGCCTTCATCATCACCCACCTGGTTAGCAGCACCCACCCCCGCCCCCTCAAACATCAACTCGTCTGCTCTCCACAGCAGGCTGCCAGGCCCGGGGCTGGGCCACAGGATGGAGGAGCAGGAGGAGGATGGGAGTGTGTTTGTTGGTGTTGATTAGAGGATCAGATCTCTAATGATGCCAAGTGGTGGTGGTGGTGGGAGGGCAGTCTCTTGACTCCGGTCCAAAGGCTTTCGATTTGAAGGTGTGCTGAACACTTGGAAAAGCGCACACACGAATACACGTAATGATGAAGAGCGTGGTAGGGGAGCAGCTTTAAAAAGATACTTTTGATTGATTGGCAGATTCTTCACGCAGCAGCTACACTTCTTTACCCTGGTGAAGGGAATAAGTTGACCTAGACCTGTGCTTTGAGCCATCAATTGCAGAGGGAAAAGAAATTATACACAGGATGTAGCATACACAAGCTGGAGCCTCATAAGAGGGAAATGAATGCCAACATCTCACCAAGCACCACGTAAGTTGTTTTTTTGGGTTAAATCTGGAGTCAGCCAGTCATCAACCTTTATTCTATCCAAAAACTGATTTTTGATATATAACGTAGAGCACAAGGAGTGCAAATGAGTCATCCATGACTTGTTATAACAGCAGTAGAGCAGCCAAATCTATATACCACACAATGTGACGCGAACAAATCACCTAGGTACTGTTATACATGTGCTGGTGGTCAGAAAGTAGAGGTTTTTATGTAGAAGTTGGTTGGCAGTAGTGGAGATACAGGTTGGTAGAGGTCAATCCCTGGCTGCTCCAGTTGCACACTGGAGCAGCCAGGGATTGACCTCTACCAACCTGTATCTCTTTGGCATGCACTGCCAAAGTATCCTTGGGCAGGAAACTGAGCCCCAAGTTGCATCCATCGATGTGCGAGTGTAAGCTAAAGCTCTGAGGTGTAGAGTTAAAAAGGACCTAAGTGAATGAGGCGTATTGTAGAGCAGAAAAGTGCGATATAGAACCATGTGTTTTGGTACAAACCAGCCAAGTGTCCCAGTAGCTACCAATGAATATGGGCTCTGACGGTGTCCCACTCTGACCACTGAGCCACCAAATGTGGAAGAAAGTGGCAATCTTGCCCCCTGCCTGGCCTCAGTCAACTGGTGCACAAGTGTCAACTTCAACAGGGACTTCATTACACTGTTACTGTTTGTGGCAACAGATGGGAAATGCTGAAATAAAGAAAGAAGGATGTGGTTCTTCAGAGCAAAAGATTGCTGATTGGAGAAACCAATCTGCACATTGTGAAATGGTATCATAACCACTCAGTGACTCCTCTAAGGAACTACTTTGGAGTACCGAGTTGGTGACGCTGAGAGGTGGGACAGCAAGCAAAGGCAAGGCAAGTTTATTTGTATAGCACAATTCAACAACAAGGTGATTCAAAGTGCTTTACAGAGACATTAGAAACAAAAACAAATAAAAAGCATGATTTAAAATTGATTAAAACAAACAAGCAAACAAACTAATTAACAAACAAATAAACAAACAAAACAGTATATAAAATCAAAACAGATAAAATCAGAACAGTAGATAAAATCTGTAGTTAAATGTAAGTTTTGAAATTTAAGCTTAAAGTGTGGATTTGGTGCTTTATTCAAATGCAGCTGAGAACAGGTGAGTCTTCAACCTGGATTTAAATAAACTGAGTGTTTCAGCTGATCTGAGGCTTTCTGGGAGTTTGTTCCAGATATAAGGAGCATAAAAGCTGAATGCAGCTTCTCCGTGTCTGGTTCTGACTCTGGGAACTGATAAAAGACCGGATCCAGATGACCTGAGGGATCTGGAAGGTTCATACTGGGTCAGGAGGTCACTGATGTATTGTTGCCCTAAACCATTCAGAGCTTTATAGACCAGCATCAGGACTTTAAAGTCTATCCTCTGACGGAGAGGGTAATCACCTGGTTTCCCTGCCCTGCTGTGATTAGGTGGTGGGGATCTGCTTGATTCCTTGATTGCACTGTGGCTGATATTCCACTTGCTGGATATGACCGTTGTGATAGAGGGGCTGATAATATGCTACCGCCTTGGTAATTTCTCACACTTGAATGTTTCAGATCATCAAAATAATTGTAATATTAGACAAAAATAACCCAAGAAATACAAATTTCAGTTTTTAAATCATGATTTCATTTGTTAAGGGGAAAAAAATAAATTTAATAACTTTTTGTGCAACCCTGTTAATCACAGTTAATTCATAACTTAATATATCAACATGGCTCCCAAAAAGTACCCCTCACCCCCAGACGGTTGTGCCAGATGGCTACCCCTGAGCCTGGTTCTGCTGGAGGCTTCTTCCTGTTAAAAGGGAGTTTTTCCTTCCCACTGTCTCACCAAAGTGCTTGCTATTAGGAGGGTCATCTGACCATTTAAGTTTTGTCTGTATTATTCTAAGGTCTTTACATTACAATATAAAGCGCCTTGAGGCAACTGCTGTTGAGATTTGGCACTATATAGAGAAAACTGAATTGAAAAAATGTAACCAAATAGAGCATAATGTATCGCAGAATATATGGTCACATCCTACCTAGCATAAACTCACTAAAAAACACTTATAATGTTGATGTGGGCATTTACACCCAGATGTTCTTGAAAACTTTGTGAACTCCTGATGTAAATAATGACTTATGGTGACAGTAAATGCAAACAGTAATTTTGTAAACAAGAAAACCAAATGGGGGAATCTTCAAATGAAGGACTTGAGTTATGTAAAGTCCTTGTTCACACACTTCCTCCAGGAAATTATGACGTTTATTTAGGCCCGATTCTGTTTTGTCAGTCTCTTCAATTCATCTTCCAAGTAGCTGATATTGTTCCATTATACTCTTTCATAAATACTATAAAGTGTGCAGTGGGGGAGCGGTGAGTATTTCAGAATAAAACTTGTCAAGTCTCTTCTTTTTTAGAAAGATTTTCACCATCAAACTGAGAAAAAAAAAAAAAAAAAAAAAAAAAAAAAAAGCGCTTATAATTACCCACATATGTCTGTCTGATGTCCCATCTATTACTCGAAACGTGTGCAGAGGAAGTCCAAACCTGTGGAATGAAGTCTAAACTCCTGTAGATCTCATAATGTGGTGTGCAGTCCCCTTCTTTCTTCTCCTCCAGCTGTGGAGCTTCAGGTAGTACAGAGCCTCCATCCAAGCCTTTAAAAGAGATTGTCCAGGTCTGGTCAGGAGACAGGGAAGAGATGCAGTGAGTGAGGGCGACCTGAGGCACGTGGCTACGCTCCACATTATATAAATCCACAGCACTTTTATGGGCTCCATCAGGGTAGAGATCTAAATCTGGGTTAACAAGCAGAGCTTACCGCTAAGAGTCCAGGGCACGAGAAAAGAGAGAAAAAGTCTCCTGTCTGAAACTCATTTCCCATAAATCATCTCGGCTCACACTCTTTGAAGTGGCTTTCTTAGAGTTTGGACAGGAAGTGTCGGGCTTAGGGGTTTTTTTCCAACCCAAAGACAGAGAGGGGAGGAATGAGGAAAGGAAAGGCAAGGCAAGGAAAAACAAGAGAGGAGGAACACATATGTGCTGTGATGCTCAGAGCAAGTAGTAATCCACACATAAATAGAAACGCTGCGCAGCATGCAGAAGAATATGTGCTAAGCCCGGTTTGGACTCATTGTTTGCTGCTTGTCATCTTCTGTGGATGCAGGAGAGGAGGAGGAGAGGGGAGGAGTGGCGCGGTGTAGGCTCCCTGCCAAATGCAAATATTGTGGAATAAATGGCGGTAAAGCTCAACCGTTGCCACTTTGCACCTAAGCCTGTGTTGAATTAACACTGTTATCATAAACAAAACATTATGTTAACGCGGCAGCGGGCTGAGCATCGACAGATGGGTAAGAGCATTAGGGAGATACCCGCCAAAGGGTGCTTTTCACCTCCTGTTTGGGCTATTACAATTCACAGGCGAGTCATGGCTGCAAAAGCGCCCATGGCATATGGCCCAGTAAATATTGACTGATATTTTAATTACCCTCTGCATAATCTAATAATTAATCACAAACATTACAGTTTCACCTTTACCCGGTGCCGCTTTTAAACAGGCACAGTCACTTTCTGTGGATTAAGAGTTTTTCATATTTTTAATGTGGCGGCATGGAGCAACACTCTCCTAATGAAATGCCTTCCGGTGCTTTCATTGAATATGTTTTTCTCAGCAAATGTTTCTCTCATCATCTAATCAAATGTTTTCTTTTCTATCACAGTCTACATCTGAACACATATTTGTGGATTTTAGGGCACATTTTACAAATCCGACTGGCTTTCACATGCTTGAAAATAATATTCCCCTGAATTCTATATCCAGGCTGGAGAGACTGGAATTGGACCCAGGACCCTGTGGACCTTCTTCAAAGCGGCCTAAAAGGGAAGCAAACCAGCTCCTAATGACAGACTACATTATGTTGATGAACCCCAAACAGAGGCCTCCATTGCTTTGCAAGTCTATTAGAGAGAGCTCTAGATTTCTGCCTTTTCTGTGCTTGAACCGCAACAGGTTTCAGGTCATGACTGCAGACTGTATATAAAAAAATGGAAGTAGCACCCATTGATTTTGCAATTCCACATTTAAAAAAGTCAACACTACCACCATGGTGGGTTTATGGCTTCCACCATGGTTTTATTATTACTGTCTTTTCAACGTTGGAGTTTATTTAAATAAATCCTGCATGTGTATCCTGCAGTCTGGAGACTGACTTGCGTTTAGAGCCAGGGCCAAGTGGCCACCTGAGGAACTGCACGGATGTAGCTGCAGATCTGCATCTCGGACAATTAGCAAAATGTAGGCTCATTTAAAAGCTGGCACAACATTTGAGCGCATTATTTTATGAAAGCAATATTTTCTTTGTAACTGCAGAGATGCATAAAGTTGAAAACAACAGTTTTTTTAACAGATATTTCTTGTTGTCTGAAACAAGCACACAAGCTTACTGTCACGGCTCAACGGCACGAGGGAACAGGGATGGACACAGGCGCAGAAACCAACCCGGAAGCGAGGTGACAGAAAACAAATGATTTATTTCCGCCCACAGGTAAACAAAGGTGAAACACAAAGCGACGCCACCACACTAGTGGCGCGTAGGATTCGTCGGTGATAATGAGGGCGACCTAGACACCTCTAGGAGACGGCTGAACAGCGGGGACAGCGGGGAGGTAGAAACAGGACTAGGTAGGGGCCGGGGGCACTGGAACAAGAGGAGATCACGATCAGAGGGATCCAGCAGACAACCAATAATCCTCCGCAGTTGAATTGAATTGCCTTACTTGGTTTCAGATGGAGGGGACAGGTGGAGCGGAAAACCCGGAAGCGGTCGAGGCGTGGGGAGGCAGGCAGGTGAGCGGTGGGCCGGCAGGCCACGTTGTGTAAGCAGCTGGCGGCCCAGGTCCAGGAGGACGGGAGCGAGGGGAACAAGATCTCCACTCCGGGTGCTATCGCTGAGGACAAGAAAAGACAGGTCAGTCATCACACGGCGTTAAGACAAGGTTTAGGATGCTCTACTGAACTAACATGGGAATAGCAGATACTCAGGCGATGAGTGGTTGAGAGCGCAGGTCTGATATACCGCTGGCACGATTGCTCACAGGTGGTCAGCCAGGGAGGGGCAACCGGACTCCGCCTAAAGGAGGAGGAGCCGCTGTCTGAGACCTGCAGGTGCCCCCACCAGACCCTGTAAGACAGCATTGTCCTCTGGGTAAAACGCTGCCTATGAAATGTGCTCAAAATCCCCAGACTTAGCAGCAGGGTTTTTTTTTTATTGAGTTTACTGTGACACATAAATGTTTAACGGGGCTTTTGGAACATTTCAGTCCAAATAAAAACATTTAACACACGTCACAGGAAGCTGATGAATGATGATGTAAGTTGGGAAAATGTTCTAGTGCATAAAATCATCAGGAGGCAAGAAAAGTCTAAATATTTGGCCAATCAGAAAAGAGAAAATACAGGAGGAGTTTCAAACACTGACACTGCACTCATTTTTCCACAATACAACAGGAGCATCTGAGTGTGCTGCATTCATGTCTTGCATTCTGTAAAGGGGTCGTATGCAAAGAAAAGCTGGTGGAGCTAAGCTCAGAAACTGGGCTCGGAGTCAAAAAACGAGATACAACACCCTCGTGCACACACACACACCTGCAGGGTGCACAGCAGCATCCCACTGTCTTCCAGGAGACACAGAGGGGAGGGATGTGGAGGAGCGGGTGGGTGGATATGCACCGGGTCGCCACATCAAACTCCTCGCAGGCCAGAGGAGTTCAGAGCAGGCATGTGTAACACAGCGATTCAGCATCCAGCAACTTAGCATGCAAGAGAGGGCGAGCAGATGAAAACCAGCGAGAAGCACGCAGAACCTTGCCAATCTTTTCGGAGAAGGCGGCAGCTTCTTCTTCTTCTCCTCGCTCTTGTTGCTGTTTCTAGGCAGGCTGTTGGATGGGTGGAAACCTGCTGTGTATATTGTTCTACTGTGATTGCATGAAATTCCCCTCTAATTGCTCTTGTTCCTCCACACAGGCCAACAGCTGATATTGAGAACATCTGAGAGCTCTTAGTGTGTGTGTGTGTGTGTGTGTGTGTGTGTGTGTGTGTGTGTGTGTGTGTGTGTGTGTGTGTGTGTTTATGTGTAGAGTTGGAGGACAGCCTGGAAAATTAGGCAGCAATGTTTGACAGGTTGGACAGCTGATTGTAGCTTTCACCTGCGACTCGGTGTAGGTGGGCATAGAGGGGTCCATAAAGGTGCCATATGGAGACCATACAGACCAAAAGTGACAGGAGACTCTGACAGACGTGCCCCCGACTTCATTTAAAGACATACATCTGATCTTTTTCTTCTGAACAATGCTGTGCTGAGGATTATCATCTTCGTAGTTTTGGAACGTTTCCTCTTAATTTGTCTTTGGAAGATGAAAAAAGTAAAAGCCTGAAAAGAAACGCAAAGACTTAGTTTGGCATGAGAGTGGTGCGGTTAGTGCTGCACCACCCACAGAAAGCAGGTCCTGGGTTTGAGTCCCCCATCTGGTCCCTGTGTAGAACGACATAGCGTTTGACAACTCTAAATCATCTCTCTCTGTGACAGGCTAGAACCTTTCCAGGTCGCCCTCTGTGGCAGGATAAGCCCCCCCCCAAAAGAAATCTGAAAAAAAAGAATCTGAACTGGATAAGAGTTACAAAAAATATAATGCATAATTTTTTCCCTCCTGTTTCTAATAAACTTCCATTGTGCGCATGACATAATCTATGCTTACACAATGACAACCTCTGTGTCGAGTTGTCATTGTGTAAGCAGCTCTATTTAGGTGAAAGTAGCATCACCAGACTGCAAACAAAGTATTGCCTCAGAATCCTAAACCTTCAGAATCTTTAGCATCAGCGTCCTCGGTCAGTCTCAGCCCTCTTTAATAATATTAACAGAAACTAAGGTGACAACACTAATTTAGGGCTGGCTGTGGCTCGGGAGGTAGAGCAGGTCACTTGCTAAACTGAAGGTTGGTGATTTGATCCTTGGCTGCTCTCTGATGTGTTCATCGGAGCAGGAAAGTTAGATAGAAAGCACTCAGGTGTAGGAAAAAACTGCTCAGTAAGACTAGAGCTATATGCAAGCACATTACATGATGTAGTACAAGACCACTTTGCTTCCATTTAAACTCAAACTGTGACTGAACCTTCAGCTACAGCTGAGGCCAAAGAGCGTCAGGAACGCCTCACTCTGTTGTTAGAAAAATATAAAATGGCAGAAAAACTGTCTGAAAGGAAGAAATAATAACTTCAATTGCCGTCCTCTGATCAGACAAATGACTGGACGAGTCACATGCTGGCTTTAAAACTTTGGGAACCTCTTCTTTAACTCCTTTCTATAATATTTGAGCACATCCAAGTCTGCAGACCCAAGAGTTTCTGTACTCATAGAAACTTGTATTTCACTGCCCTCTGCTGGTTGATTAAGAACGGTTGACACTCTGGTCTCACACAGTCCAACACCACTCTGAGTTCTGATTTAAGAGTCTTAGCTTGGTATGCATAACAATTTTGAGACCTCTTCTGAAAGAAGACATGACACCAGAGGTCAGTTAATAAACAACAATATTTAACAGAAACAATTCATTTTTCTTTGAAAATATTCCTTTTGAAACGTCTTGATGTATTCTCAATCATCCAGGTAAGTAAATCTCCAAAAGTTGATTCTGTTCATCTGGACGTAGCGTTTTGTGGGAGAAACGTTTCGTCACTCATCCAAGTGACTTCTTCAGTCTCAGCTGACTGCAGGTTTCCCCAAATCTTATAAACAGTACATTTGCATAATGACTGAAACCAGCCCACTGAAGGGACAATGGGCTGGGAGGTCAGTAATGGAGGACATCTAAAAGCTGACGTGTACCGTAAATCTACACATACGGATCAGCATTTAAGGTTTGACTCTCATCATCCACTGGAGCACAAACTGGGTGTCATCAGGACGCTACAACACAGAGCGAACACCAAAACGTTTCTCCCACAAAATGCTACGTCCAGATGAACAGAATCAACTTTTGGAGGTTCCTTTTGAAATTTACTATTTAATGATGGCGGAAGTGGGTCCTTGGTTCAAATCCACCTACTGGCTGGGTTTTGTCTGTGTTCTCTCTGGCTTCCTCCCATAGATGTGTAGTGAACTTGGAGCTTTTACATTGCAGATAGGTGTAAATGGTAAATGGACTGATTCTTATATAGCACTTTTCTACTCTCCCGGAGTACTCAAAGCGCTCTATACAACATGCCACAATCACACCCATTCTCACAAGCATTTTCTCTGTACTTAGCGCTTTCTGACTACATTCACACACACATTCATACTTCGATGGAAGCATCGGAGAGCAACTTGGGGTTAGTATCTTGCCCAAGGATACTTGACATGCAGACTGGAGGAGCCAAGGATCGAACCACCAACCTTCCCATCAGTAGGTGACCTGTGAATGGTTGTCTCTGTGTTAGCCCTGTGTCACATTGGAAACCTGTCCAGTGTGTTCCCCACCGTTCATCCTATGGCAGCTGGATCAGGCTTCACCCGACACAGACTATACGCAGTCCTGTGAAAAAGTAATTTCCAAAGATCATAGTAATTTGATCTTTTTTAAAAAAAAAATTTTTTATTCTTTTTTAACAAGCAATAAGTGGTAATCACTGTAATGAAATCAGTTCACTATAACAATCAAACGATGGAAACTAGTTGGAACTAAACTGACTTCTCAGCTAAAAGGCTTTTATTTATTTATTTTTTTAAAATCACAGTTTACTCATTTATGCATGAAGGTAGGTCCTCTTTGTTCAAACAGAGAGGCTGTGAGCTTCAGAGTAAGCATGGAGCCAAGCTGCACCCAGCAGGTGAGAAGCTCCATAGAGCAGATACTCCTCACATGACCGCTGGTCAGTGCTGGGCCCAGATACAGGCATGAATCGATGCCCGGCTTTAAATCCAAAAACCACCATCACCACACAAAAGTGAACGAGCTCTCCCTGTGATGTCAATGAACCTCATGGGAGTAGGTCAGATCTTACACAGACAAATGGATAAATCAGAACTTTAATGTTTACGCGAGACAAATCATTTTCACTATCAAAGAAGGACATGGCCACTGCGACATCAGCCGCGTGAGTTGAGGATCACTCCAAAAACACAAGGGTTTGACAGGAAACTGGAGTGCATGTAGTGTCTGTTTGGTCAGCTGAAAAAGATGAAAGAAAAATGAAAAAACCCAGAATGTTCAGATATCAAACTTTCCAGGTTTATTTCTAGAATACATCTTTATATCACAAAACAGTCTCCAAAATGCAGACTAGGATCTGTATATAAACTGTACAAAGCAAGGCACTATACACTGAAAGAATTAAAAATCAAACATTTCATCATCATCCTTTGTTTGCCTTTAATCAGGTCTGTATCTGTCCCACAGTAATGACACCGTCATTCATATCAAGAGCTTCATTTGATCAGTAAACAGCAAATGGTGATCTGTACAGCTGGAACATGAGACACAAACCTCTGCAACATTTATTATACACTTTATTTTGTTAGGTTTTCAATATCTGTTGAGATTTTTCTTTTTTTTAAAAAACATTCTACATGGATGTAATATAAATATAATTTATTTTTAATGCACAGACATACATAGCAGAGAGTATCATGTGGAGGGAGTTCAGCAGGCTGACAGACCTGCCGACACCAACATGGCTGCAAGGCTGACAGTGTAAGGTGCTCCTGCTCAAAGTACACAAGTACATACATTAACAGAGTGGGAATTTACATGACTGCCATTAAAACATGCATCCACTCACAATCCTCTCCTACAACCAAAACACTGGAGTATCTTTTCCCCACACACCCAGGCAGCCCCACCCTTGGAGTCTGAGTTTTCTGATGACATCAGCAGCGCCCAGTTTTTCATCATTCAGAAAAGTCCTTTGGCTTTCTTCAAGTTCATCTGCTTCCAGCCAGGCAGAGCGCCGAACTCCTCTTTGCTCATCTCCAGGGCTCTCTGTGGGATCAGTCACACTCAGAATCAAACAGACACGACGCTCTGCTGCACACACTGATCGCAAACTCAAAGTACTCAGTCCTGTAGCCTGCACTGTGCGTGACAAACATCTGAACACATTCATGCATCAGTGAAGTTAAAGACGCATTCGATTTTCCAAAGTGCTCACAACTCCAGGATTCAGTTCACACGCGTGTGAGTTGTGAGTGAACAGCCTGTAACCAAACATGCTATAGTAGAAACACGGTGTTAGAAAGGAGAGAAAATGGGTGACAATGCTGAACAAGGAGTGAACATCCCAAATCAGACAACTCACCTTCCCATAAGCCCCCACACCCTGGAGGGTGGAATCAGTGAAACAGGTAAGTTCATGAAGGGACAAAAGGAGCGAAACATGACACCATTAAAAACAAATGGAAGAAGTTGGAGAGTCAGAAGGAATGAAAGGAGGAATAAACAAGAGAAAAATCGTTAAAAAACAAACAGAAGTGAGAAGTAACGTTTGACTCATACACTGTCCAGCTGTTTGAAAAAAGTCAAACTACACGCTGGCTGCAAAGATGCATGACCTCAGCTGAGAGTCACAGATAAGGAAAAGACAAACAGAGAGGATAAGATGGAGAATCAAAAGGTGCAACAGCAGTACTCATGCTCTGGGGAAGGTTGCTAACATTCTGGGTCATTAAACCAAACCAATGACTTGAAAGACAATTTCCCTGAAGTGCTGACTGAGCTGCAAAATTAGGAGGCGATCCTGTCTTGGTTCACCACAACAAGCAACTACTTAATGTACTGTATGCAGCACTTCAGTAGAGGTTGTACTACCTGTTGTTGCCTATGTATGAATGAACTTAAAACAACTTAAAAACAAAAAAACTGAGGTTCCTTCCTGGTGCTTCCTCACCTCCTATGACAGATTTTCTGGAAAATTAAAAGGCCGCTCCTTCCCTAAGTGCCTGTCTTGTGCTCTCTTACAGTGTTTTACAGTAGTGAATACTAACATTTAGTATTCTAAAACTAGACTACAGTCGATGTAGTCAATCTATGTTGTGACCGGCACAACAGAGTCCAGAGAAACTCTATGAGGACACAAACTTATGTGGCTTCAGAGCGGTTAGCTCGTAATGCCCAAGTTACCAGGTAAATTAATGCTGACCATCATTAGCTGGAGGGAAGCTAGAGCTAATAAAGCCCTTCTGGCCAAATTTAAAAGTGGAGGGCTGACATCAGCAAGTAATTTGATTCATGGTGGTGACCTAAATCGACCCAAGGCTGTTGTTCTTCTGACTGAAATAAGCCAACTAACTCACAAGCCAACACAGACCAACTTTACAAAAAAAGATTGTTGTCAGCTTAGTTGGAAAATGTTTTCTTAGAGACTTTTTGACAAGTCATTTATCAGTTCTAAAACGAAGCAACCTTTAAATAAATCACGGGCTCTTCACACTGGACATTTTTACCTGGAAGTCCTCATCAGACAAGTAGACCTCCAGGCGGAGGGGATCCACTCCCTCAGGCAGCGGCCGAGCTAGGAGATCGGCCAGCGGATATGTGGTCTTACAGAGCCGGGCCAACACATCCTCCACCAGAATAATCTGATGATAAATTTCTGCCTCCTAGAAACCAAAACAATACAACATAATTTTTTTGAGCTGATATCCAGACGGACCTGTATGTGAGTCTTTGACTTGTGCACTATTTGCTTCATATGTTGATATTAGTACGCACCCTCTCAGTGATCTCAGCGATGTCCTCTCTGTGCTCCCAGCTGGGGAACATGTTTGTGAAGGTGAGTGGCTCCAGACCAGCGTGGATCAAATATGCTTTGGGAGGCTTCTTCTCATTCTTTTCTGAGGAGAAAACGCAAGAAATGCATTTTAAAACAAGCAAACATCCTTCATTAACAACCAAGATTTCATTTATTTATCTGGGTTCCAAGATCCTGGGGTTGGTTTAGCAAAAGTGTCCACAACTACTGGATGGGTTGTATATTTATTAGGAAGAAAGTGGAATACCTCTGCAGTACTGCAGAACCGTCTCCATGGCACACTTCCTGTCCGAGTCCCAGCGGATTCGGGCCGAGCCAGTGCTTTCACTGTCCTGAGGCCACCAGCCCTGCCACAGGTACACCTCATGGTGGTTGTCCACCAGGAACAGGGCTGATAAATAGGTGGAAAAAAAAAAAAAAAAAAAAAAAGACGATCACATCTGGTATGCTTCATTGTCAGATTTTCAAGTGTTCAGTTAAGTGGTCATTTTTGTTCAGTGCAGCACTGGACATGACTGATGGATTTGTCCTAACAGTTGAAAACCTAGACCTGCTGGTTCTGGTGAAAACTCTCAGCACACACTAAAGTTGTCATTCCTAGCATTCATTTCAATGTCTCATTATGGGATGTGCCTCAATCTGTATCCCTTCACGAGCATTTATGTCCTCATGCAACTCTTGATTGGCTGGTGATTGCAATGACCATGTTGGACAGAACCATCCACCAACTAGCGTGCACCACTACGCTGTTATTATTCAAACAACTCTTCTTGTTTTGGATCATCTCCCAACCGAGGGCTAAACAGGCTAGTTAGCTTAACTCTCTACAGACAGCTGCATGGTAAGGTAGTTTAAAATGCCAGGCATCACATACAGTCCTCCTTGTTATCACTCCAGCTAGCAGTGACTGAACCCTCTTTCCTCTGGGCTCAACTGTGCGTTGGAACAAAGTATCGAGTAAAGACACCAGGGCTGCTTGTTTTGCTTGAAAAGTCTCCAGCGATGGGACGCTTCTGCTCCAAGTGTAGCCTCAAGCAATGCTCAGGTCTGTGCCCTTACTGCTACTACTGAGATAAGCTTTTCTGGCAAAAACAAACAGCAATAATACAGAGAGAACCCCAACAAGAAGACAACCTCCTTTGAGCAAGCACTTCGCAACAGTAGGAAGGAAAAACTCCCTTTTAACAGGAAGAAACATCTGTCAGAATCAGGCTCACAGGGGAACAGCCATCTGCTGTAACCAACTGGGGGTGAGGGGAGGACGACAGGAAAAAAGATACAAAAAAGACAAAAGAAGTGCTTACCCTGAATAATGACTGCATAGTAGTGCAAGCTACTTAATGGTAGTTGGTTATTGTGGTCACCAACCAATCAGCAGCCAATTAAAGGAGATAAATGGTTTATTTGAACCATGCAAGGAGTCACACCCCATAGTGAGGGGTCTCATGCATCTCATTCTGAGAACTGGAGTTATGGAAGTAACTTTAAGTTATAGGGAAGTGATTCTGGCAGACATTACAAACATTTAATCCTTAATCACACCGCCCTTTGAGATTCTACTTCTTTTTCAATTATTAAAAATATTTGGTCTTCTCTGCTGAGTTTAGCTGAATTTCTAAAGCTGTTTTCATATTAAAAATACTTTATCAACCATGTCCAAAGTGCGACCCTTACTTGTAGCACTCTGGATGCAGCTGATGACATCAGCAAACTTAAAATCTCGAGCACAAGTTAATTGTCACATCCCTCAATAGACAACTACATTTAGAAAGTTGTTGTTCAGCCTGAAAACCTGTTTCAAGAAAACTCTGGACTTGTGTTAAGAGATTAAAGCTGCTTCAAAATGAGTGCAGACACCGTGTGTGTCTACTGTACCTGGTTGGGAAGCTGCATACAGGTCCTCCTGTAGGAAGGGCATGGAGTTGACCTGCTTGGGATCTCTGGCGGGATAGAGAAATTCCACAGCTGCAAACTCTCCTGAACTGCTGCTCAGCTGGTACAGATGAGGTGTGAAATTAAATCTGCCTGGATCTGAGGGTCAGAGGGAGAAACAGACAACGAAATGACAAATTTACAGCTGAAAAAAGTTAAAAGAATTAATACGTACAGTTACTTAAGTGCTGTGTTTTTGTTGTATACTGTACTAATACACAGAGCTTAAATATGTTTTTTCTACCACAATCTAAAATCTGAATTATATGAACAGCTGTGAAATCACAGTAATTCGTGTGGTTTTTTGTTTTTTTTTTAAATAGCTGGATACATTCAATGGTTTTTGCTTTTGAAAATTTTTTAAACAAATATATTAGTCAAAAAATAAATGGATAAAAGGAATACTTTGAAATCACATCAGATTTGATCATATCCCGATATAACCTAGGTTACGTATTAGCAATGGTGTGTCCAGCGGGGTGGCCTGGGGGGGCACAGGCCACCCCCCCAACCAGACTGGCCACCCCAGGTGCCACCCCAAAGGCAAAACAATAAAATTCAATCAAATATCAAATGTCCGATTATGTTTTCACGGTGACGCTCAGATATCCGAGTGTAAGTGAATGCAGCATCGGCTTCTGCGCTATGTGCATCACGTTAGCAAAGGTAGGAGAGCCAAGCAGAAAGACGGCACCGCAGGAAACAATTTTTCGGTGAAAGAAAATGAGGACAGAATAAATGTCCCGGTAAGTAATATTAAGTTTGTTGAGTTTAGTAAACTTCGGCGAAATTAGAATACCAAGGAAAAAAATAACACTTAAAGAATTATTGCAGCCGTGGAATATTTCAGACAGTATGCTACTGAGGGGAGCTAACATAAGAGTTATGAGTTATAAGATTTAATCTAAGTCGTAACATTGCTGTATGGAGCTGCAGATTTGGTTGCAGGTTAACATAGCTGGACTGGCCATCGGGCTTATTTGACTTATTTTTTATTTTTTTTGTAATGGCATGAACAATGAGAGGTGGTGGATTGGCCAGATGCAGGTCGATGTGTAAAAATGACTCAGTTGTTTGGTGGTGGCTATGGCGGGGCTTCCACAGAGGCAGCAGGTGGATGAGGGAAGGGGAGGCAGGAGGAGAGCCCCGAGGCAGCCGCCAGTCCGAGTGTCAGGTGAACTGAACTTCAGGTAAGAAGTTATGACCTGCAGTCTATCTGGGTCAGATATAAACTAAGTTTAGGTGGAGTTTATTTTCGTTGTGCTGACTTTTTACTGTCAGTTGCAATAACTCATACTGCGTTCTAGCCAGCTTGGAGTTTTTATACAGCTGTTCGGTTGCTATGATGTTACTGATAGTGAACTTTATTTTATTCATAAGGTTAGTTAGTAGAGTTGCCAACGGCTCCTTAAAAAAATGGAATGGTCCCTCAATCAGAGAAAATATTACGCGTTTCGTATTGAGCTGAGAAGAGACGCAGTTTGTCCCGAACTTCAGCTAGAATGGAAAAAGACACAAAGCTGGATTTATTCTGTCTTTACGCTGCACAGCTGCCTCTTCTCTCATCCTGCCTCTCCTGTTGCTACTTCAATCATGAAACTGATCGATGATCAGCTGATCGGCTTTTCTCTCTTGTTTATTTATCGCCCACTTTGCGCCAGAAAGAGGAAACCAGCAGATGTCGCGCTAAACAACAGCAGCACGTTTAAGCTTGATCGGCTGTTGTTAGAATTTATTTAATATTAATTTCTAGTATCAGCTGATGTTTGCTGGAGCCACAGCTGTAAAGCTGCTGGTCATGATGTCGGTTTGGATATCTGGTGAGAGGGAAACGTGAAGACCACCCACCAGGATCCTTTTTTATGTAGCTGACAGCTGGTAACTGTGCAGGGGCGGGTCTAGCAAAGTTTTGCCAGGGGGCCAGGTAGGGCATTAACAGGGAAAGGGGGCACAAAGAAATACTTTTCTTTCTTATTCTCAATTTAAATATCTAGCTTTTATTAAATAATTATCTAAATCTTACAACCAAAGTTTTTATCTGACGTAAAATGTATAGAAATCATACATATACCAAAAAGACTGTACATCACTGTCACAACAGGGTTTGTTTTCATTCAAAGGCTTTATGGCTTTAATACCTGGTGGGTCGGTCTGTAGTCAAAATGCCCGATTTTCTGTCCCAGTCCAGCCCTGCAGGTTAATACTGGCAGTGTCACCATGCCAGCTGAATGTATTTCATCATCAGCCAGTGTTGTTCTTTATCAATATTACCAAAGTTTACCATAAGGCAGCATAGAAAGTATTTACTTGCTTTCAGGTTTTATTCAAATATTAGTCTTTTCAGTTGTTTCCCCACTTTTTTCCTGTTTCAAAATCAAACACCAGTTTGTGAGAAGATTATCTTCTTTTTTTAACAGGCAGATAAAGTTTTGCATTGGCATTGGCTAATTTGTCAATTGTTTGCTACAAATGTTCGTATTTTAATATTCAAAAATGTTTTTGCCCAAAACATATGTGCAGTATATGTCAGTAAAAATACTATGCAAATATTGCTGTCCTTGAATGCTGAGTAAACACTGACAAAACACTGATTGTATCTCTTGTACTTTATCAACGCAGTATCTAAAAACTTTACACCGTAGTGGTTAAAATCTCATTCTAATAAGAGTTAAAAGCGCATTTGGTTATTAGGTTTATAGGATTATTGAATTATGGTTAAGGGTTGGTAGAATTTTTTTTTTAAACATTATCTGCCAATTAAATCTGCCACCCTTCTCCAAATCTGTGCCCCTACCTGGCCCCCCCAACAAAAATTTTCTAGACACGCCACTGCGTATTAGGAACAAAAGGATGCCACATCCTTTGATGGAAACGAAAATTACAACATCAAACTACATACAGCTGAAATCAAAGACAGCCTGAAAACAACTCAAAAATGGCACTCAGTAGTTTGTATGACTCCTACATGCTAGTATGCATGCCTGACAACGTTGGAGCATGTGGCTAATAAGACAATGGATGGTGTCCTGGGGGATCTCCTCCCAGATCTGGCCCAGCCTCTCACTGAGCTCCTGGACAGCCCGAGTTCAACCTGGTGGCGTTAGATAGACCACAACATAACGTCCCACAGATGTTCTATTGGATTTAGGTCAGGCGAGCGTGGGGGCCAGTCAATGGTGTCAATTCCTTTATCCTCCAGGAACTGCCTGCTTACTCTCACCACATGATGCCCAGGACTACCTGCACCAGCGCAAGAATCTAATCCTGATACTTAATAGCAGCCAGAGTGCCGTTGCCATTTTGTTACCGTTTTATGGTATCATGTGACAAGAAGATGATTTCATGGCCACAATAAATGTCATATTTAACAATATTATCCGTAGTCTCCATCAGAACAGGACAATAAAGAAACAATATTATGTGAGGCTGCAGTGTTTGGACTTGCAGGCACAGATGAAAAAAATAAGTCCATGGATCTGCATTAAGTGTTTAGCTTGTGATATTTTCTTAACATCAAAAAAAGATGACTTCCAGTTTTTATTATTACAGAATGACATGCATTTTTGGAGGTTTGATGTAAAATAATTCTGCTCTCTTACACAAATTAAATTCTTCCCAAAGCTTCCCAGATCTGGATCCGTATCATCTGTGCACATTATTATGTCGTTTATACTTTTCTAAGTATTAAAACTGCTATAGATCAAGATTTGCACTTGACTGCTGAAATTACTCTTTTTTTTTTGGTCGTACTAAGTAATAAAAGCCATCGGTTAATTAAAAACACTAAAAATATCTTTCAGGGGAATAACCTCTGAACAGATATGATATTTACTAGTTCAGTGAAGATGAATATTGAGTTCATGTGCTCAGTAATTCCAGGAGCAAATCAGCATTTTTGCCTTTAATAATTTATTTACTGATGTTTTAGAGGTCCCTTAGAGGTAATCAGGAACAAATTTTGGGCTTAAAAGACTGAAAATCTAATCTCTGTCGTCATGAGTTGAAAAAGCATTATATATTATAATGCTATTCTGCATTATTTTATGCTAAAGTGTGATTTAAAATCCTGCTTTGAACACTGACCACCACAGCTTAAGCTTAGAATATCATATTTACTAGTGATACTATTCAGAAATGCCTGAAATGAGTGAAGTACTTTCTCTACAATTGTGAATGCAGGACTTTTACTTGGAAAGGAGAATTTTGACAAGTGTTCCCACCTTGCAGCATGCAGTCGTAGGCTTTCCTGTCCCGCCTCCCGAGGGCTTCCCAGAAGCCCGTGGGCTCTGCTCCCTCATCACATTCCTGGATGGTGACCTTGCTGCTGCTGTGAAGGCCGGCTTCCAAAGGACAACTGCAAAAAAACAGAGTGTGTCAGACTACGTGGTCACAACTGAACTCCTGACAAGTGGAAAACAGAGGTTTGCACTCACTGTTCTTTGATCTTATTGGCAGCAGTGCGCGCCACCTCCCGCGTGTGCACCTGAGACTTGCAGCCATGCCACAGGTAGATGAGGGCCTGGCTGATGCTCAGCAGCACCATGGAGACTCTTGAGCGCAGGCTGCTGCAGTGACAGGCGACCTCCAGCAGATGGCCCTCTACCTCCACCTCCCCACGCACACAGTACAGACGCCAATCATCTGAGACAAAGAGGGCAGATGAACGGAAGTGAACGAGATGGCCAAGTTATTTGGAGGTGTTTAAAACAAAGAAGTTAAAAGCTGTCCACTGTAGTAGGCTTACTCTGCGAATTTTCCTCCTCCTCTTCCCTCTTTCCTGAGTGGATGACCATCCCTCCCTTGAAGCACTGCAGGAAACATGGAGGCTCCTTTCCCTGCTGGACTTGAACCTAAAAAACCCCCAAAAAAAACAAAAGATGTCAAAGCAATCATACTCCCATAAAATGAAACTGTAGACTAAGAAAGGCAGGAAACAAATTTCTATTCCATGCAAACTTGGTCTTTCAGACGCTCTTGTTGTACCTGTGCTCCACGCTCTTCATCCAGCTCCACCGTCATGAGTGCTGATGTTCCTTTCTCGCTGACGGTGGAGTTGCGGCCCTGCCAGAAGAAGTAGCAGCACTTTTCCTTCCCCGCTCCTGTCGTCTTCAGCTGCTCCGGGTTCTGTCTCTTCCCAACTGTAAGGGAGACATTCATCTGAGGTCTGTGTCTGCACACGGCCACAAAACCATGATTCATGAACATACATGCTGCTCCTCAGTGTCCTAGTAGATGCACCTGTGATATAAATGTGGATATCCTAGGTCCTCTGACCTTGAGGTTAAAGTCATCAGGATTCAAACTCGCCTGAGAATTTTAGTAGATCCATCTACGGTATGAATTAAAAAAAAAATCCTGTTCAAGTTATGAAGATCCGAAATGATTGTCATCTCTGAGCTGATGAGAGGTTTTTGTATCTGCAGGCATGAAGCTGGTGTGTGACTCAATGAACAAACGAGCTCTCTAATAAATCAATAAATGTCTGATCTGCTTCGAACTTGGCAAGCTTTCTGCAGAGTCCAATTTTAGGTCATTTGGGTAATGTGTGGTCTCAATCTTTTCAATGTTGCTAGGCAATAACCACAAAGAATATAGCAGATTATGTAACAGAATAACAAGTCAAATTTAAATGTCTGTTTCTGTATCGATTTTTTAGTCTGTGCCCTTTTCCAAAACTCTTTGACAGAGACCTGGTGCTCATGAATCGACATCTGGGGGGAATTCCACAACAGCAATGATACCGCTGGAAGTACAACTTCCAGGAGAACAAAGCTTCTTAAAACCCTGTTCTGAGGCAAAGGCTGCCAAGCAGCCTTTAATCAGATGTGGCTGGTGATTTTATACATCTGGTTTTTATGTCTTGGTGGACGTTTAAATTAGAGTTCATTTAGATGCTGCTTCAACATAACCGCTCAAATATGCTTCTGAGGTATTTCAAGAAGGCTGCGCAGCAGTGAGACTGATTTATAGACATTTGATCAAAGCCGAAGATATCACAGACCGACTGTCACATAATTCTTCTGATCTTGGAATAGAGTATAGACCATAGTTAGACCCACCTACAAAGCACAGACTGATTGTATGAGAGATTAAGACCATCACCTTTGCTACTGCTTATATTCTGAAAAAGGTCCCTATAAACAAACTAAATCTCATACCATTCTCACATGCTAACGGCACGTTAGTGTGGAATTTTGGATGTAGCTTACACGATAATATTAGTAATAATATACAAGTAGTATTACAGAATTGACAGAACAGAATTTGAGTATTGGGAAAAAACAGTAGTGTACCACCATGGCACCAGACACAGCACTACTCAATTAAAACACAGCAGACAGGTCCAGCATAACCACTGATTTTCTGTGGCTGTCTAAAACTGATCACAGCAGTGGTGAAACCAACTCTTTCTTTCCTCCTTGTACTCTCCCCCTCTTGTATTCTAACAAGCATTTAGTTTGTCTAATCTGTAACATAAAACTGGAGTTTGTGGTATTCTGCTTCACAAGTCAAGAGCAGCGGCAGGAGCTGAGCCAGCTTCACTGAATCTGCAGACATTTGGCTGCGTGGTACATAACTGATTTCACCAACAGTCCTCCCCAAAGGTGTACTTTGGTGTTCTTGGAAGTACTCTGAGTCAGAGAGGATGTGCTATGTGGTTAAATTGGCCTAGATCTGCAGTAACAGACATAAAATCAAGGATCCTGTGGTTCTGTGGTTTAGGTAAACTGGAAATAAATGTATCAGTATTGTAGTCAATACTACAACTCACTCAATAAGACAACTTTTAGCAGTGGAAAAAGCAAAACATTATGTGCAAACTCTGCATACAAATGAAGAAATTATAACAAACATGCCTGATATACTGTCTCCACAACTCCATCTGCTGGCCGGTTTGAATGATTGACTCTTCTAAACACATCCCTGCACAAGTGGTAGATTGGACACAATCTACACAAACAAGTCTGTTTTGACTAAAGTGGTCCTTTAGGAATGCAGTTCATCAACTACTGCAAAATTACAAGGTTTACATGAATATATGTGCTCAGTACGCACCAGCAGTGCTGACCATGTATTTCCACTTCACTACATAGGTGTCACCCTCGTGGAACTGGCCAATGCTCTGGCGCGGCAGGCGGCTGTAGTCGAACTCCAGGATGTGCCAGACCTCCACTGCCAGAGTGCTGATCTCGTAGCTGCGCCACTCCTCTGCCTCCACCAGGCCGTAGCCCCGGCCCACATTGAAGCCATCCAGAATGGTGCAGACGGGTGTCTGATGGAGGGTCAGCATCAGTGAGGTATTGCACGCACTGGGCTGATCACGGGTGGGCTGCTCCTGGTGGGGATTGAAGTAGAAGAAAGAAATAAGTGTGCTGAATCTGCTGAAGCATGTTACTCCCACAAAAACAAAAAATGAGGATGTAGGTAGAATAAAGTGTTTGCTGATACCTTTTGATCAGTACTGTGATCGCTGCTGTTTTTTGTAGGACTGGGAGTTTTCCTGGAGTCGCTCCAGTCCAGGAACTTTTCTTTGAACAGGGTGGTCTCATTGTGTTGAGTCAGTCTGCCAAACACTGCCCAGTCAGGGCGACCCTGGCCTTTTCTACATGCGAAGCGGACACAGTGTATAGTGCATTATTATTAAAACCAATGAAGATGCCTGAAACACACTCCTGCAATGTCAGTTAATTTCTGAGGCGTTACTTAGACCAGAAAGTAAAAGAGAAAACATGACCATCTCTTTAAAGCTCTCTGCACAAAGGGCAAAAACACCATGTGTATGCAGACTTCCTGTGATTGACATTCTCAATATCTGTACATAACCATGCATCTAAGCTGTAGTATGTGTTTCCATACTTGGGTATGAGTGGGTTACACTCTCCTGGGTCCAGTGGGTTGATGTCACAGTTTGTATAATCAAAGGTGCCATTCCACAAGTGCTTCGCCAGCTGGAAAGCCACCTTCCTCTGCGCCAAAGTCACTTCCTTCCCGTGCCAAATGTACATCTCACTGCCAAAGTCAAAAACCAGAACCTGCAGAAAACAGAACGTGGTGTTTTCTCCAGAGCATTTATATCACCACTAGAGGGAGCCAAAAGTCATTTTAAATCTTACATGCTTGCACATGATTTTAAAACTTTATTTTAGATTTGAGATGGATTTACAGTTTGCAACAGTTTTAACTTAATTTGTCTCACCTCCTTAGGATTGAGCAGACAACAGCGAGGCATCTTGGCCCAAAAATCATCATCTGGGACCAGTTTGTCATCCATCAGGCGATAAATGCAGTTGGTCTCCACAATGGCGCCCTCGTACAGCTCATCTTCATCTGGCGTTCCTGCAGCTGCAAGAGCAAACATGGAGGCATTGGATTTCATCTTATTGAAACAGTTTCTTGGAGTTTTTCACATTTGAATCCTTACACTGATAACTCGACTGCCCCCCCAGGATCTTCCAGAACTCCTTGACAGCATGGTTTGTGTTAATGCCCTCTTCAATGACTTGGACATAGTTGGCTCGACAACCCAAATCTCTTTTGCTCTGGATGAAATTGGCCAACTCTGAAGCCTGAAAGACACACACACACACACACACACACACACACACACACACACAATAAAAAAAGTAGACACTTCCATCTTAACAAGTATATTTATCTCATTTCTAGTCAAAATTTATCTCATTACACTTAAAATAAGACAAAATCAGCTACAAAGCAACATTCCAGTAAGATATAGAAACTTCTTCACTCGGTGAATCTTGAAACGAGAGAAAAACTAGAGGATTTTCACTTGTTCCATTGGCAGATTTTTTCCGCTTATTTCAATGTAAAATATCTTGTATTAACACACGAAATAACTGTTAGAATATAAAGTACCAAAGTTTATGAAGTGAACTAGAACAACCCCATGAAAGCTGTGGACACCGGCTCACAACAGTCCTTTGTGTCAGATTTAGGTCACTAGTTTATTCAGCTAAAAGGTCATCAGAACACACACACACACACCTTCCTGAGCTATGCCACTGTAGCTTCCTCCTAACACTGTTTACATCCTGCACTTGAAGCCCGTCCCACCTGCAGCAGTGAGACCCTTATACCACATGATTTCAGTTCTTAGAGGGCTGTAAATTCCCAAACAGTAAGTATACTGTACTCAAATCTAAGCATACCAACAATAAGCCGTTTTGTAATCACTGCTTTGCAGCGCTCTGAGTCGTAACCCACCTTGCTCTTCTCAATAACATTGGCAAACTCTCCGATCCAGATGAAGCAGTGTTGTGGCGTGATGAGCAGGAAACAGTCGCCGCTATTCAGGGAGGATGCTCGCGGCTCCACCAGTCGGGTCTGGATGTGCCGGCGGCCTGGTTTCACACAGACAGGTAGTCAGATCGTCACATTATTGTACTTGCAGTAACAGGGCAAGCATCTGCGAGTCTCACCACTTCATCAAGTATGTTATCTACATTAACTTCTAATTTTCCTGCAAATAAATAAGGGCAGCAAAACAAATATTTGTTAGAGTTTTGTGATTTTAGGACGCTTTTGGCTTCTACCATCTACCAACCATCAGGTTGGGACAGCTAACCTCCAAACAAAACAGTAACCCCAGTGTTGAGGATTTACTCTGCATTACAGACAGCAGGCTTTAGAGGAGTGGATCAGCCTGGGGCAGTGTGAGGCACCCTGGTGAGAATGATTTGGAACCACAGCTGTCACCAACAGACATAAGGAGGAGATGCACAGACATGCTCTCATCTCCAGTTTTAGATATCCTCCGGTCCTCTGGAAAGGACACTCTTGAAGAAGCATCCTCCAGAGCTTTGTGTGAACTGGTTTTTGTTTTTCCGTTCCTTAAACGATTAATTGTAGCAGCTGCTACAGACTCACTGACTGCAATTTAAAAATACTGAGCACACACAGTTTATTAACTTGTTATTCGGTACTACAAATTATTGCCTGGAATTTTTTTTCCACTTTACACTAGCTGCACTGTTTTTATTGTATTTTATTATTTTTCTTTGGCAAAATAACATTCAGCAGGCAGCACAGAGTTTAGCATCTTAGCAAGATGCTGCTAGATTTAAATGTGGGATTAATGGAAATAAACCTGCATGAGTGCTAAGCCTAAAATGTGAACCTGAATTAAAACATTGCAGAATCACAGCACATTAATCAAAGAATTTCTGAAAAACTGCAAAAACCAAAGAGCTATTGTCCTCGCTTTTAACAAAAGTATTCAAATATGGTGCAGTGGACTGAATAAAAAGAAAAGTAGAATTATTCCTGTTGTGAGGGTAGGTGTTTCTGTACATTTAGTGCAGTGTTTCCAGTATCTTTAACTGACCTTTGACCTGCAACAGCATTAGTTTCTTGTAAGGCACAGCGCTGTTGTTGGACATCTGCTCTGAGATGTTGACGCTGCGCAGGTTGACACTGCTGAAGTTCTCCTTGCTGGCCAGACCGGCGAGAGCCACTTCAGAGAAACCAGAGTTCTTATTCACTGCAGGAAAAAGAGCAGAGCACAGAGAACTGACATTAGACTGCAAGAAATACACACAACAATTTTAATTTATTACTCTTCATTCTTATACAGCAAAGACACATCCACCCAGTACACACAGCCATGACCACAAAGCTCTACTGTGTCTCACTACAGCAGGTACTAAAGGTTTAATGCTATGAGAGGAGGTGAAGGAGGATGTTACACATCAAAGAGTGTGGGTTCTTGTCTTCACAGTCAAAACAAGCTGCTGTGCACGTGTAGCTCGTAAACAAAGCTGACTTTTCCGAGGACTGCTCAGCACAATAACAGGAAAGGGACACGCATGCAGGTCTGCTCACATCCCAAAGCGGTGTGCGTGGGTTCATTCAAAGCAAGTGGAGAAGCTTTTAGAGTGCATGATACAAGTGAGCCTTTCTATATGAGAGTGATGCTATATTGCCCTCTTTTTCCATAGAAACACTGACTCAATTGGTCAATACATCTCTCTGTCAATATAAGGGGCAAGATATTTGCATTTGCTGATAACATGAATGCACACATCACAGGGAAGAAGAGAGAAGAGATTTTTGGCCTCTTTGTGCATCTGTCAATTTCACCAGCCTCCCACAACACGGCACAGTTTGACATGCAGGGTAAAGTAGGAATGGCAGTGTCCAATGCGCCTGGCAACAACCGCAGGAATGATAAATTACAACAACCTGTTGGTGCTTGGACAAATAGAGCATCGTCAAGGAGACTGTATATTATTTTAAACAGCTGCTCCTCATCCATCCTCACTCACTCTTCTCAGCCTTCATCCTTTTGCTCTCCAGCAGGCCGATGTTGAGCCTCTGCTCCGTGTACTCGTGTCTGATGTCCTCCCTGGCAGCCAGCATCTTTAGAGGGTTCCTGGATGACTGGACGTTACGTGCTGGGCGCACCGCCCGCTTGTGCTGTACCATCTCTGAGGTCAGCCTGCAGAGAGGTCAGCGGTAAAGGGTCACAGTTAACAGGAACAAGTCTCACCCTCAGTGATGAGTCAAAACCACATCAGGCATCGAGAGCTTACTTTGGCACCTGGGGACCGAAGATGGCATCAAAGTCGTCATCTATCTCCAGCTTGTTGGTGACGGAAGGAAGTTCCTCCACTTGGCGGTAGAACTTGGAAAAAGTTTCGTCTTCGAGGGTCATCACTTCCTTTACCTTCTTTTCCGTCACTGTGATGGTTGCTTCTGGCAGTCCAGACACTGAGGACAGACAGAAAGAAGCGACTCTTTAAAAACCACAAAAATACAGAAAATGGAAATTATTCACTTTCTATGTGACTTTTAACTGGTGTTTTAACAAGCCCCACTAATAACAACCAACCATTCTGTGTGAGGGCTTTATCTTAATCATAATTACACAAATTGACTTTCATTTATCTTAGGTGTCTAACATGATGCTATAGACACAGTCCGCAGTACATGGTTTAGCTGTGGCCTACTGTCTTCTATTACAGGTTGCATGCTGACCTGCACGGGATGAATATGGATCAGATTGTCACACAAGCCCACTCAGAAACGTCCGAGTGAAAAGATCAAAGTTTACCTGGTTCTTCAATATTTAAAAAGAACAGTTTTGCAGCAGCTCCATGTCAAATGTTGCTTTTGTAGAAAATAGTTTGATATCACTTGTATCGTCTAATGATATCAAGAAAAGATAGTTTCTGCAGCTATCAGCTTCCATACCTACATGTAAGCAGGCACCATTAATACTCGTGTCTGTGAAGGACTCACTTTTATTGTTGAGCTTGCCCAGGAATGACTCCAATTTATCCAGCTTCATGTCTGACTCCAGGTTCAGATCTGGCATGGCCTTGATTTCTGCACACGCACACACACACACGCACACACACACACACACACGCACGACAGAGCCAACAAAGTGTTTGATTTTAGGTGAAAAGGAAAGCAACATGAGGTTCTGCTCATACATGTCACGACTAATGTTGCTTCTGTTGACTGAATAATGAGTATAATGGAAAGTTACAGTCACAATGCCGTAAATCTAAACATGGTCACAAGCACTTCCAAGGCCTCCAAATGTGAACTCTTCAGCACTTCAGACTCATGCACATTAGTCCAGGTGATTGCCTTCCCCTGGGCTACGTTCTATTAGGCTTTACAAGCCAATAGAAGTCTCACAGCAACACGAGTCACATTAGTGTTGGTGATATTGGTGGTTTGGATGAGCGGCGTGATAAATGGCAAAAAAGACAAAAAGAGTAAACCTTCAGTATCAGACATCTGTTCCATGTCTTTGGAAAGAAAAGCAAAAACAGAATAACACAAAAGTATACATTTAGCACCTACGCAACATGAGCTCAGAGGCTAACGAGGTAACAAAGTCGCGTCATTAATTTAAATCGGATTTAAGCAATGGCTGAACTCTTAAAGTCCTGAAAAACCCTCCTGAAACCATCTGTTAACATGAAAGCAGGGTGACATGCTCTAACAGGGAAACACAGAAATGAAGTGCAACTGACCATCCTGTGGTTTAGAGATGGCAATGCTGCCATTCTTGGGTTTGGACGGCACAGGATTCTGAAGAGCAGCAGGGGAGGCCAGACCTGCAGCAACAGAGACGTACATATACATGTGATGACTCAGGTACAATCTGAAGGGGAAGGGCTGTTTGTGATTTTAGTAAAAACACAAATTCATTTGTTTTCATAGTTTCACAGGCAGATGCAGTACTATCAGTTTGTAGGTTCACACAGAAAGCAACAGGTGTGGGTGTCTTTGCATGTGTTGTATGTTACAGAGCTCTGGAATAATAAGCAGGAATAGTTAATGAAACTGTCCATCGTTTGCCACGTCAGGGTAAGTGCACAGCTAATGCGGAAAGCTCCAACCATTAAATCATTTCTGCTTCAGCGAAGGCCTTGGAGCAGCTACTCTGGCCTGATGGAGGGAAAACGAGAGTCATTCTCCCCAAGCTGCTAGCTGTGGAGCAAGCTTTTTTTAAGCATTCAGGACACAGAGCTGAGGCTGACGTTAACTCTTTATTGCTCTGCAGCAGTGCATAACGAGCACAGGTATGCCAGTGGAAAGTGAGCGTTTTTGCCCTCTGACCTTTCTTCACCATGCGTGCAGCCACAGTGAACTGGGTCGAGTCATTGGCAGCTCCGTGGCCTTTAGACTTCCAGGATTCCTCTCGGGCCACGATCAGCTGCTTCCTCTCCTCAATGGACATGTGAGCCTCGATGCTCTGAGACTCCATCTCTGCCTCTGCTAACCTCTGAGAAAAGAGGGAGGACAAGTCAGTGTCAAGTGTAAGAGAACACTTCTCAGGTGCCTTACTGCATCATTTGTAATGTGCGATGCATTCCAGGGAGCATTTTGTGAATGGGTAACCCATCACATCCCTGCATTTATTTAAATGTCCTTCATAAAAGTGCTTGCTATACAAACTCAAAGCCCACAGGACAAATATGGCCCTTTACAAATTGTCATGTGGTCACAAAATCTTTTAAGACTATTTATAAATTTTACCCTGCTTAGCTGAAGCTGCACAACGATCATTAAGCACCACATTTGGAGTCACACGCCAAATTAAACAGCGTTTCCTGTACTTTCATGGAAGTAAACAGACTGTTGATAACAAGGTCAGAAAGTCTCCAGAGACGTGGGAGACCGAATGCTTCTCGGCATCGACCCACGGATCCATTTGCTGAGATATAAACTCAGTTTTCTATTCTGCACGGCAGCAGAGGTTTGGAGTCGTAGAGGCGCTGCAGAAAGCTGCTGAACTGTAACGCAAAATATGTGTTGGATCCAAATGGCAATGAAGAAGGACGAAAACTGCAGAGAAGCTGCAGTTTATTCACAGCTTTCAGGCGTTTATGCACAGAAACTTGATGCCAGAAGATTCGACTGTACAGTGCAGCTAACTTGCTCTGTTAAAGCTGTAATGTAAAGACAATGATTTTTATAAACACCTCCAGTCTCCTAGTAGCTGTAATATTCAGGCTTTTGATTAACGCTGTGGTCAGCAGGGCTGTGAGGTGAGGAAGCGAGGTTGTTGGGCTAAATGGCACGTCCATTAAGTTAACTTTGTATGGACTTCTTAATGCCTGGATGTGGGTTTTATCTGGACAAAAACCAACAACATTTTGGGGAAATGCCAGATGTGATTCTCATTTTTGAGTGTGGCCTTTGAGTTTGACACTGTTCAAACTGCACTCATCACTAAAATCTACCCATCAAAATGGACACAGTACTGCATCTTTTGCAGTCTGTGTGTTTAAATGTTTCCCACATTCATAAACAACAAAGTGCCCAAATACACAAAGAGTACACACAGAGAAAATGAGAAAATCTTTGCCTCACACAGCGCTAAAGTCATTCACCTCTATTTGAACAATATTAAGAAATGACACATGACTGTGTGGGTGTTTAAAGTAACTCGTGACAGTAAAATGGAAGAAGTCTATTGAATATAGCAGACTGCAACTCATGGTGCTGGAGCTTTGATTGCTGTGTTTGTGTGGAGGCTGCCAGCGGTGAGTGGGAGGGGGAGGAATTGCCCAGAAAGCTGTGTATAGCTTCGAAAGGGTCACCTTTCGTCTCCAGGGGTGTTTTTCATCCACCTGCACGGGTCTGCGAGATCTGATGGCCTTCACAACCAGAGGGATGGATGAGGAAGGTAAGAAAAGATGAGGATTATGGATGAAAAGACGGAAGAAAAGATCCAAGCTCTGCACAAGCACGAGAAGCTGCAGGGGCTGCCATGCTGGCCCTGTGCTGATAACGATGTGCGACTTATATCAATATCAGTGTGCTAGTGCCTGAATGGTTTTGCCTCCCATACACCGCAGTGGATTTTAAATCAAAAAGTGCAGACTTCAGCTCTAATTCACCAATTACCAGTTCATTAATTAACCATTAAGGACATTTTTATACAGTCTCAGTTTTTCAGAAACTCAAAAGTAAATGGTGGTGTACAGAGGCAAAAATTAAAGAAATTCCACCACTGTCCAAATATTTCTGAACCTCAGAATGAACACATTAATAATGCATATTAACCACAGTGATGTGGTTAAGGAGCAAAGTTGTAGAATAGGGTTTGTAATGTGTGAGTTTAGTGAAGCAGGTGTGTGAGCAAGTACAACAAGCAATGCAAGGCAGCAAGACCTGTTGACACGTCCTACCTGGCTGGCTGATTCGGTTGCATTGTAAGGAGGCTCAGGAGGAGTAGAGAAAGTAGCAGCAAACACTGGCTCCTATGGAAGCCACAGAAATAGGAAATGTACACATACACATGAAGGGGATGATCAGGAGTATAGCAGCTGCAGGGGTGTCGCTGGGATTTTAGAAACACTGGCATCATGCGAAACAAGGCTTTAATGTATCAGTTTTCTAGTTACATGTAGTGTGAGACTCTTTGCAAAAACAACTGTACAATGAACTCTGCAGCTCTGGAGATTTTTCAACGGGTTTCAGGAAATAACAAGTTGTGTCACAGACGAGGCATTGGGATGATCTCAGTTTGGGGTTAGAGGCTCCAAACTTACAACAGAAAGTCTTCATTCCAGATGACCAACAAGGGAGGGGCTGATGAGGAGCTTGACTTGCATTAGTAAGTAAAGGTCAGGGTATTCTAGCCTGTGTCATATTGAGGGGAGTGTAACAATAAAAGAAAGAGATGATCTAATTTAAAGTGCAGTTCAGTTACTTTGCAGAAACCTTGTTTTGCTGTAACATTACAACAAAATGCAACAGCAGTTATTTAGACTCAAACCTGTCGGGTATGTTATCCACCACTACCATTCATTCAGTCTGGTTCAAGTGTTGTGGGTGAGCATTGTGTATAAGACAATCTGATCTCATTTGGTTGAATGGTTCTCATTAATTACCAAAACGCTGTTGCCTCAGTAGTGTTTCCCCAAGACGTACAGCTGCCTGCTCTACTCTGTATGTGCACAAACATGCTCGCTTAGCTGGTTAACTTCACAGTGAGGGTTTAAAAAAAGATTCACAATATGGTTCTCATGGACATCTTGTTTACTTTTTCCACTGATGTACCATAAGCTGAATTTAAAGAATTATGTCATGTTTGTGTTTTTACCATTTAAAAATTTCCCCGTTAGTGGTTATTGATGGTTTTCCTCACTTTTAATCATTTATATTCTTTCTTGTTACTTGTATCCACCAATGAAACAAACACATTGTGCAAACAATACACATTAATAATAAATTAATAAAAAAATCCCTGCAGCCACATTAATATGCAAAGCCATAGCCCTGAACCACTGGAACAGAGATGAAACTGGAAGCAGATTGAAGCACGCCAAACTGACTCTTGAGATTTTAGACCAACTTTCAGACAAATCTTACGCCACAAGAAACATTTGTCATAAATGTGAGTCGATTAGAGAAGCAGAGGTTGCGTGCCAAAGTCAATATGATAAATGGGAAATTTTTAACTCAATTAAATTAGATTCATAGTGTAAGACAGAACAGGAAATTCTAACACAATTATAAATCTGAAACCTGATGAGCAGTGGTGGGATGAGGAACACAGCATAATTACAACAATCAGAATGATTATTAATACAATTTGTCTTTAAGACACACCCACACGCAGTTCCACCACCAGTACCACCACAAACAGACACACAAACGTAGCTCTGTGTGTTCCACCAAGGCTAAGAGTTTTCAACAGGAAACAAAGTTAAAGATGGAAAAATGAAAACTAAATGCATTTGACACATACGTGCACACACGTTTGGTTTCTGCACGGGCCTTACCCAAAGCTGGTCGGACACAGCAAACTCGTCAATCATCATCATCGCTTCATCATCCTACAGACGAGCAGCCAAAGAAAAAGGGACAGTTCCCAGCATTCATTTCACACACAGGCCAAAGCACATTACTCCCGCTCCCTGTGAGTCTTTACAGATTCTATACTCCAGGTATGACATTTATCACGCGGGCGAATGGTTAATTTCTAGGTAAATATCAAGTTTGTAGTATGTGTAAAGTAAAAAGAAACAAAGTCCATCAAAAAGCAAAGTTGTCCAAACAGCCTTTATTCTGCTCTACTTGCCGTTTTTCTCTGACTCGGTTCTGTATCTGCATTATCTGTAGTTTTGCACTTCTTCGATTCAAAACAGGAAACCTGATGAATCATGTCTACTCGCTCGGATGAATTGGAGGATGGAAACAAGATGAAAAACATCAACTGCCCTTCCCCTTGACCTGGACCCAGCCATCACTTCAAATTGATTAGGTCTTAAAAGATTTCCCTGATTTGATTAAGACATATCTTTAAAAAAACCAAAACAAAAAACCCCCCAGAAAAAGCTCCTCAATCAGTGTGTCTGATTGCACACGATGAATCAAAGCTACGTAGGTAAAGTACTTCCTGACCTTAAACAAACTACTAACCCAAAATGAAAATATGTATGTGTAAAGCTGTCGAGCTGAGCAAACCTTGATAAGCTGCTGGAAACAAAAACAGCTGTGCCACGGCAGCTGAATATGTCTAAACAGAGAGGTGCGTGTCCTGTGCCTGACCTAACCCTTCCTTCAAAAACAGAAACGCAGTCAACATGCAGAGGAAAGAAATCAGGTTTATTTTTTTATTTTAAAAAAGAAAAAGTAAAGGACATGCAAACAGAGACAAACAGAAGAGTGAAAGTTTACATGTAACATGCAGTTAACTAGAAACAAAGGCCTAGCATGACTAAACACAGAGGCTACATTTTACAGTTCAGTTAGTACAACACTCACATGTAGCTGACAGTTTGAATACTTTTCAACTCTCAGAGAAAAGTTAAACTCTACAAAGTGCTCTCAGCTTTTCTCTGGAGGGGAAAGCCATCTCAGTATGTGAGTCATTCAGGCAACAAATAGGATTAAAATCCAACTTAATTAAGCTTCTTTAATATTCATAACAAGTATAAAACATACATGAGGCAAAACTTCAAAATTTGGAAGTCAAAGGCTGCAAATACTCATGTTCAATCATGTGTTCCAAGTTTTTATGAGTGACTGGCTACTGTTTCCAAGATGCTCAAGTTTTTTACATTCTACATTTATATACACACACCCTTCAAATGAGATTAAATCCTGACTGATTAATTTTCACGTTTGTTCTATTAATATTTTATCGTCATAATGCAAAATAAAACTCTTAAACAGCAGGATTATTCTATGTCAACTCCCCCCAAAACTTATTTAGAGACTTGAGATATCCATTTCAAGTACCAGGTATACTATCACAAGTACAGTTATGTATAGTTTATTACATGGCTACATGTAGTAATACATTCATTCGAGCGGGGCTAAATGAATCAGAATTAAGTGAACAGCTTAGGAAGAGTGGCCCTATGAATATTATAGCCTGCGTGCTTTCACTTTTGCTACTCCAGAAATGATTCATCACAACGCAAAACTGCATTTGTGATTGTCAGCCTTGGGATTATATTACTATTATATAAATAGGGTTTCACTATTTATTAGAAATCTGATAAGCTAAAATGTTGGGATAACGTAAAAGTTACCCAAGTATTTGAACTGCGTGCGTTTAATTTCACTGCATTTATGCATTTTCGGCCTAAAATCAAATTGGATTTTAAAGGTTTGACGTATGAAAAAATTAGTATACTAAAAAGAAAGGAAAGAAAAAAATGTTCATGATTGAATAGTGGCAGCCGCAGGCTTCCATATTTAGGAAATAAAAACAGCATGCCCCATGAAGTATTGTGTGACTGATCCAGACACCACAGTATGTATTCTACTGCCAGGATGGAAGACATGCAGATTATCTCTTGATACAGTCCAAGAACAAAAACATGCAACAGCTGCTTGAGACAGAACAGAGAAAAGAGAAAAAGATCAAAAGACGCAGACAAAAACACGACCTCTCTGTTTAGAGATATTGAAAATTGTTACCATGTTCCTTGTAGCTCTGTTCTACAGAAGTGATTGTTTAAAGGGTATCAGTCTTTGATCAGATTTTTCTTTCTGTACACGTCAGCAATAGAAGATCGAGAACACCTACTGAGCGGCATGATCTCAGAGGCTGACACATTAAATACTTGCTTTCATAATGCGACACAGTCGATCAAATCAAATTAACCAACTCACTGCATCACTTCTGCATTCAGGTCTTGTGGACACAAAGTAGCAGAGTCAGTCATGAATGCATGCTGCTATGACTACGTGCAAAAACATGAGCGATACAAGGGACAACCTCAGGCTTCTCTGTTGACGTGCTAATTCAGCAGTGGGTGCTCACGTCAGGTGGTTACCTTCTTCTTGAAGCTCTGCTCCACCTCCCAGAGTTGAGCATTCTGCTCTGCTGCAGCAATCTTCACCACATCCTGCTTCTTATTGATCCTGTTCCTCCAGTCCTCCTCGCCACTCTTCTTTAACAAGGCGACTCTGAGTGGGGAAGGGGAGAGGATCATGAGCTGTAGCATACAAATAAATGGTATATGGACTGATTCTTATATAGCGCTTTTCTACTCTCCCGGAGTACTCAAAGCGCTCATAATAATAAATAATGTTTTTCAGTTGAGTTTTTTTGTAGTTAGAGGACACTTTTCAAAACAAAAAAACCCGCAACAAATCCTTACTTTGGCTAGGCTTTCAAATTTAATCCAGAGCATTTATGGAAAACTTGAGCAATTTGTTTAAGAGGTGAGTTTTATGAAGATGATTTTGAGACACTTTGTCAAACGTGACATGACAAACTGTATGTTAAGGATGGCACAAAAGCAACTACACGCTGTGGTTTTAATGAAGAGCCATTGAGTTTGCAGCTGCAGGCAGACTCTTTATTTCCACATGTGCCGAAGAAACACAAAACCTTACTTCCCCAGAGCTTTTAGCCCAACCTGTCACAATAGTAAAGCCAACAAAAAGCAGCCATGCTCCTCTACATTTATGAATGAGAAGACAGCAGACATTAAACAGAGGCAGCGAGCATGTCGTTTAGGAGCTGCAGAAGTAAACAGTGTACAGACAGAGCAATGACAGCTCTGATCCAATTACACATAAACATTGATTAGAGAAGCCAGTCAGTGTAACAGGAGCTGGGAAAGCAACTCAAACCTCAACCCTGAATTTTTCCATCTTTTTAATAAGGAAAACTGGGATTAGGTTTAAAGTACTCGACAAGTCTAAAAACCTAAACGTGAGCAAGAACAGAGCTTCAATTATTGAGCTCTCATCTGTGAGCTGGGGCAGACAGGACCAATATATGCAAGAGGTCAGGGTCCTGGCTGTGCCCCACTTGCCCCCCCATCACAAGCACCCCTCTGTGACCCAGCGAGGAAATGTCCTGTTCTGCCCCCAGGGCTACACAGCAAATGCAAAAACAGGATGAAAGCAGCACTCAGTCCAACTTGCAAGCTGTATCTGGGATACAGACCCTTGCTCCAGAGAAATGCTTTGAACGTGGGAACGACACAAATTAGTCAAAACATAGTCAAAGAGTCAGATTTACGAGAAGCACAATAACTAGTACAAACTCCACAGGCTTTAACACCAGTTTACATGCAACTTTATTATATCATCAGTCAGTTTAGAGCATGATTAGTGTCCTATGTCTGCCAGTCAACTAGCACGAACAGCTCAATTATCCCAGTATGACATAACAGGACTTATGTAAGGATTTGCTCAGGAATCCAATACTCAGCTTTAGTTTTGTTATATAACAACAATGAAATGTAATGAAAAAAAATCTATAATTTCTTTTCTTTATCATTTTGCTTCTGTTAATACTCCAGACTTCATCCCAGGAAGCTCAACAGTAAAGAAAAAAACCCTCTAATACCCTAAAAGCTCCTCCCTCTTTGCCCTCATGATGTAATTTTGAGTCATCACATTTTATCCATTCTTAATTTAAAAGTAAAAGAGCTGATCACAAATGTGCTATGACTGATGACCATTCATGAATAATGAAACCATTGGTCCTAATCATTTAGCATTTTTATGCACCGACGCCTGTTTTCAGTGACCACGGCATTTTGTCTTGAAATACATGTATTTTCTTTAAAAAACAAAGACATTTAAACTTATTTTTATTGTTAATGAATTAAAAAAAAAACATGTAGCTAGCAGAGCAAACTGTGATTTCTTTTGCGTTGCTCTTGTAGGATTAATTTACCGAGAAACAGGTAAATGGTATTCTGCAATACGTGAATATGGTCAGACATGCAGTAAATATATATTAAATCCTATCTTAGCACACTTCCATGCTCACCTCTCTCTGATGGACATGTGTCGGGCCATCATCCTGTCGCTCAGTTCGTCTCCCTGCTCAGGTTGAACCGGGTCAGCTGGGTGTGTGTTGCTGTCTGTGTCTGCTGCTTCGGGGAAGCCAGATGTTGCTCTGGATGTTACCACAGTTGATTCCAGCAGGTCTGTGAGTGTGAGCACACAGAAATAGTGAGAGGAGAGGGGGAGAGAAAATAAATAAATAAATAAAAATCAGTAACTCAGCAGCAACTCCATAAACATTAACTGTGACCGCTTGTATGATCTTTTGAGGAAAATACATTAACTAAGAATCGCTGTGTAGGGTGTAAACCCTTTAACATAACAGTCAGAGGTGTCACAGTGCAGACTCAGCATCTCAAAGCAGCATCGCAGCAATCATCTTTCATGCTCACCGAAATAATCCCGTCCACCTCGTGAGAAGCAGCAAAGACACTTTTCACAGCTTTAAACATCTCTGCCACAGCTGTAATCAAACAACCCACACTGGAGACTCAGGTCAACGCACTATTCCTTCCCCCTGCCCCGAAACAAGTTCCACAGTTCCAGTTTGACTGATTTCTATTTTCTGACAAGCCACATGCTGACACAGAGACAGTGAACGGCCCGGTGTTACTGCAGTGCTCAGATACAAAGGAAGCCTGAAAACCACAGTCTGAACTCAACATTTTCACTCAGACACACAGGAAGTGGGTTGGATTAGAACTTGTTGACGGAAACCGATACCAACTGTTAGCATAGTTTGCTCTTTAAATTTTTAAAACCTATTTTAGTCTTCTGATTAGCTTCACTTTTTTCATTTATTTCTGTTAAACTCCAGTGTTCTACCCAGAAACACTAACTCTGCATGCTAACCAAAATAAGCTTCCCATTTAACACCAAATTAAGTTGCAGGTGCACCTTACTAACCAAGATAACAACCTACTGCTAGCTTTAACCTACAAGTCCACAGCACTACCCTCTGATCCAAATATTTCCAGTTACTAAAAAAAGGAAATATGCATCTAGCCATTCATCCATCCTCTTCTCCTCTTCAGGGTCTATAACACATATCGCTGTTGAATGTTAATATAGACAAGTTACAGTTATCATTCTCCCCAAATCTTAATGTAAACTTGGCAAGTTTATAAACTTCAGTAAAGACAGAACAAACAGCAGAGTAGTTCAGGCAATAAAAAGCAGACTGATGCTTTTGAGCTCCTCCTCCTGCTGTTTTCTTACCTCCGCTGGTGGCCCTGCTCCTCTGGCTTTGCTCCTGGCTGTCCTGGAGCCTGTGGCTCTCTGAGCTCCACAGCACTTCCTCTTCTATCGCACTGTCTGGCCGCTGCTGCAGCTGCTCCTCCTCTGCTTCTTCCTCCTCTTCTCTCCTTTCTCTTCCACTCTGGGGCTGGGGCAGTGCTGTCTGCCTGACTGCTCTCTCAGGAGACGGCAACTTCCTCTTCCCCCCTCCCAGATCAATCTGGTCTTCCCCTTGGGGCAAAATGTGATGCCTATGGTGATCTGAGGATCCCTGGGACCCCCCGACTGGGCCGTCTGGTTGGCGAGGGGGTAGAGACCTGTCAGAGCTGGGATAGGTGGGCTCCACGCAGGCTGCAGTGGATATGTGGATGTCTCCGGCGTGGTCACTGGACACCGTCCCGCCTGCTCTGACTGCTGAGGAAGACGAGGAAGATAGGTGGTGTCCAAACCGAGAGCCTGTGCAGTTTTGAAGCTGTGTAATGCAGACAGACAAAGAAGTGGGTCAGTTTGCTACAGAGGCTGAGAAACGGCTCGGGCAAAGTGCACACACAAACAATCGAGAGAATAACGCTGACTAATCACAGCCTGCCTGACTCAGTGCACTTCCTGGGCATCACACAGCAGCCTCTCTTAATGGTCAGCCCACATCACAAAGCCATGCCAGCAGCCGCCGACGCACAATGCATGACAAACACTTTCAGTTTATAACAACTGGGTTCATAATCCATAGAGGAGAACTAACCTGGCACTTCTGCTGAGGAACAAATGACAAGCAACAGAAAGCAGCCATGTCAAGGAAACTTGCAACATGTATCCATCCATTAACTCGCTTTTGCTTCAAATTTCTCTCTCATACTTCCCCCACAATCAAACTTTCAACCCCTGTGGCTGTAGATGGGAGTTGAACTGCTTTTGGTTTCCCTCTTCTTTGTCACAGAGACATCTTTTAAAGCCCACAGACTCGCTGATATGTGTGCTTCATCCATCCACGCCTCTTTATTGAACTGGGGTTGATGACTCAGAGCTTTATCACAAGCTGGGCCATGCAACGTACATTCAGAATGAAATCACACCAATGTGGAGACGAGCCAAAAAAGAAAACACAGAGCGTGTTGTTCACAGAAATGGACGGTCATTTCTGAGAAGAGTGCTCCCGCTGTGTCAGCCTCCACTGATGCAGGCAAGTGGTGGTCGGTGACTGTTCAGAGGAAGCTTACTTGTAGGTCTTCTACCAGACTGTCACACAGCTCCTGCTCATCACTGAGGTCTACGTCTGAGAGCTCCTGGAGCAGAAACACCAGCATGCTGCAGTTCTTGTTTCATGGATTTTCTACTTTAGTAGCAGGAGTTTAATTATAACCCCTGCAAACCCACTGACTAACAGATAACATGTCATCATTGCAACTTCTCAATTTTTCCACCTTTAAATGTTTTTTTCCCTTTTCCATATATCATCACTTCGGTGCTCTCACATTTCTTCATTTTTCAGTGAACACTAGAATAATTCTGTCATATGATTCCATCCATGCCCAGTTGAAACTCTGTTAACATTCATTACCCTTAAACAGCAATCTGCTCCCAGAGCTGGACAGCAGCTGTTTAGTTACATCATCATTTATATTCATTAACAGAATTTTCACTTTTCCTCTTGTGTTCTCTAAAAATATTAATTCACGTACTCTGTGCATAAGACACTGGATTGACCGAGTAAGTCATGACACATTATTACTACATTTATACTCCACCTTTGTATTGTGTGGCACTAACAGAGTGAATGTGTACAGTAAGAAAGCAAAGTTAAGAGGTCTTCTCCCAGTGAACCGAAGCACTGGAGAAACAAAGTGACCTTGCTGCTTCCCCACCTGTTCCATATCTCCCAGTGTGATGGGCTGTGTCTGGTAGCGAGCGTTGGCCCTCCGCTGCCGCGTGTCCCCTCTTGTGTGGGTGACCCTGGTTGGGGGCTGAGCCAGCCGGTTGAACAGCGCCATCTTTTCAGCCAGGCTGAGGGTGCAGAGGTCAGGCTCCTCCTGAGTCTCGCTCTGCTTTGTATCTTTTTCTTTTAGTGAAGACGTCTGCGTCGGGCCCCGGATCTCCTTGGTATCCTGCGCCCGCCGGGCCTCCCTCACTTGCTCATGGGCAACAGCACTTTGCTGTGAGGATGCCTGCAGGCTGAGGAGGGGAGAAGACATCCAAGAGACAAAGAGGGAGAAGAAAACGGAGACTTCTGTAAGCTTGTGGGGAGCTCATGCAAGCCAGCGAGTGGCATGTCAGAGAGAGTGCATTTTCTGACAGCCAATAAAAGTCGCCAACACAGAGCCAAAAAGGTTTGCTACACATGCAGGGTGAGTCATGCTCACCAAGCAGTGAGTTAAAAACCCAGACGTCCTATCTTAGCAATTAATTCATGTAGTTTCCTCCGATCACACATGAGGGCACCAAACCTTAAAACTGTGCATTAGAACTTTACCAGCAACTCAATCCTATAGTTTAAAACACAGTGAACGAAGAAAAACTGCATAGCAGCCAAGACTCAAACGTGTTAGTCAAACACCGCACTTCGATGTGAGCATACATATCCGTGCACACACGTCTGCTGTGTACCTGTATGGTGGGACAGTGCTGTAAACTAGGGTGGGGCTAGGGACGCGTGCTACGGCAGCGTGAGCGGACACCATTTGTGGCACGTGAGATGGGGCGCTACAGTGGTCAAGGACAGGGACACAGTCATACACACACAGAGGACAGAGAAGACAGGAAGGTGCAAACATGAGGACTAGGATGGTGGTTAAAGTTTCATGTAGATGTGAGGACAGTGAAAAAGTCAGAGGCACAGCTTTCTTTAAGAAACAATTTCACGCAGAAAGAAAAGTTTAAATCTACAAAAACTGGTAACACCCTAGAACTTCATCTTCACAGCAAGGTCTCTCCACAGATGGATGTCTACACACAAGTGCACAGTTGAGTTTGTTCCGCTTTGATAATCTAGGAGAACTTCCCTTTAGAGCACTTTTCAAATAGAACAGATGTGCATGTATTTGCTTTAATGCACTTAAAGATTTTACACCTCTGATTTATTGACCTGATATGTGCTGTCAGGAACACACAGATCTGTAGATGGAGTCTTAGTGGTCATTCCCCGGCCACAGCTTGTGACAAAAAGGGGAGGAGGGTTGAGGTTTTGCTATTATAGCCCCGGAACTATGCAATTCTCATCATACTGAGCGATTAACATTTTTGCTCCTTTTAGATAGTCTCCAGAAACATTTCTTTGTGAAAGGTTTTAAAATGAGTACTATTATAGTAATAAAAATTAAAGTAATGAGAATAAAAACCCACATGTGAAACATTTTCAGAGTAAAAAAAATCAGAAGGTTCTTAGTAAAAGGACCAGACGTACTTTTTTCTTGTGTCACATTTGTACTCACCATGGGCTCATTTTCAAGCTTACATTTATTTAGTCATTCTTCCTGATAGAACTATATAATTATACACTTTTTCTTTGCCTATCAAGAAAGTAAGTTACCCTATTATTGTTAGAGGTGTCTTTCACATTACATAGCATCAAACAAGGTGACAGAGCCTTACGTGGCTGCGATGACTACTTCCTCAGTTGTGACCGGCTGAGTTCTGGATCGATCTTGTGTCCGTCTTAGTCTCCTGTCCACAGCAGCATTCCTGGACCGCAGTTTAGGAGCTCCGCCATCGACGCTCTTCTCCAGTTCCTGGATGGAGATAATTAGGGTAAACATTGGTCATCTTTAGAAATGAACACAGCTGATTACACAAACTGTATTTACCTTCTCTGATCCTTAGCAGATCTTGCAACTAAATAAATAAATAAAAAATTTAATTGCTTTTTTTTTTTTTTAAAGCAAAATGAACAAGCAAAACTTCCTGCACCTTACTGCTTCCATATGAAATAAGAGCAACATCTGAGACTCTACAGGCTGAGAAATGAACAGGCTTTGGATTGAAGCAACACTGAAGAGGACAGAGACACAATTCTTCCACAAAAACGTGAGAGCCTGACACGATCATACAGAAAAGGTTTCCTTCAACTCCTTCCTGCTAAAAGTGATTCTAGAAGCCGCTGAATTATGGCACAAATCATTTCAGGAATAAGGCTGGCTCAGTTGTGACTCACATCTGCAATCAAAATTTCTAAATCCTCAAAGTAAGAGAAGGACAGGAAATTGAAATCAGAATACTTTATTAATCCCAGAGTCTGCAATCGTACCCATAACTGGAATGAAGTTTTTCCTCAGCTTGGAAGCTCGTACTCAGACAATATAAGATGCCCAACAGGCTGAAGTCAAAACTCACCCTGAAGAGAGAGCGCTTAGCTGCGACGCTCAGCTTGGCCCGTTCATCTAGCTTCTCTTCATCAGCTGCAACAAAGGAAAAAAAAGTTAGAGTTAGAAACCAGTTCTAACTACATAAATTCTGCTTCACAGTTCTCTGTATCACCTATACTTTGTTTTACGTTTTGGTTTTTTTATCTTAATATTTTATTGTTTTATGCTACCATAGACACTCTGTAAAACACTACTTAAATTTTCTGCCAAAGACACTAAAACACCAAATTATATTGCCAGAAAGAGCAAATAAGTTTTGTAATGTGATTATTTACATATATTTCTATTCATACACTAATGATTCTATTAAGTGTACACTTTGAGTACACAAAATAAAAACAAGGGTTTCAACAAATGTCCTTGAAACCACGGGGTACGACTTTACAGAAACAACAGAGACTCTTTATTTCTCCATGAACACCAACACATTCCAGGCTTCTTGCATAAGTAACCCTCATTTCCTCCTCAGTCAACAATATCCTCCTCTTCCATAGCTGTCACTTCAGTCCTTTGCCCACCACTTCACCCCAATAACAGCTCTGCATGGCTACGAATCTGTGAGTTTTATTGACCGTACACAGTCTCTTGTTGCGAACTCAGTGCTAGTTCAACCCTGTACAGTATGTACAACGCATTATACTTATAATATCGCATTAAACTGCCATCATGTAAGGACATTTCAAAGGCAGACAATTTGAACAAACTCGTTAAGCTAGTATTAGCTTAATTAGCTAGCTTGCTCTAGTTTAAAATGTACTAACAGTGGTTATTTCAAATGACTGTAGTCACTAGTCGCTGATTAAAGATCCTGCTTTAGTCTACATATTTACTAAATTATAGGTCAATAAAAAAAAGAATGTTATGCAGTAACACTGACATTATTATAATATGCAAAAAACTGAAGTCACTTTAAAAGAAACTGAACACTTTAGCACTAGCTAGCTTTGGATAAAAATGGTAACAGAAGAGCATCTTAAGATGATAGGTACATTTATGCTCGATAAACCTTTCCCAATAATCTAATTATTTAACACACAGAAGTATGACAACTATTGTGTGATACCTATCAATCGTTATTAACACCATCTGGCTTAATGGCAGGGAAAAAACAAACAAACCACTAAACCCGTCACTGGAGTCACTCAGGAGACTATAAAAAGATGGACAGGTGTGAGGAATATACACGCTTTATTCTCTGCAAGACACATGCCATGACATCATTAAACAGCTATCCCTTTGACACTCCAGTGCTGAGCTCTGGCCTACATAATACTCGCCAAAGCATCCCGACCAAGTCATGTTTATAAGAAGCAGATGAGCTGGCTCTGCCCTAAGCGGGGCCACAGTGATGTTATGCTACTGTGAGCACCATTAATGACTCTGTAAACTCCACTTCAAAATATCACGCTTTCATATAAAATAAAGACGACCTAAAAAAACCAGATTTAAGTCACCAGGCCTCCATCCATGTGTTTATTACTGAAGCCACTGAAAACTCATTCTGTTCACTTATAGATGAGTGCAGCTGTAAATAATCAGTAATGCTGTTTTCATAGTTAGTCACTGACCACTGAACTGCAGATACTACTACATGAACCTATGCAGTTATGATACAGAGCAGATATAAATGGAAAGACAGTTGAACTAAAGCATGAATGTAACTGCATTCTTTTTCCATCCTCGTGATCTCAGCAGCCATCCAAAGAATTATAAAAGAAACTGTGCTGTATCAGTCTGTGGCATGACAATGTGTAGCGTTTAAGTTGGCTCTCATGTAAAATTAACCAAGAAAACCCTGAAACTGAAACAATGTCCATGTGATTCAGCATTTCCACATGGATGTCTACAGAAATATTAGATGTGGTTACTTTAATTCATGAGCTTTACTTTTGTTGTATGATATCTATACCGGAGTAGAAAATAAGATGCAATGAGCCTAGCATTATATCTACTTATTATTATACCTACTTACTGTTACTGTATTCTGAAAATCTAAATCTGAGGTTAGTGAGAAAAACTACTTACCTTCAGTAGAAGCAAAGTCTGAACTCACACAAGACCTTCAAAAGCACAAAAAGAAAAAGGTGATCAGTTCGAAGCTTATGTATAACAATAAAAAAGGTGAGTAAATCAGTGGCGAGTGGTTAGAAGGCTAGCGGCGTGCTGAGAAAAGCAGTAGTTTGTGGTATGCTGGAAATGTGAGAGAAAGCAGACCAAGCTAGAGAATTAGACAGCATTACATTAGTCTGCTCTGATCCATGGTCTCGGGACTTGATTACTGACAAAGGCCAATTCATGCGTCCTCACTGTGGTCACGTGTGATGACCACTGCCAAGGCCCAATCAGAGGGACCTTTGGCCTTTAAGCTTCCTTGTTTGCTAATGTCGTTAGAATGAAAATCAAGGAGAGGGAGGGTGTTTAGGTCTGTATATGTGAGCATTATTCTCACTGGCCTGTTTCACTGTGATGATATTGATAAGACTATGGTACCTTGGTAGAGACTAATATATATATTTGATTACAGGTCACGACTAAAATCAACATTTCGTTGCATTCCAAATTAAACAAAGTTGTGATTTCTTTTAACATGCATGCGTTTCACACTCAGCTGTGCATTCTTGAATCCAGAGCAGTACCTATCAGTTTCATGGCGCTCAGCAGAAGTGATGGGCTGTGTCCTAAACCTCTCAGAGGTCTTTCTACTCTCCCCAGGATAGATATACTGCCGGGGCCTGCGCCCCCTGTCCCTTTCCCCTCTCCATGGGGCCTCGTAGCCCGTCAGTGCCCTGCACTCCTCCATTTCACTGGAGGGGCCATTCAGGGAGAGGGATCAACAGACAGAAAACCCAAAGGAAAGAGAGAATACAGAGTTGTCAGGGAGAAATAGAGAGGGACATGGTGCAAAATAAAACTGTTTAAAAGCAGAGGTGTTGAACATTCAACCACACCTCTGGTTTTTAAAATCGAGCCTATGAGCAAGCCCATGCAGATTTTTTAACAGTTTAAACACACACACACACACGAGCTCCAGGCAGTATCCAAACAACTCACAGTGCCATTAAAGCAGAGACAAACACCGTACTGCAGGACGATTAGTGTTAGCAAATTAATGCATGTATGCCATGTCTACAGATTAAATGAACCACTGTGCTTGGGATGTTAGCATCACACCAGACGTAGCTGCTTGTTAGTCGTTGAGTAGCCAGATGATGTTAGGTAATAAGCGTCAGCGAGTACAGGCCATGCAGCATTTTACCACCTACAGTTCATTCCTGCGGCTGGTTGGAGGAGTGGTGGTGCTCTCCATGTAGGAATGTCTGAGCTGTGCAACAGACACCCTGGTGTCCTGGTGACTCTCTCCATTACTCAAACTTTCTCCTTCTCTGACCTCCTGGGGTTCCTTGGTTTGGTGTTGCAAGGTCCTCTGATTGGGTCCTTGTTGATTTCCAGCATCAGACACGGATCGGCTCAGAGCTGTGGTGGAGCTGGAACTTCCTGGCCCTGTGTGAGATGTTCTGGGCTCAATGTGGGTCGCAGCCGGTCTTTTGTGGGCACGATCAGCGTTTTCCCGCTCTCTGGGTCGGCGCTCCGCCGCCTGCAGACAGGAGGTATACTCTGCTTCCTCCCGTCTTGGTCTGCCTCCAAGTCCCCCTCTAACAGGTTCCTCTGCTTCAGCCTCTCTTTGCATCCTGTACACGACCAGCTCCTCCTCACCTCGCCCTCTCCATGGGTCTTCAGTGCTCCTCTCTCTGCGCCGGATCTGTGAAGGCAAGACTGCTTTTCTGCTCCTCAGAAGGCCCTCTGTCTTGACCGCCTCAGCCTCACCAGCTTGTTCCTCTTCCACCTGCTGTTGCTGCTGCCCAGTTCTGGATGTAGAACCAGAGGTCATGGACAAATAACTGGGGTAATTGCCAACTTCTTGCCCTCCCTGTGGACCAGACTGGCTGTGCTGAACTTGTGGATGATGGTGGGAGTAGGCCTGCTGTGGGCCTAGTGGGTCTGCGTGGTAGCGTGTAGAAGCCTGGGGCTGGTGCTGAAATTGTCTGCGGTACACTAGGCCTTCTGTAACATTTCCGAACTCTGGGCTCTTCTGGCGGCCCTCCTCCCTGACAAGCCTCTCCCTAACTCTGATTCTTCAGGGAGACAAAGGACTGGTTAACATTTGGAAAACATCAATAGGCAAAGCATAGCTCTCATAGAAGCTCAGAAAGATGACTTTGATTGTGATCCTTTGTGTGTCAGCCTTTGAGCACTAAAGGAGGAGCTCAGCCTCTTGTTTGACATTAGGGCTGGACACTGACAAAGCATGCAGATTTTATATTTGGATGTAAGACCAGTATAAATACTGGCTCAGATGTTTAGTCTTCCTGACTCAAATATTTCATAAAACCATAAACATACCATACAAGCCAGATTAAAACCAACATACATCTTTGCCTGATATGAACTGGTTTAGAATTATTTCCAGGCTCTCTCTCACACTGGCAATAATGGTTAAATTCTTACTAAGATCTGATTCTTGAAGAAAGTATTCAAAAACAAAACAAAACACCCACAACTCACAAATCCAGTCACCGACAGCATAATTGTTAAAAAGGCAATACTGTACGAGCATTTGTCATTGTTGATATAATATGATCCATCACACAGCTGTTACCAAATGGGGTTTAAGCTAAACACAGCAAAAGGTGAGTGAGAAATGAAGTTATGGTTGGAAGCCAAGGGGACTGGAGCTGGTGACAATGAGGATGAGGATGACTGTTCAGCAGACGTCCAGAGCTCAAAAGCAGAGATTATTAAACAGTCGCCTGCCGGTCAACTCAGGACCCTAAGTGAGTAAATGCAGCATCATCACAGAAATTTATAATAATAATAATAATATTTAAAAAACTGGAGCCCTGTAATGAGCTGCTGTTTAAAAAGCACAGCTCACAAGGGTTGGTCCAGATGAATGGGAACATGGTAGATGATAACTGGGGGTGAGAAACAACCAGCCTTTGTCTACCTTGAAGGCCAGTTGATGAGGGAGTGGGTGTCGCCTTCAGCATCAGTCTGGAGGAACCAATCAGTACTAAGTTTCGTCTTTGCACTGCACCAAGAGAAACCCAATGGGAAACGTGATTGACTGGGCAGTTGGGTCTGAATTCAGTGTTGAGGTCTTTTTCTTGAAGCATATAAGCCGAGACAAAACTATATTACACACTCCACTGACTTCACATTAAGACTGACTGAAGAGACACTGAGTTTAGCAATCAGCACAATCCCAAGAACACAAGTTTAACTCCCACACGATACATTTAATTGCCACAGTAAAAATATGAATAATAAGTCTCATATTTAAGGCTTGTTGAATTATGACCAATGGTCAGATAGTGCAGTTATATTACATCAGATCTTATTACATAGATGCTATCTATAGATACACTCATTTGTTGATAACACTGATGCTATCTGGAGAGAGGGCTCTTTAAATGTACGCCTCTGTAGCTGAGGTTTTATCTGCAGAAGCAGATATTCAAGGGAAATGCCATCTCACTCCACCAGAGCCAGATGAGTCATGCTGGCCCTCTGATGCTGAGTAAAGGCAAACAGTGTGAATTTTTCACTAAGCACAGATCAGAGTTCAGCAGAACTGGAAAAAATGTTGATCAGTTATAAATACATTAAGAGATCAACTGAAGAATGAAGGGAGGAAACAAAAATCAGTTTGTGAAGCAAATCTCTTTTTTAGGGATACAAGAACCTGAATTTAACAGCTCACTACACAACACAAAGTCATATCTGTTAGCCTTGGATTCAAGTGGGGAAACAGACCTGACGCAGGTCATGAGGTAGAAATGTTTTACTTGAGTAACTGGAGATTACAAATTACAGATAGTCTTCTGACTGGACCAATCAGTTTGGCTCTTCCTCAACTATAGCAAGCCTCATGTCTCTGTGTGGAAACATTTCAACTCCTAAGCAAATCGATAGTTGCAACAGAATTAATTTTGACCAGCTGACTGAATATTTAGAAACCTTAGACAGTCTACTGAATAAACTGCTAGCTTCCAGTACTGACACTTGTGGTTCTGTAAGAATAATAAGTTATCATCTGCGTATAAACGTATTGTGATTTATTGTAGATTATACACCTTTGATGAGGCTATTCTGTTGGACTGCTGCAGCGAGCGCCATTTGTGAAGCAAAGATGTTAAAATCCTTAAGATATCCACTTTATTGTACAGCACTTAGGAAAACACTACAACTTGATACTACTACAAAAATAACAAACTAAACTAAACTGTTAGTGGATAATCAGTGCAGCTCTGCACTTAGTTTGCAGAGCTGTGGCTTGGGTGGTAGAGTGGGTCTACAAACTGAAGGGTCACTTGATCCCACGCTCTTCCAAGTCCAGAATGCATGAGACTTGCAGTAGAAACTCATTTGTTGAGCTTGAGTGCTCAACTTTGTGGAAAGGCACTATATAAGTACCGTTACAGTTAATTGTTGTTTTGATTATTTTCTGTCACCAGTTCCAGAAAGTTTCAATGCTGATAAAGGAGATGAAAATGATCGTGCTGGAATAAAAGTGCATCAAGCTTTTGCTAATGATGACATTTGGGTTGCTCTGAACATTTCACTACAAGAGCTAAAACGTAGCATTTCATGTTAGTCTCCCACACATCCAATGAAAAAGGAGAGCGGAGACACTCCTATTTGCTTGTTTCTCCTCAGGGTTCACTGGTCTTGATCAGACCCAGCTGTGGGTCAGAGATGTAGCTGTGGAGTCACACTGAGCTGCCCAGTAACACAACACCCTCCCTGCACCATGGACACACATACAACCTGGCCAAGTTTTGAAACCTGAGAGGGAAACTGAGGAAAAGAAAGAGGGGGCGATGCAGAGGGGAACACAGATGGATTGGGAATAATGTCCCGGACGGATGTAGAAGCAAGGAATGCACCTTCATATGTTTGTTTGCAGTGGAACAGTGCAGGGCTGGAGCCTGGTCATGATCTGGGTTGGGCAAGAAACAGGGGTGCATACACTGATTCTCTCTTTTCCAACAGTTGTGGAGCTGAAACAACTCTTAGCACGTCCCCTCTAAAGAGCTGCTAGCTCAGGTGTTTTAATATTCAGGTGTCATTTTTGTCCTTTTAGCCACCATTTAAACATACAATTAAAGGATGGACTCACAACGACAGTGTTATCCATCCCTCCCCTTAGGCAAATGCAGTGTATCATTTTGGTGCACATGCTAAAGTACTATCTACAACTTAGTAAGAGATCCTCTGTGAATCTGAAAAACACCCCAATTTGTTCTTCAAGACATCCACCTGAAATCTCTAGAATAAACATACAGCACAGAACAGCACAGGCAGACTAATCTGCCCAGTTGTAGGTGACTGTGGGAGCTGGTCTGTTCCAGAATGAGCTCGGATTGCATGACCTTGTATCAAACAAGAGTCCTGCTAAGAGAACGACCTTGGACATGTGGAACGAACAGAGCAACAGTGACAGAAATAGATGGAGAGATGGATCCATCCTTTAAACACAATGCAGTGTGAACAGCTGTTAAAGTTCTGGTTCTGGTTCAAACCCCATGTTTGTATGTGAAGGGGATCTTGGGAGCTTAATGCAGAAAAAGCCTCCCGAAACAAGGGACAATTTATGTATAAAGTAAAATATGAAACCCCTCAAAAATCTGGAGTCACGTAGAAAACTCAGGGTTGTCCATTTTCAACCAAATCAAACTTAAAAAAAAGAAAACGGTTTGCTACAACAATGTGTCTTCCTCCCTCCACAAGTCACAACAAGCTAATCTTGTTGTGACACCATTGTTACAATTTAACAATGGTGTCTCAGTTACCAGCAGAAAAACATGGATACATCTATGTTTCTGCAAATGCAGTGACGTCTGACCTTTTTTATTCCATGTTGTGTTGAGAGTGTTGCTGTGTTAGAGGGAGTACTGCACACTTTGGTATAAAATTTGATCTTTGCTTTTTTCAAAAACAAAAACAGTTAAAGTACCCCAAAAACTTTAGCAAAAGTGTATTTTACCATTGTTATGTATAAATGGATTTATTAAAATAAAAAAAGATCTACCCCCAACAAAAACAAAGATGAGATCAAAACACTCACCCCTGTCTGCTGAGGACGTTCTGGGCCTGCTGCTCAATGAATAGGTCACCAGGAGACGCACCATGTTTAGGCGAGGAGAGGGAGGGGTGCCTGCCTTGCTTGGGTGAACTGGGTGGTATGCCAGTCACTGTGTAGTCTTTTGCAGGCACCTTAGCAGAGGAGGACGATGATGTCACATCCATGTATGAAGAGGAGGATGGAGGCTCAGGCGGAGCGGCCCTGCGCTGATTCTCCAGGTTCATCAGCCTCTCCCTCTCTGAGAACAACTCCACCCTGGTGTGACCAATATCACAGCCTGGGTCCGGGTAGCCGTGTGGCGGAGCTGAACGGCCTGCCCTTGGGCTAGTAGCTAAGGTACTGGTGTAAGCACTTAGGGTGATATCTCTGCCTTCCTCTCCCACCAGCTCCCCTCTATTACGTCTCTCTGAGCAGTCCGACTCTTTGTGAGAGCGGGGGTAGCGGGAGTGATGGTCCAAGTCGGGTTCCTGATCCAAAGAGATGCCGTAGCGTTCGGCCAGCTGCCGGCGCCGCTCTGCCTTGTAGCGGGCGATGCGTTCAGTCTTGGACTCCAACTCAGGAACACCTTTGGTCGGACCCGAAATGTGAACTGGCTCAGTGTGGATGAAGGACTGAGGCTCAGGCCTGCATCGAGCTCTGGACTGGCGCTCTGGAGCCATCAACTGCATTTCTGGGCTTTCAAATCCCTCCATGCCATAACGCTGAACGGTAACTGGTGCAAGAATAAACAAGTCATGTCTTTGTTGTGTAGAAAGAGACACGATAATCTGTAGTACTGTTCTTGTCTCACCAGCACAGGGGTCAGAGGCCCTAGTGTATCGTGGAGTGTCCTCCTCCAGAAGCCGGTTGGCCACCAAGGTAGGCAGCAGAGACGGATGTACTTCACCCTCTATACCCTCCAAGCGCCGAGCAATGCGCTCCTTTCTAAGCACAGAAGGGAAGAGTCATCTTTACACATTATTATCCTATGTAGTATTATCTTTATTACTGTAGCATATTTATAGATGCATCATTATCTCACCTGTTCATTTCCAAGTCACTTGTGCTTGTGGTAATGCCCTCAAATAGTTTCCTCAATTCAGAGACTTAACAAAAATAAATAAATAAGCAATAAAATCAGTACAGAATAAGCAGATCTAATTAAATGTTTAATTGGTCTAAGATGACAAATTTTGGATAGATTTTGGCTCACAGGAAATATTTGTAGACATGCTTTGGTAATCTGTAATATGAACACATACCACTGAGCTCACATATACATATTATCATAAAATGTTAGTTTGATTAAATCATTGATGTTATATGTTTAATGTTTCTGAATCATTTCCAAAATACTATTTTCCACTAATCGACACAAAATCTCACAAAACCAACTTACAATTTATGTTATTTAAAAAACAAAACAAAACAAAAAACCCCAGAAAAAAACCCCATGAATAAACCCTCCTGAGACCACTGGTTTAAGAGCCCTTATGAACTCGGATGCGTCTTACTTCTATCAGTGGTCCAAGCTGGTTTGAGTCCACCCATGAATCAATGAAATTACAAAAGCACACCCACCCGTCTATATATATAGACTACACAAGTCAATGTCAGCATAAAAACCAACAGGATCGTCTGCATCTTATAAGACAGGATTGCAACAAGGCACAAAAACAGGAAAATTTCTAAAGGGGGGGAAAAAATTCTCAACCCATCAACGATAAAAGCTGGGAAGCACCTAAATCTGGCTGCCCAGACTTTGGTTATTTAAAATCTTACCAGAATCTATAGCAACAACAATTACCAAACACCAATGATCCCCATCTAATGGAGCGGAATGGCAGAAACCTCCAAAACAAAGGTTTGCCAAGTTTCAAGGATTGTTCTCAGGAAAGCTTCTGACATTTCACCATTTCACTTCAGAGATACTTCAGCCAAGGCAAAAACGTCTGCCTTTCATTTATTTACATAAAAAAAAGAAAAAACATAGTTTTGACTTTGTCAATGCAGAGCATTGTATTGTAAGAACTGCAGAGTAGGATGAAGCTGATCTGTGGAGTGATGGGTTCACCAAAGAAACGGCTGATTGTAATTATTGTAATTATTTGTCACAACATAAAAAGATGGATCCATCCACCCACTTCTGCTCCTCTAATCCAGGATCACTGCCGTTTCTCTGTACTTTATTTTTAAGAAAAGGTATATTTCAAATATTCAACACGTATTCTCTAGTGAATGAAGAAAAATCAAAAATCATATTCAAAATGTTTACTTTTGATTTGATTACTTACTATGTTACAAAAGTCCACAGAGTTTATACATGAGTCAGTTTATAAACAGCTAATCAAAAGCGTCTTCAAACTTATGTGTACATTCCAGTGTGAACCACTACAGGATCTTTATTGGAACTTACATTAAATAAACCCTGTCAAGAAAACAAGTGCAGCATAATAACAGCAGTTCATACATAACATTTTGCAAAGCTGGGCCTTGTAGAAAAACTGGTTTTACACAAATGTTGACTTAATTCCAACCTGGCAAACAAGCTGCTGTTACACAACAGCAACTCTGAAAAACTGTGGGAACATTGACAACGTCAGAGTCATTTTCAGCAAGAAATAATAAAAAAAAGTAAAAAATAAATAAATAAAAATCACTTCACTCACCTTTGGGGAGATTGGCCAAGAGACTAACATCTATATCCTTGGCGCTTTTGGCTGGGTCGTCCTTTTCGTCACAGGAGAATTCTTTCTGGAAGCTGAGGGGTGCAGAAAAAATACCAACTCTTATTGAAACAGGGCTGAGCTGTGGGAAACTGGATTTGTTTACATTGTAAGCAGTTGTGAGGGGCTCACTGAATCAATCTGAATTTGATCAAACACAAATCACTGAACTATTTGCTAGAAGCGTGGTTGGTTTGAGAGGTGGTCAAGAATCTAATCAGTCAGTGGATTGCGGATGAAGCTACAAAAGTATGCAATTAATCATCCGAACTGTGCATTTGGAAGTGAGACTGTAAATTTCATCAACTTCTCCATCTCCAAATATTCATCTAGATATTAGACATTTCTGACCCATTAACACCCCGAGCCTCGCAGATATGCAGCAAATTTCTCTGTCTCTCAAAAAAAACAAAAACAAACAAACACAAAAACCCCCCAAAACAACATATTGAAGTCATTTATGGATTTGATTCAAAACCACAAATTTGCAATATAGCTATAAAAGAGCTGGCAGCAGATTACTGCTGTGAGGAAACAGTCAAGAACTGGGAAAACCCAACTCGCTTGAACTCTGTGGCTGCTGTAAGGGACAGAAACCACGGAGTTGTGAACACCCTGATACACGCGTATATGGTGGATCCTTTCTCATCACAACACAGGAACATCTCTTTTCATCACTACTTCTTCATCTTTAGATATGTTCACCATGCATGCAAAGTGCTTTCAAAACAAAACAACACCCAGATTTTGGGCATCGATGTGCCCAACAGTCTTATAAGTGTAGTGAAGGAAACTTCACAGATTAGAGTGTTAATAAGGAGGCCTGATGGTGTATTTGACAAACAGCCAACAACATTATTGAGCACAAGTTAGTTCCTCACCCATCTGAAGTACTGTCTTAATAAAGAAATTTACATTAAAGAGAATATTTTTTAATGTGATTCATGTATGAGGAAGAGAACACAGGTGTTTATATGTGGAGCTCTGATCATAGAAAGAGAGAGAAAAGAGAGGAGAGGGACACGGGAGAGACCACTGCGAAGGTTGCTTCTTAGTTCTAGAATGAAAAGAAAATAACGTCTCCAAGAGAGCCAGAGCCACTTTGTTTATGTGCAGCAGTCTGTATCAGCAAGTGCGTGTATTGATGAACAAGTAAAGCAGTGTTGTGCAATGTCATTGTTCCTATTCTTTATTGTATAGCATGGGAAGAGTAAGCAAACAAAACATGGAAAAAGGAAAAAGATTATCCTGGTCGTGAGGTTGACTTACGGTGCTGGATTTGTAATGAGAGGAACCCCTGATAACAGACAAGGTGCAACTCTTACAGTTCACTGTGCATTACCATCAGCAATTCTGCAGTATTCAAAGTAACTACTCTGCATACAGCACTGTGCCTTCAGCTAAATTCTTCACTCTTTCTCGAGGCTTTTAAAGTGTTTCTTTGCACTTTGGTTTGCTTTTTCACTCATTTTCAGCCCAGTCCTTCTACACGACCATCGCAAAGGAACGCTTGTTTGAGCCATTTAACACTGACCTAAGAATCATTAGAGCATAAAATGGGACCCAACTTAAGGGATAACCAGTGTTGGGTCTAGATAACAGACAACTTAAAGAACGAGCTTTAATTATTTATTTAGACAATTTGTTACCATTAGCCTGTGGCAAAAACACATTCTTTTTAATTTCGTGACCTGAATCTATGAAAATGTTCAAGATAGCACAAGCATAAAATAGCATTTTTGCAGGAACAAGGTGAGAGCTATTAGCTGAACACGTGACATATCCTAGCATGGCGTTGGTATGCCCTTTAAAAACAAGAAAAAAGAAAATAAATTCAGCAAAGACCTAAAACAGGACCTGAGCGATGCATCTGGCCCTTTGGTTGATCCACTTCACTGTTCAGTGAAACCTCAGGCATGGCTGTCAAAAAAACGCTCTTAAGGAAGGGAAACAGGAAGGAAAGGCTGAGGTATGCCAAACTATACAAGGACTGGATTGAAAACCTGCGCCAACTGATGAATACAAATTTGAAATTTTAGGTCAAAATCTTTGTCAGTATGGAAGAAGTACAACAGTATCGATACAGCTACCTATAAAACTCAGAGTCTGTCATGGTTTGCGGCTGGATTTCAACCAGTGCTTGTTGGAATTTCAAAGGAATTTCATCCACCATGAAGTACTAGGTGTTTGATTAGAAATGGCTTCAGTGTTCAGCATTACAATGATCCGAAACACATGACATACCTGACACAAACACAAGGAAACACTATCAGTCATGGATTTGAGCTCCCCTGCAGGAGCATGATGCCTGTTTGCTACATTTCTAAGTAGCACCTTTACTTTTTAAAGGTCTTTTTGCACATCTTACCTCAATGCTCTCTTCTGTAGCAATCTGGGATTGCTTAGTTTAATGGGGTTCTCACTCCCAATTCCTGTGGACAGAAGAAAAGAGTAACATTTATTCATGTTCCACGGTCCATTAATTTCACTTTGAACCCGGGGTTGTGTCTTCAGATGAACAGATGATCAGAGCAGCGTAGGCATGTTAACGTGAAGCAGCTCTCTCTGCAGCTCCTTGGCACAGGACCACATTAATTAAGAGGCCTTCCACAGAGAAAACGAACAATGTGGAAAACAATCTACCTGTCCCACTGAATCATATCGCACAATAAGTAGTCTATGTTAGTTCTCTCACACACACACACACACACAATTGTTGCATTTATATTCAGACACACCGTCTCCTTCTTAAGCATCAGTCTATGTGTTGTGCATGAGATCATACATCAGAGCGTTTGACGGCCTGTGTACAGTGCAGTTTCACCACACATCAAAGTTGCAGTGCAGATGGGATCATTGTCACTGGGTAGCATTTCTACACTGCACCCTCCAGGAATACAGAGAGCACAGATAGTTTCCTCAGCCATCAGAAGCATAATGTATGATAAAACCTAATTACATACACAATCCAACTTTCTACAGTCTGGTGTGTATTAGGAAGAAAAATCAAGTCGGTAAACACGGGAACAATGTGGTATAAACACCTGCCTACAGAGACATACAGCCTCAGTACCCCCCCATCCCACCAAAATGGGGCATTAGTGGGTATTAAACATCACAACAGTCTCATGAGAAACCCAAGTTGTGCAACACATCCCTGTAGGGAACATCTATGCTTGCTATTTGCTCTAAACCTCAAACGTGCGGTTCTGGCTGCACTTGGACCTCTGAGTAGCCAGAGCTGTGCAATTTTGGGAGAAACATGTGGTCCTACTTCCATCCCCTCCGAGATCACCTCAAGGTCAAATCCCCCCACCCCATTAAACTTGCCCACTGCTCCACCCAAACCCCTAACATCTCCCCAGTGGCTACCCACCCCAAACTAACCCCCGCCCCTCCCTTCCCCATTCCAGATCTGTTAGTCCCTGTTAAAGATGTTTGGGTTGATGCTTTCAATCCCTCCTACTTAAGCAAAACATCATCTGAGACATTTGAGAAGAAAGGAGGCCTATTTGGAGAAGGTGGTGTGCGGGTATGGGTTTAGGGGTAGTTGAGTATTGTTTCAGCTGGATGGAATAGGGCTGCTGAAACACAGTGAGCCTTGAATGATAATCTTATTCAGAGTTGACTGCGTTTTCTTTTGACCAGAGTCAAAAAGATTAAGTCAACATCATTCAAGCAGGTATAAAGTCTCTTTACTGATCACACATAGATGAAGTTTAGATTTTATACAAGCTTAATTGCAACTTAATCTTTGGCAGTAACAGACTTTTGAACATCTAATTTTTGAGACCAGCAAAAGGTTGAGGAAGCTATCATTTCTTGATATTTCTGTGATATCATCTCAGACAGATTAAGGTCAGGACTAGGCCATTTTTTTTCTTAATTTAGTTGTGCTCTTTGGGTCAAAGTGTTTTCATCATTCCATTTTTTCCCCGAGATTCAGATCTAGAACTGATATCCTGGTTTTCTCCTATAAAAAGCTGAATCCATTGCTCCCTCGTGACTACGATGCTCCCTCCACCGTGCTTCACACTTGAAACGGTAAGGCATTCGTGTTCGGTGGTTTTCTCCTTTCAAACAGTATTTTTTTTTTTTTAAAGCTTAGCTATATGTCTAATTCATCTTGTATATGTTTATTTGGTTTGCACCTAGTATTTTTTAAATTACAGTTGTTGAGATTTCCATTAGCAATAGAAAATGAGACAGTCCTGAATTAAGCTTCTCACAACTTTGAGTTAAAGCTATAAATAAATGCAATAGAGAGTTTTCTACACAATGGAATGACCACTATTGACCAAACGTCAGCTACAAAGCAATACGCGATATTGATGATACACGAAGCAGTATCACTTAACATGTGGATGACTTTACAAATGTAGCCTTCTTTAAACAAGTAGTGTTGAATATTAGACTGCTGTACTGGAGGGCAGCCTTCCAGCTCTGGTCCAGATGCCAAACTAAACATGTGACTGTGTTGGGCTCAACTGTCACAGTTAGGTTCCAAAACTCTTCAATAAGTGAAGGCTTTGTTGAGCTCCACAGACCACAGCTAATAGCCATGTTGGAGACAATTGAGGTGAAGTGAAAGACAACATTTATCCAGAGCTAACAATTACAACTCCTCGTAATTTAAGTGAAATCGAAACCTTTGTTACTGGTAAAAAGCCAACGTGTGTCTTATATCCCACTGCTTGTTCAAGAAGCATAAATAAAGAAAGAAAGTGATCATTTACCCTTTCTCCACAACTAATGCTATCTTTTACATAACCATACTAAATTGATACAAATTGTTGGGTGTTTTAATACAGACTACCACGGCCACAGCAACCACAAGATTACTTTAAAAACATCCACAATATTGCATCGCCATTTCATCTTTCTGTACTGTGATACCCACATGGAGCCATGAATGCCAGGTTAAAGGAGGTGAAGTCTGATGAAATCTAAAGATGTCTAATGCTGTTAATTTAATGAGTAAACTGGAAATACATGAGAATAAAGGAGTTAATTTACTAACATTTGGATAAGAAATAATAATAAAAAAATAATAATAATCAGGCTTGTTCGAAGGCATTTTTGAGGCTCAAAATGTGGTTTTAGTGCCAGGGCTACAGTTGGGTTATGGTTAGGTATAAGGTAAGGGTTAGACATTAATTTTTCATGGCTAGAGTAAGCATTGCCAATTAGATGTCCTCACTAAGATATGAAAGTGTGTGCGTGCGCGTGTTATGAAGCACACCGGTTTCAGTACTCGTCCACCTTACCCCAATTGTTCTTGGCATCATTCATGCTTTTCAGATGTCTATAATGTAAGTGGTCAGTGGATTTAAATGTTTAGGAATAACAAAACTGAAAAATATCTTAATTTCCATTTAAATTATAGTGTGAAACAAAACCAGATGTAAAGTTTAACTAGCTGCTTTTGCAAAAAATAACCCACGCCTTCTTACCCTTGGGGGCAGCCGTCTTATGCTATTGTGAAGTCTCAGACTTAATTCTTCACAAACCAGACCTGTACTCCTTTTACACCTCATATACTCTATATGCTGTGGCATGTGGTCCATCAGGAGTGACACCACCCTCCACCACCATCCCCACGGTTCCCAGAAAGGGCCTCAATTCATTCGTCATTCCAGACACAGGCATAAAAACCTCCACAAAGATCACAGATGTCCCACAGCCTTTGATGCTGGCTGTAATCTACAGAAACACTATGGCTGCTATAGCCGCAAGGGAATACGCCAGGAATTCCTCAGCACTGTGCCCCGTGTGTGTCGACGACGCTGTAAAGGCAGCTTGATGCAGATAAAACATGAGGATAAAATCATTTCACGATTCAGTGGAGTGTCATTGAGGTTCTGAAGTGTACAAGCCTTTTATGTGATGGTATCAAAGGTTGTTGTATAACACTGTCTGTTAACAAAGAAGCTAAGTTAACTTTGGAAAGGCTCTGATAAACTTGACAGTAACATGAGGCTAAAGCTCCATGTCTTAACCCACAATACACCCAGTGTGGCAGCCAAAGAGGCATCAGTGGCTGACCATATGTCTAATTTACGATCCAGGATTAACTTTGATTCCTGGGATTACAGCAGGCCCAAAAGTAACCACCCTTTATCTGTATGAATTACATCACACCTGAAGTGCCTGACATTTAAGTCTCAGCACCCCCCACCAATTTTCCAGTTGCCCACCGATTCTGTGTGCTGGGAGGCTCAAGCTGCAACTAAAGCCTCCACACTAACAGGAGCTTAAGAATTAAGGCATTGAGGGGGGGGGGGGGGGGGGAAAAAACAGATGGAGAGACAGAAATTAGGTGAGGCCACTGCTACCAAACAGTGTTCTAAGCACAGGGATGCCACAATAAGCCAATTAGGTCTTAAACACTAGTATTAATGGTTATAAAAGCAGTTCAGCTGCAAAGTCTGAATGAAAGCGTACTTCTACAACCTAAACTCCTCAAACAAGCTTCAAAGCACATCCTCCTCCGAACAACACAAGACTATTCTGTATGCTCACATAAAAGCCTGACACTGAGGGCCACCTGCTGCAGATTCACATCCATCTTAACACAGACAAGCAGATCTAAACACTCAGGTGTCAGTTAGAAAATATAATGAGATGCATTCAGACAAACACAGGTATCAACTAGTGGCCAATCAGTGGGTGTATAAACAGGGGTGAAGGAAATAATGCAAAAACTGTAACGTAGACCTCAACACTGATAATATTAATCTGTGATGCCACATTGTCTCTAATGCCGAGTACTGACAGGTACAAACATGTCAGTACTTCTCACATGTTTGTACCTGTCAGGACGTCAGCCAGTGCTTCTGATATACACAATATGACATTTATATATTACAAAGCCATGAATAATTGGGTCATTTAGAGCACTAGACCAAGCTTTGCGTTCTATTCAAACCTTTCGAATTCAAAATTGTTGATTAATGATTGACAGCACGGTGGTTAGCACTGTTGCCGCACAGCAAGAAGGTCCTGTTTTAAGGAGGTTGTCGTTTTGAAATGGCGTTTTGCGATGTATTTGCTGGCTTTTCACTGAATGCTGTTCTTGTCCAGTTCACAAATTTCGTCTGAAAGAGCTGACCTTAAACAAGAAACTCAAGTTCTGAAGCAAAAATTTTAACAAAGTTTTTGCCAGCAGTGAAGTTGCAGTGTGCCCTCTGTTGGTCAACCTATGCAATGACCCTTTCATTTTTCAACTTTTATAAATGACAATACTGACAGATCAGACACTACTAGCTTCTCTGACAATTCGCTGTTATAAATGAAGGACATGTGTAGTGAAAACATTTAGTCAAATAAATTGTGTCAAGTACAAAAATATGTTGAAAGTAGATATTTCTGCAACACCCCATGTCTTGCTTAAAAATAGTTACTTTGTCCTGATTACCAGGTTCTCCTTTTCCCTGCACATGGAGACCGTCTTTAACAGCTTACTGAGCTCAGCTATTCACTGCTCTCTTATGACACAGTGCTTAAGTGCTATGCAACAGATCATATCCATACAGCATCTCTGTGTCCATCTCTATCTCTATTTCTCCATATCTATCTCTGTATCTAGACTGAAAAAAAGAAAAAAAAACCTACTGAATACTCCTAATGACCCAAATCCAAAGTCAGTAAATTTTGTTTAATTCAGTGCAAAACCATATACGCCTTCACAACACATCCATAAAACTACTTTTTCAAACGTCCAAGTAGGTATGGAGCCTTGAAATAGCTTCCTACATAAAACAGCCCCCTGCAGTATTAAGAATCCCTCATCTTTACATAGTGTCCTTGGAGGCTACAGCTGCAGTGCAAGGACAGCTGGCTGGAAAGCAGGACAGTGAGCAGAGAGGAAGGGAGTCTGCGGTTTGTTGCCTGCCAACTTCTACGAGCTTAGAGTCCCAACAGCCCAAACCAGAGTAACCTGTCCCCAAGCTCACTGCCTGAGCTACAAAATCTGAGCTGCAGAGCCCTAAGTCACTGCACTTACCTTGGCTGCAGAACTTGACGTGACTCAGGTAATTCGAGATCCATGGATTCCGGTACATTTTGGCAACAGAGTCAGGTGAGAGTTTAAGACAGAAAAGAAGTGAAAGACACGGGAAGACAGAACAGCTGACCGAGAAGTGATGCAACTACAAAAGTACTCCGTCAGTGCTCCGGGACAGGCAGAGAGGGAGGGAGAGGCGAGTCAGGTAGTATTAGAGAGAAGCAGGATAGAGGGAGGGAGGGGGAGAGAGAAAGATGTCCCAGCCGCAGTACCAGCATAAGCAGTGGTGGTCCTGACAGGCAAACAGAGGAGTGCTCAAGCTTTTGCTGCACTACACCTCTTCTCAGATTCACTCCTCTGCTCTGGCTCCTCTCACCAACCAATGTGGACTAACCGGTGCCCGCAATAACAACAACCTGCAGGTCTAAAAGCTGCTCAGCATGGGCTAAGCTCATTAGCCAAGGGAGCAAAATTAGGCCCCTTCTCTACTGCAGACTGGAGCAAAGTGTCCTGCATGCTTCAGAGTGAGCCTCAGAGAAGAGAAAGAGAGAGAGAGAGAAAAAAACAAAGCAAAACTGTGCATGCACGAGAGAGAGAGATAGTTATGCGAGTCCCACGAGAGCACTGCCTTCCCTTGGCTCACACACTCGAGTGGGATGCCAAAGAAACCGGTGCAGAGCGTCAGAAAAGGGAGGGAAGAGAAATAGTGCGGAGTCTGGAGAACGAGAGTGGAAATAATGAGGGCAGGAAGAGAAGACGAGAAAGTTCAAATGACCCTCTCAGTCTGATGAGAAATTCCAGTCATCTCTCAGCAGGGACAAAATAAAAGGAACAGCATGGAGCTAGGCAGAAAAAAAAAAAAGCTGGGAAGGGCAAAGAGAAGGTACGAAAGAAAGAGCGAAACAAAGTCAGGAAAAGAACGAAGGAGCGTGCGAGCTGTAATGGGGGAAACAGAAATGTGTCTGCTCGTGACTAATGTTACCATTACACCAACAGTTTGCTTCTTCCTAGAACAACTAATAAGAGGTGCAAAGGGAAGAGAACTAGGTTGATTTATTGATATCCCCACAATTCTCCTTTTAACACACTAATCAAACGTGTTTGTGTGATTCAAGCCCACATACACCAATGTTACACAGTGAGTCATGGCATGTAGAAACCCATTCTATTCTATTGTATGAATATGCTTTACGTGATTGCCAAGAACAAGACAAATGTGCTTGCACTCACACACCTCACCTATACGTCAATGTGACAACGACATGCTTATCACTGTAGTGAGAGGGCACTACAGGGAGGCTGGCACAGTGCCTGATGGTGCCTTTAACAAGATACTGTGGGGGGGGGGGGGGGGGGGGGGGGGGGGGGAGTGATGCATCTTATCTTTCTGCAGCACACAGAGAGAAAGCTGTCAGCGCCAAACACACAGCAGTCAACATAAAGCAGATCTTTTGGATGGAACCAGCCACAAATGTCAGTTTCTCAATTCAGTGGCTGAAAGGTGTCAAGGGGGGGGGGGGGGAATAAAAACCACCTTCTTTAAAATATATTCATCTCAATGGAGCTCTTTTAAAACTTCCTGCAAATCTAAACTAGGTTATTGGACTGTACCGAAAGCACAAACATGCATCCATCATAACATTTGACGAAGAACATAAATCAGCCTTTTCCCACCACCTTGGACTATAAAGGTGTGCTAAGATGTAACAGGACTGTCTGACGATGGTGTGTAAACTGTAGAGGTGGCATGTCTGGATCCCTCTCCAGGATGAGCTCATCTGGCTCAGCGTGTGAGTGGCGCACAAGCACACATCCATCACAGAGCTGCCAGTTCACACCGTGGCTGAGTGGGTGGAGAAAGCGCTACCTGCACGCAACGCTCAAAGTGTTACTTTCAATGTCAGTAGTTTCGCAGACTGACAGACACCTGACAACTGATGCAGTGTATTCATAAAATGAATGAGTTTGCATACAAGTGAATTTTACCTAAGGAGATAAAGGAGCTAGAGGACACCGATACTATCAGCCAAAGCTGGCCGCTGACCTTTAGCTACTGATAATCACAACTGCTGATAAATGGGGATTTCAAAACGCAAGAAACACCCATTGACAATATTATGAGTGTTGCTGTTTAACTAGAGGCCACTCTGCAACTTCCCTGTTCAAGTGAGATTTCAGGTCCTAAGTTTTAATTAACCCTCAGCTTTCTGCCTTTTACATATCAGTGGGCCTTTCATGCACTCTCAAAGCTTCGACATGGCATGACCAAAAATACCTACAGTACTTTCAGTAACAGGGTATGAAGGCTGGAGATATACTTTAGATAAACTATGCAATGATTCGTGCTGAAAAACAAATTATTTAACCATCAATGGTCTGAGGATGTTTTTTTTCCCCTTTTGAAAAGGTTATCAGAAGAATATGTTAACAGAAGCATCGTCTTTTAGTCTCATCCACTCACCGTGGGTCCGCTTACAGCATCAGGCAGTTATCCGTTTCCATCCACCATTCAGCGTTTACAAATGCGTGCAACCAAAGCCTGCTTAAATCTGAATAATCACCAATATCACTCAATATTGTCCTTGCCTACAGTCTCTGTATGTTCATACCTGTTTACAGAAGTTAAGGTCAGAGGGTTTGAATAATTAACCAAAATCCTCTTTAAGCAACTTCTCAATAAATTGTTGAAAACATGCAGAAATTTATTTAATTTGCACTTTTAATTTAAGTCAACCAGCCACTTTAATTATGTGCATTTAGCCATTTGTCTTGCCGTTAATGCCAACATATTAACCCCCCCCACCCCACCCCCCAAAAAAGAAAAAAAGAAAAAAAAAAACAAAACCACATACACACCACCCACACATATTTCTAAATGTGTGTGGCAACTGTACTAATGACGAAGAAAAACTTTTACCTCCCATCTGGATGTCTGCCTTGTATGTAATGTTTGATTTTGACTCATCGGCTTTAGGGGTGACATCAGTTCAACAAAACCACTAGACTGCTTCTGCCCTGTTATTATCAATCATGAGTCTTCAGTGCCAAGGGTGGGCAAGACTTTACAGGTTGCTGCAATGATGCACTGTTCTTGTTTTCTTCGTCTTTGTGGTGGATAATCAGATTTTACTTGGCAGGATTACAGGATGACGCAGTACTGTATAAACAAGCGCACACAAAATAATTTTAAAAGAAAAAGATTTTTAAAAGCTGTTTCATCAAATATGGGGAATGTGAACAGAGTATTGTTTAATACTTCAAACAAATCAGATGACCTAAGCCTGCTACTGATTACCTAATTTAAAAATCAGTGTTTAAGCTTAATTTCACTGTGTTTACTTCTTTTAAACTCTTTTTAAATCCATGTTATAATGAAACACAGAAAACAATTCCCATTTACTCTCCTTAGAAACTCTGTGGGAGCTTGCGTTTGCTCCTGTAAATGCTCACATGCAGACTATAAACCAGCCTACAACACGTAAACGAATGGTTGAATGGAGACCATAAACTGGAACAAATGGCAGCGAACATAGAAATTTAAGACATCTTTGCTGTCACACAGAAAAACACTGACGCCCATGATGAGGGTATGTAAATGTCTGACTACAACTGTGTTTCTATTGAACGAGAGCTTTTTGAGGAAACCACTAAAGTATCAAAACTCATCTATTATATGAGAGAAGTGAGAATTTGTTCTGATGGTCAAAGCTTAGGGATGATGGGTTTATGCCAAAATAAGCATGCATTCAGTGTGAGTGCAAAGCTTTTGGTATGGTCAGAGATTGTGACAGCTCAATACTGACGCTTGGAATGATAGTAAATAATTCACAGTATTTTTTTCTTTAAGGGCAAGTATTAAAATAAGTTGAATTGTCACATGCAGTCATTCTGCTAGTTTGCCTAAGTAAAGCCTAAGCAATAAAAACTGAAAACAACTAAATTGTCAGCTAATCAATTCATAGCTTAAGCCATGAAAACAAATGAAATGTAACTAGCATGAAAAGAAAAGTAGCTTAACTGTTAAAGTTATGAAAGTAATATTTCAGATGAAGCTGCGTTACCCAAGATACTTTAAATATGTACTACAAACAGTGTCATTTGGTACGTAAGCAGTCGGTTGTTAAAATGCGAGGATGTATGGGTAGGTTAAGGCGTTAAACACTGTGAGAAAGACACTTTACGTTTTTGAAGTTTAGCATGACTGAGAGTGAAGAAGTTTGTGCTTAATATCATAATAGCAGAGACACACCTCACCACTCATCATTCCCCAGATGTTCACATTCAAGGTGGACGTTGTTTCAGTCTGGACAAGCTCACATGTGCAGCCAGTCATGGGGTCATTATTAGATAAACACTTCCAGATAGGACATGTTTGCACTTAGAATGACCCCCTGTGTGGAGAGGCATCACAACGTGTCTGCGAGGAGAGAAGTGCCTAATGGCTGCATCACATTCCCGGTTGGAAAACCTCTCTAAAGACAGAGAATGTGGAGAAAGAGGGAAAAGAGCGAGCTTTTCCAAGGTACTCTCTTTCTCTGGGCTCTTTTGCAGTGCTCCTAGAAATAAAGTCCAGATTTATAGCATCCCCGAGGAAAGATATCCGTTTTGTCTGGCCAGAGAGCAGTGCACGGTTCCAGTGCATGTGGCCATGCTGTCTCTGCAAATACATAACAGAGCTCAAACCCCGGCATCACAGTCATAAATTCCATATAGGGGGGCTGCCGAATGAAAGGTAAAGATATTCATATGCACACGTGAAGGGAGTTAGAGGAGGGGAGGCTGAGGATAAAACTCCATTTGCCATGTTGTTAAATGTCTTTTACTGGGCATGATGGGTTTTCAGTATGATGCAAACAGATTCTTCTAGGTGCCCTTTGACCTTCAAATAGTGTGTTAAGACAGAAGGTTTTTGCAACATGTCACTGACAACTTGATCTCAATATAGAGCGATTACTTTAAAAGAAGTTTGGTTCCTCTCCCAGTCTGGATGCTGAATTTATTGGAGGTTTTTGAACTTATGACTACTTTAATTTGGACCATTTTAAATCATCAGACGAACTTCACACTCATGAACTGATGCCAATATCCCCATCTCCATGATCACTAATTTTTTGTTCTTATAAATGTAACCCCACAGTGATTCTGGGTCTGCTGACCCTTCTTAGAACAGCTCTGTATCTAAAATAAAATGCCAAAACCACCCAAATATGATAAAACAAGGTTTAAAGTCTTCTCTTCAACTAAAACACAGGAGTGCCTAGAAATGTTATATTTTATAATATATATGAAAGCCACAACTGCTGTCCCATCATGGTTTCTGGACTCATTTTGCATCATTAACATTAGCCTCACGTCAGTTTTATGGAGAAGTAGGGCTGTGCCATTTCATAGCATCTGCACACATTTCTATGCAATATGAAAATGTCACATTGTTAGGTCATTGCAATGTCTTGCATCCAAGTTCCATAGTATGAGCAATGAGTGTGAGAGCTCCATGCCCCCTCTGTTTATGATTTACTTCCTAAAAAGGGAGGTACTTGAACAACCTTCAACAAGGTATAGTATTTTCAACATATGCAGATATTTAAAAAAATAATAATTGTGATGCAACTTTGAAGCTAGGCTGTCTACCCCATCCAGAAGTGAAAATAGTTAGACCAGATGGTGGTGTACCAATTTATCATCCAATGCTAGCACGCTTAGCAAGTTACATTCATAAATTGTATAGAAGTGACAACTGCTCCCTAAAGGTGGGTGGGTTGTGTGAAATAAAAGGACTGAACTGAAGAACCGTTTCTAAACATTTTTCACCCAATAAAAAAGCCCAACATATGTATTCCTATTAAAAGGGCTAGTGTTAACATAAGTTGGCTAGCTGACTCAAATATGAAACTTTATGGGATACCTGAGCTCTGAAAAGCCGTTCAGGTCAGATATATCAGACCTCAAACTTCAAAAGACGTTCCTGGACAAGATCTTAAAACTTCGTTATCAACTTGCTTTCTGAACGGACTTTGAAACTTTACAGTTATACTGAAAATAGATCCTGCAACGCTGACCTTCTCTGGCAATAGTGCTCTATTAACCCCCAGAAAACCCCCCACAAACACCTCAGCATAGCTTTCCCAGAATAACACAGATAAGAGGTCTTAAGCAGACTTCATTGTCTCTGAAGTGCTCCAGCAACTCAACTCTAGGCCCAACACAGAGTTAAAACATGAGCTAACTAATGTTCTAATATTGTATTACTTTTTAAGAGGGACGGAGGTGGAAAATAATTTAATTACCTTAATTTCCCATAAAGCCATTAGAAAAATGTCATCCCTTATTTTTGTTAATCTTGTTTGTTTTTTCCTCTGCATTTTGGTTTTTAATTATCTTTGTTTAAACAAACAAACAAACAAATTAATAAATAAAAAGGTGAGTGAAAAAGAAATACTCAGTGCATCATGGGTAGCCCCCAGGAGCCTTGATCCATTGCAGTGTAACTCAGGGAGGTTTTGGGGTCACCTGAACCAGCCCTAACTATAAGCTTTATCAAAGGGGGCCTGAAAGCTGAAGGCTCTGCCTCCTATTGTACTTTTCCATGCCATAGGAATTACATGTACGGCAGCAGTCTGAGAGCAAAGTGCTCTACTGGGGTGATACAGCAAGATAAGATAACGCCTGATTATTTAAGACCTTATATGCGAGGGGAAGGATTTTAGATTTAATTCTGATTTTTAACAAGGAGCCACTGTAGAGGAGCCAGTATAGAAATATGAAAATATGCTCTCTCTTTCTGCCGATACCAAACGCAGATCCAATACCTGCAAATAAATGTGAGCTTATCTGAAGTCTACTTTGAATAAATTATCCAGAAAATAACATAACTCAAAAAAAGAACCTCAACAAATTTTGATGAATTATTTCCTCCCGTGATTAAGTACCTAAAATATTAACAGTCAGTGGACAACACGCTTTCCATACCTGTAACTGCAATTAGGATTAATATGTAATTATATAAGCCATCTGCTCCTCAATGATTATGTGACCCACGAGGCATGTGATGCACCTGCAAAGCTGAAACAAGTCTAAACTACCCGATTCCAACTGAGCCCTGGGGAAACATCTATACCCAAGTCAGCGTGCGTACACACATACACGCGTCCGCACACACAGCTTTGAGCGCTTAAATAAACACGTGTGTGCTTTAGAGTGATAAACACTGCACATCTGGTGAGAGGAGAGAGCGCTACAGAACCAAGATTCTTTATCAACTCTGCTTGCCAGAGAATTTGTTTCCACCCTCAAGCGCCATGGACACCTTCCCAGGAACTGTCATCCTGGAGGATGGGAACGCTTAAGGGTATGGATAGAGATACTGGAGGAAAGCTCATGTCTCAACCCAGAGTGAGGCGAGCCAGCAGAGTGGAGGCTGCCACTGGTAAAGGGAACCAAATGTAGCTACAATGATCAGTGCCTGGCAAGATGCAATTATTTCCAGAGTTAAGAGCTGGGAACTCAGTGAACTATGGGCTTGGTAGTCCAGCTCTGCTATGTCCGAATAAACATTATCAATGGCACAGGTACTCAGCTAAGAGCAATGAAATACCTAAATAAACTCAACTATTTTGCTAAATAGTCTCTCCTAGCAGTGATCGTCATGTCTTGGCCAGCAAAAGCAGACGTGGCAAGTCAGCCCCCGTGTTTGACTTCTACATGGTGATTAAAAAAAAGAACAACGCTTTACCTTGAAAGCATTTCAAGCACGGATGCAAAGTCCCAACTTTTTCCAGATTCATTAAGATTGGCAGATACATGAAGCATAAAGGTATCTGCCAATACCAAGTGCAGATCCATTAGTAGGGTTACATTCATTTTTATATCTCTGAGGAAGAGAATTGATCTAACTTTTTATAACAGAATGTAAAAAATAAATACATCGAAAAAATATATACCATTACTGGAATTTATTAGAAAATGTTGGAGAGTAACAGGGTTAAGTTAAAGTTAAATGAAGACGTTTTAAAAAAAAAAAAAAAAAAAACAAAAAAAAAAAAAAAAAACAACAACACGTGTCCAAGGTTTTCATCAACTTGCTTGACAACAGTTTGCAGTCCAGTTAAAAACGATTGCAAACATTCAAAGAAAAGTTATTGCACATGTCAAATATTTCCACTGGCCCTTTGCTACAAACTTCCTGCATTCCTCCATTATGTGTTAGCTTCCCTGCTAGCAACCTGCACACTTTTGGAGTAAACAGAAAATATAATTAACAGAGTCCAAGCCCCACTGACTGGCTCAATCAGTGGGCTCACTGATCCAATCCAGGATCGCAAAGATATCGGATCAATCCGTCCCTAGTTTACAGAACATAGGGAATTATGTCTTCTCTTAGTGTCAAACCTGATGATTCCAGTTTTTCAACATTCACATCAGTTTAAGAGGAGTTCTTGAGCTTCATTAACATATAGACTTGTGGATAGACTGTCAATACAGTGCTGGCAGTACATTCTCATAGAGTTAGTTCACCCTCACTTTACATCAGCTACATCTCATCTACTAAATCCAACACCACAGCTCAATGCTGCAGCTAACACTTAATGTTTCAAGATAATCCAGGCAGACTTCATGCCAAAATGGGACATGGATTCAATGACACAATCTGATTTGAACATTTGAACCACACACGACTGTAACAAAAATCACAAATGACTATGCTTTCAGCTGGAGAACAAATCCAAAACCAAAATTTGAGGTCAGTGCCAAGGACAAATACTTTACCTCCTACATGCTATTACTTGCGCTCCATAAATCACCATTCATAAGATATCAGACCCAGAGCTTGTGATTTTAAAATAAAAGAAAAGCTGTCATGTAGGAGTAAAAATGAACAAGAGTCACCACAAGGGATCACAAAGACTAATAAGCGTCCTGCAAGACTCTGGCTGCTACGTAAAGAATGGTGTATATGCATCTAAGTGGCTTCACGGCAAAAAAAAAAAAACAACAAGCTTTCAGCACCACAAAACTTTCTAATCTCTCCAAATTATGCATATTGTCCTTAGTATATATTTTTTTAAGTTTTCTCTTTCTGAAGTATCTGTGGCTCGTTGAATTTTCTATGTACTTCCTTACAAAAAGTCCAGGACCTTGTGAGATGTTACAGAGACATGGTTAAAAAAAATGCAAGCATAAACACAAATCCAGAGGACTTTCTCCAAATGACCGTACCAAATTTCAATCCTTTGTACCATAGACAATATACAAACATGGACTAAGCTCGTGGTTCCATAAAGTGAAGCCAGTGCCGAAGTGCCTTCAATAAGCATTCTTATAAAGACCAGTAGGGGGCGACTGCTTTGGTTACAAAAAGAATTGTACAGTCTGTGGATCCCTCACTCTGTGAGCTCAGCAAACACTTCCCTGATGATTTTATGGGCTCAATCATACTGAAGGAAGGTCAGTTAGTAAATTTTGGTCAGGAGGATTAACGCCTGGTAAGTCTTCACTAACCAACTGGTGCTAAGCCCATCCTTTAGATGCAATCTATGCATTTTGATGATCCAGTGTTTGACTAAAACATTAAAAAGGTAGAGATACTTTTTGTGCTTTGCCAACACAGCTTTGCTACATGGACACATTAGCACAGTGCTAATTCAGTGTTTAAAAAGTTTTTAAAGTCACAGAAAGATCAGAAGGAGCTATAAACAAACCACAGGAAGCCAGTGTACTCCTAGTGGCATTTTACACAATTTTATCATCACTTTCCTTAAAAATATTCAATGGCTAACCAGACAATGGAAAGGTAAAGCTATGACCTGTGAAGCCAAGTGTCATGCTGATCCAGTGATTTGACAAAGGCAAAGTATGTCAAACGAAGGAACCTTACAAGGTTAAAGGCTGATCTGTAATGACAGAACAGTAAACAAAACAAAGCTTAAGCTATTCTAAGTACTATTTAATACATCAGTCCTGTGGTTTAGTGAACCCCGGCTAATGACAAGAGGATGTCCAGGCTAAAATAAAGCTGTGGACAACACTAACCCTTCATAAAGGCTCGTTCTGTTCCTTAAATAAAGGTCCAAGTCAAATTTATTATGTCCTCTGATAGAACAGCACAGGACCACACTATCCATCCTGACAGATAAACCAGCCATCAGATCCTGAACTCAAGTCGCTGGAAGGAAATGATAGACAATCACACTGCCTCAAGTTCTCCAGATGAGAGAACACATACATTAATACTCTCACACACATACGCGCGCGCACGCACACACACACACGCGCTTCCTGGATTAGGTGCTTTGGATCTCAGCCAGTGAAATCATAGAAAGTCTGACATCACGACAAACAGCTGAGAAAAGTAAATGACAGTCAACCACTGACAATGTGTAACCAAAGACGGTCACAACGTCACCGCTCTGCTTTCCCTTCTTCCTCAAAGTCGGAAACCAGATCAGACCTCAGCCAATTAAGTGACTGTGAACCAGGGCTCGTGTATTTTTGGAGCAGAGGTAAAAATAACTCCCTTTGCTCTGGGTTTTCTGACTAAATGATGTATACAGGAGTGTTTGTATATGAAGCCTGAATATTTCATTCCAAATAGTTTGGGTGTTTTCTTTATTTTGTTTTTTTTCCTCCATGAAAATTATTTTTAAGAAAGACTTCCTCACACACCACCTGCAGGCAGTTTGACTGTAGCTGGCTCAAGAACACTGCTAAAGCTCGTCATGAGTAATAATTAAAGATGGGGTTTGTATAAACGGAAAAGCTTGTGTAAAATGTTTTGTGTGTGTTGCCCTGTTAGGCAGGGCTCTATTTCTGTCTGTGTGTCCTGACGGAGCTAGAGCAGGTGCAGCACAATGAGCAACTGTAGTCTCCCCAACCAGTCACTCACCACTGAATGAATCACACATGGAGGAGCTCACCAGCCCCCCAGATTCAAAATCTCACTCAGGCCATTAGTTTGCTTGAAACGTACACAGATAAAACAAATCACTGAATAACTCCCACCCGACATATTTTCTACAAAAATCATAGATAAGATATGCAACAAGTCGCTGTTAAAAGAAGGCATGTATAGACTGGTGCAATTTAAAGCTGTTAAAGTTCAAATACACATAAAAACTCAAATACACCGGCTTATTAATAAAGCCTCTGTATTATAATCTAAACTGTATTTCAACGACACCACTTAAAAACGACATTTTAGAACAGCAAGTCTGAAAAAATATGGTGTTGATAGGAAACAATCTCAAAATCATCTAATATTTGGCTGCATTATTAAAATCTTCTTTAAAAAAAAAAAGTAACTTAAGCACATTATTTCACTAGCCGTAGAGAACATACCTTGATAATGTAGGTAATCAAAGAGCCAATGATCCTTAGTAAGTGTTTCTGGTGGATACAGAAGTCTTTCCAGGATATTGGGGTCTAACAGTTCTAAGCCTTGTGGAAGGTCAGCGCTCTGGAGGCTTGTGGGATAGGACTACTGGGGCATAAAGATAGACTGACAGGCCCAGATACCCCCCACCCACCTTCTATCTACAAGCCTCCTTTAGGGACGCATGTGCGGTGGCCAGATCTACAGCAGGCGTGAACTCGAGAGGTGGGTAGGTGGGTGACAAATTTAGAACGGTGCTTTCCCAGTCCAACAGCGGCAGGCCAGATCAATCAAATGATGAAAATCACAAGTACTAGTCATGAGGCCAATTAAACCGAGGACAGTGAGAAGTCAAATCAAAGGAAAACGCTGCACTCAAAAACTGTAATCGAAATTTGCATTTATAAACTTGGGATGAATTTAGGAACTTAAAAAAGCTCATAGTTGTAGTAAGGCCTGATTTGACCATCCCAAACCTGAATTCCCTTCTTTTTAAAAAAAACCTAAGCAAAAAGGTTATGGACTGCTGTCATGACACTCCTCTAAAATTTATTGATAAAATTTTGAATTCATTGCTCACTGTGAAAACAAAGCAGCTGCTTTATAAACTTTATAAATAAAAAACCATTTACCATTTTAGAGTTACTGAGTGTGCTTTGCAGTTTCTTTGCTTCTATTAAACTTCTTTAAGGTCAGATGCAATCTTTGCAGGAACTGAATTCAATCTGTTCCCTTTGAATAATGTGGTTCACAACAACCAGTCTGTCTTCAGAAGAACAGATTTAGAGTCTTTATGAGAAAGGGCATCTTTACAACCCTCATCACTTTAACTGGAACATCAAAATCCAAGTAGTTCTTGGAGAAATTGCAAGCGCGTATTCTTTTGAGCGTAAAGAAAAAAAAAAAAAGATTAATGCAGTAAGTGCTCACACACACACTATATTTTGTTATGGTAACTAAGATAAGACCTGTTTTAAAAAATAAATAAAAACCTGACAGAAAATCTGGAGTTATTAGCCAAATTAGTTTGTGACTTTGATAAACATCAGTTATCTATGCAGGAATTTGCTGATTCCAAAACATTCCCACTTAATAGTACTATTAATAATAGTTAATAGTACCACTCCTCTTACAGACAGTATAGTGCTGCAGAGGTCAAGAAAACTGTATGGAATAGTTGTGAGTTGTTCTTCCTTGCTTGCGCCTTGGACATAAAATTAACTTGCTTTTAATGGAAAGTGTCTAAAAATAAACTCATTGGCAAAACTGGTTTAAGAACTTTGACATTGAGGTTCTGACAGCACTCAATCTCCCTAAAATAGACCTCTGCTGGTCTCTTGGATCAATTTCAGCTGTCAGGCCAGTAATCCTTCCAGTGTACACAAACTAAACAGACAAATGCATTTGCATTTTGTCTGTCTCGCACAAAAAGCTCAGGTCATCTTACTGGTCTCCAAACACATAAACTATGGACTTAGTAATGAGCTTAGGTCTGTAAACAGTCTGTTCAAGAAGCAGAGAAAGCTTCATCTTTCTATTACACCTTCCTTTCAGTCTGTCCACTCTTTGGACAGACTTAGAGGAAGGAAGGAACTCAAAGACTCAAAGATAAGGGTGGGGGCTCTGCAACGCACAACGTGACAGGCAGCCTCATGTAGTAGGTAGGCAGAGAAAACGTTACATGTCTTTTGGGGTTTTTTTAAATAATAATAATAATAATAATAATAACAATAATAACAACAACAACAACAATTATTATTATACATATTTTGGAGTACAGAATCAGAGACAAATACTTCCACTGTGGCTTGAAGCTTTACAGCAAACAGCACCATCTAGTGCTGGTCATGCAGCATAACCACAGTATAAATACAGGCCTCAGTAGCTTTCTAATTCCTGACATCACCTCATTCTCCAGAATTTCTGGCTTGTTTATGGCTGTGTGAAAAGGTAAACCGTAAAAGTAATTCAAAGTTTTTTCAGCTGGTATAAAAAGCAGCTGTGGGCACAGGGCCAAGCTTTGAGCTTCTGTAGTATTGTGCTCTGAGCTTTGAGAGCGATGGGGTTCAGCTGCTCCAGAGCTAATTAGCAGAGCAAAGCAGTTGGAGAAACATTAGCTCTTCCAAAGCCAGCAGAGAACTGTGGGAGCAAATGTGATTTCAATTTAGCCCCTTGTTAAGTCAGAACTGAATGCTGATTGCAAACATGCCCCGACCACACTGAACTGTCAGCAAAACAGAAAAATCAGGGCAAAAAGCACTCCACTCCTGTTTTTCCATAAACAGTTGCAAACAGACCACAACAATGCCCCAGGATGCAGAAAAACTGGAACTATGAGTACTATTAAACCTGCTCCCTTCATTGGCTGATGTCCTTTGATGGGGATCAGCCATGCAGGCAGTCTGAGCATACTCAGCAGCTCCTGTTTTAAAGGAAGATTCTGGAATCAGCACAATCAAATCCAAGACCATGATTCTCAGCTGGAAGAGGGTAGAGTGTCTACTCTGGGTCAAAGACAAGTTACTGTCCTACATGAGGGACTTTAGGTGTCTTGGGGTCTTGTCCACAAGTCCGCAAGACTGACAGATGGGGGCAGCAGAACAGATCTGTTGTGGTGAAAAGAGCTGAGTATAAAAGAAATTAACATTCCTACTCTCACCTATGGTCCCGAGCTATGGATAGTGACCAAAAGAATGAGGTTGCGGACACAAGCAGCGGAAAGGAGTCTCCTTCCAAGAGTGGCTGGGCTCTGCCTTACAGATAGAAGCTCAGTCATTCAAGGGGGACTTTAAGCACAGTAGCTCCTCCACATCGAAAGGAGCCAGTTGAAGTGGTTTGGGCATCAAGCCTTCTGGACGCCTTTTAGGTGAGGTATTGTGGGCATGTCCTACCATGTTACAACTGTAGAAATAAGATGTTTCGTGTTGTTGCCAGTTGAATTTCTCAGTTGCTCCTGTTACCTTTGTTGTTAAGAGCAAAGCTCTGACCCATGCCAAGCTCAAGAAATATCCTGTCTCAATGTGATGCTGAAAAACAAATTCTCTAATGCATTCATTACTTCTATATAACATTGATGAAGGGCATTTCTTCTTGTCATAGATCATTTTGCAGAATCCCTGTACCAGGTTTTATGCACAAAACTAAAGCATTATGCAAAAATATGTGTTTAAATAAACCTGGATGATCGTTTAAATCTTTAGGAGAAGAGTTGCATGGAGATAACATGTAAACAGTCACAAGAAATAAACTGCAAATAAATAAAGTAACTAAAGAATCAACTGTTTTCCATGACTGAATATCATTCAGACTTTAAGGAAAGAAAAGTCACTGTCTCACTTTTGTAATGAGCAAATATAACAAGTCAATAAAATGAGAACAACCAGCAAAAGCTGGATCTCCCAAATGTTTGCTAATTTTCCAGAAAAGTGACAAGTTTCAAAATCTATTTTAACCTAGACGTCTAGCTTTTAAATACATAATATCCAGTGAATTCATCTAAAACATTAACTGAATAAAAAGTACACCAAATATTTTGCAACCAAATGCTCCGTCTACAAAAATTAAGTGGGTGGACATGTACTATTCACATGTTCAGTAACACGGCAAAACTTCAAACCTCACCTCGATTTTGCTGCTTGTTTATGCCCATCAGAGCCCAGCTTGAACCTTCATTCAACACAGCTCTGTTCTCTCAAACTACACAGTAAGCATCCAGATGAGTCGGCACACTCAAAGTTTCTTTCTCTTGTTAAACAGTTCACAGTCTCTACTTTCAGCTTCTAGTGCAATGTGCATTAGGTCCAGACCTTCCATGAGCACCTTATACTGCAGCACAAGATTTCAAGGTGTCACTAAGTGGCCATAAATAGACAGTCAAAGAGCTGATAAGAGCTTCAAAGAGGGCAGATAAAGGAGTTAGAGGGTCAAACAAAAAGGAAAAAAAATTGGGGGTAAAAAAAAGATGTGTCTGATTAAAAGTTAAAATTGCAAAGAAAAGCAAAGAGATGACCATAAAAAGATGCATTTTTCCCCCGAAGCTGTATTTACACAGCAGACATCTTATCTTGACAGCACCGTCGATGACAGTTCCAGGCCCTCTGCTCCCTCTGTGTCTATCAGCTGTACTCCAGTCTTCTCTCTCGCCTTCATCATCCTACACTGCCACTGACCTACATGTCTACTTGGCAGCAGCAGAAATGACATTACACTAACCAGACCCCTCTTTCACCAAAGCCTGCCGCTTGGGCCCCCAGTTAGACTAACGGGCTTTCAAAGGACATTAATGGGCGGATATGTCCAACACAAGAGCAATCATACAGCTCAAATGGGACAAAAATGGAAAAAAAAAAAAAAAAGAGAGAGAGAGAGCAGCTATAACAAGTAAATGATTGGCCAGAGCATGATGAGTGGGCTGTACCTTTCATAGCTCCCCTGCTTCCAGTTTTTCTTTATGAACAGATTGTCTCCAGGAAAAATATCCAGTCAGAAGAAAACAAAAGAAGCAGGACAGTGTCAGACTGTCAGAAGGTTAGGACTGGACAGACTAGTGTGGAATCAAATGGTGGCTCACCAGTAACCACAGCTTACAAATCAAAACAGGCGGTGACGAGTGCTGACCTGCTTAGGCAGCAACAGTTAGCAAATAAGTGAGACTTCTGGGAAGGGATCACTATGAAACCAGTCAGGGGAAGTACAACCAGGAGTGTGTGCCTGACATCATGCTGGTGATAAACAGAAATGGGAATCTGTCCTAATCAGCTCCAACAAAGAACGAGAATTAAAGGGGGGGGGGGGGGGGAGACCAAGTCACCCGGCAAAGATAGGAAGGGGAGGAATCCCTTTCCATTCCTTCCAGCGGCCCTGATGACTCAAACAGGGGAACAATAAACCAGAAAAAGCAACAGCTCAGAGGCCGCTACTTTCCCATATGGCCGCAGCCCAACAGCCATAAGCAACAAACGCATTTTAAATATGATTACAAGCATCTTTTACATTATCCTGAACTTTAAAAAATAAAATAAAATCTGTAGAAGTGAAAAATAAAAACAAAATATCGCTTCTTCTATAAGTGTAGCTGTCAGTTTAAAGAGCATGGTGTTAGTAATCATCAAAGTCTTAAAAAGTTAGCAATCAGCAGGCATAAACGAACATTTTTTATTTGGACCTTCGGTTTGGTCTTCAATGCAGTGTCATCTGTCTATGTTAAGGTTGAATGCTCCACTTTCGCTGGGCGGAGAACAGAGGGTTTAGCAGCTGCCTGCTGCTTGGAACAGAAAGTGAGCCAAACAGCGAGCAACAAGAGCAGCAAACCCAAATAAATCTGACTTAAGAGCATTAAGGGAGAATGAATATTGTGAAAAAGTGCTGTAACCATCTCAGACTAAGCTGACAAACAGCCCAAGTAAAGACTGGTTTAGGGCAATCAAACAACAAGAGAGTGTGTAGATGTGGAAAGGAAAACAAATAAAACTGTAATTTTTAAAATCTACTACAGCTGCTGATTCTTATAGCGCTTGGTAACCTAACTGGTTTTCAACATAACCAGCAGGAAATGCATCATCAGATTAATATGGATAAACAAGTATCACTGGTGTGTTCAGAAGTCTTCAGCAGCTCTGCAATTGTGCATCAAGGTTACACATACAGCCACGTGGCCGTGCCATCTCAGGCATTCTGCACAAATGCTTTCCTATAAAACAGGGGTAGGCAACCTTTCTGATGACGAGTGCCATCTAAAATTTCCCCAGACGTCAATGTGCCATATGATTATATTGTCTGTCAGCCTGTGGCACTTAGTGATGACTCCGTCTTTAAGTCATCACCTACTTCTGATCAGCCCTAACTGCCTAGACGTGACAGGAGGAGGGGTGATGATGGGAGCACCTGGAAGCACCTGGTAACATCACACATCATGACCTCACTCAGCTGCGTCTGGTCTCTCGTTTCTGACTAAGTATAACTAATTTCAAATATTTGAACTGACACAACTGACATGACCTAACTGCAACCTCTTTCTTGTTTCAGGCCTGCTGTCATAGAGAGTGTCCTGTTTCAGCATGAGTCATATTTATCTCACACAGCACTGCGAGCTACAAGTTTCACACACACACACACACAGATTTTATATAAGTGAGAAAGAGAGAAGTTAAATTGATGGGTGAATGTCAAAAAAAAGGTTTCGTAATAAGAATGTACAGTAGACACATAACATACACATACTCCTAATTTATGGAGAGAACCGTGTCGGTGGATTTGGAGAGAGTGTTTATTTGTCCTGGAGGTGGGTCCGTGTATGTATGGACACTGAAGGAACTCAGGAAAATGAGGACTAAATTATGGTTTAAGCAAACAGCAGGAAGCTGTAACAAACCTGTCAGCAAAGACTCCTCTGCTACTCAAATATGCACAGATTCAGGTTCACAAGGCCAACTCCACAATGTTTCTTCCAGTTCAAAGAACAACTTCATCCAAAGGCTTAAACCGAAAGGTTTTGTTTCAGAAAGAGAGGGGAAAAATAATGTATACCTCCACCAAACCAGGCAAGCTGCAAAACACAGTGAATGTCAAGACCAGTGGACAACCTCCAGAGCTGAAACATGAAGTGAATCCAGTAGGTACTCAAAATCTGAGTCATTACCCATGAGCTTCCAAACGTCCAGCTGTAAGGCATCATCATAGCCACAGGTGTACTGGAGCCAGACACCCAGTCTCTGAAAAGACCACATCCACGATTAAACTGTATGGGCACAAACACTGTTAAAGCCTTTTCTCAGTTGATTATTCTGACTGTGTCGTATGGAAAGCTCCAGAAACTTCAGTTCTGTTGACTGAAGTCCAGTGTTTTATTAATGTGTTAGTTCGCACTAAGAATTCCACGTGTCTCTGTGTATTCTTCCTTTACACTTTATGAATAAGACTTACTAACCAAGCTAGCTATTGTTAGCTGATACGTTAGCACTTTACCTTATATGGATGAGAATGTAATATCAACAACATGCCAGCAGGCAATATAAAAAGATAGGAAGGAAGGAATCCATCCACCCTCTTCCACTTATCCAGGGCCAGGTCACGGGGGCAGCAGTCTAATCAAAGAAGCCCAGACCCTCTCCCTCAGGCCACCTCCTTCAGCTCATCAGGTAAATCGAGAGCTTCACTTATTCACTCAGCTTTCTCTTCACCACAACAGACTGGTAAAATGTTCACATCACTGCAGCTGCAGCACCAATCCATCTGTCGATCTCCCGCTCCCTTTTCACCTCACTCGTGAACAAGAGTTATGCCACTTGACTATGCCAGGAAATTCTGTCCATAAAAATTATGGGTGACAAAGGGCAGCCTGGGAGTTGCTCCCCAGGAACAAGTATGACTTACTAGATAGGACCCATATTTTATACTGTATATAGTCAAGATTGATAATAAAAATGACACCCTTCATTAGACGTGTGGGAAAATTCACCACAATTAGCCTCCAAGTGGTACAAAAGATTGCAACAAGAAGGTTCTGGATTCAAACCCACTGGTCGACTAGAGACTGTGTGAAGTCTGCAAGTCCTCCCTGCTTGTATCCATGTACTCCGACTTCCTCCCACAGACTAAAGGCATGCACATGTTAAGTTAATTGATATTCTAAATTGGCCGTAGGAGTGAATAGAAGCGCGCGTGGTTTATCTGTTTTAGCTGTGCAATAGTCTGGCCCATCTCTTGGCCTACAATAAAGGAGGTAGGCTCTAATCCCTCCACAACCTTGAACTGGATGAGTGGGAGAAAATGAATGAGTGACTGGTTGGATAATAAACACAGGGTTTTAAAGGGTTACACGTGTTTTCTTAGCCTCTGAAAAACTCTGGATTGTTACTGCAGATCTCAGGTTAAAGCCAGGTTCACTTTCTGTGGGAAGGAAGGTTGTAATCTGAAGATTCCCACCTTTAAAACTTGCCAGCATTCAAATTCCAGCTGTCTGAATATATAAACATTAACCAAATAAAACTACACAAGTGATCAAAATGGAACACTAACCTTTAGTGCCGCTTTACTGCCGTGTGTGATTTAAAAATTACCCATTTACTCTGACGCAATTTATTTTCTAAGACCTCTGGCAGCATACACTGTAAACTTTTTAAAAGTTCTCTTTAAATGATTTTCAAATTGATATTCATAATAAAATATTGTACAATTAATAACTTTGACCTTTTCTCCAACTACACTAGATTACAGGACCACTGATCACGCTTAAGAAAAAAAAGAACTGTAATATATTTGATTATTTGTAACAACAAAAATAAAAATAAAACATTGGTGTGACTCAATGAGGGTCTCTATATAAGCACTCAGTGTCACATTTAGGCCACTTAAGCCCGTGTGTGTGTATTTGGCAACATACTACCCTATTATGGCAACACAACAGCTACTGAGGTTCAATCTTTGTAACATCTACAAAGACGCACAACATAAACAGCAGAAAGTTTGGCCATCAATGGCAGAGACGATGCTAGCTAATTAATAATAAAATATTGAATTATCAACATAAACTACCTAGATAACTGCTTTGGAAGAACCAATAAGAAACTATAAGCTCTGCCTACCCTCACAACCATGATTGCTACAACAGCAGGATGAGACACTATAAATCCGAACTGGTTGATGCGATTTAAATCCTACAGGTATCCATGTGGACAGGAGAGAACGCCAGCTGCCCAGAGGAGGAACTGTTTGTATGTGCCAGGCTCCCCTCAGAGGTACAAAGCAATGGGGAGAAACAGACACGAGGCCAGCCGGAAGCCAACAATAAAAACCAAACAGGCTGCCAGGGCCAGTTCCTCCAGGTTGTTAAAGACTAGCAGAGAAATATGAAGCTTTTCAGTAACCCATTCGTCTTCTTCACCTTTAACTCAGCTTCAGTAAAATGAGCAATGAGAAAACAGGCAACAATGAGAAAAGAGCCTCAGTGCTACAAGTCTTTGAGTAGGTTGTGCCATTGGGGCCATTAAATGAGCTTGCTTCATTTCTTCATTGCTATGCTGATGATATACAGATTTATTTAAACATTACTGACGATCTTGCTATGTCTTTTCACTATTTTTGTGAATGCATGCGAGGTTAAAGATTGGTTCAAGAGTAATACTCTTGTCCTGAACGAAAAGAAAACTGAGATCGTGGTGTTCGATAGTAAAATCCCCCGCGACCAATTGTGTGTTGCTCTGATGCCTTTTGCTAGCTCCCCTTCTGATTATGGAAGTAATTTGGGCATATTACTGGATAGCTCGTTTAAATTTGGCAAGCGTCTGCCGTAGTGAGGTCTAGTTTTAATCAGCTGCGCCTCATTTCTAAGGCTAAGCGCTATATTCCGCATAATGACCTGGAAAACTTATTCACGCATTCGTGACTTCCAGGTTGGACTATTGCAACTCTCTTTACATTGGCCTGTCCTCCTCGTAGGTTACACACTCCTGTCAGAGCACTTAGATCTGCTACCCAACTTCTTCTGGAGCAACCTCGTTCTCGGCTGAAGTCTCGGGGCGACCGTGCATTTGCTGTAGCTGCCCCAGTCTTATGGAACAATCTTCCTGTTGCTATCCGGGCGTCTGACTCTATGCCACTGCTTAAATCACGGCTGAAGACTTATTAATTTAATCTTGCTTTTCCACCTAGTTAATATTTGGTGTGCGTTGATACATTTTTATCCGTTATGCTTTGTTAACTACTTTTATGTATTATAATTGTCATGGTTTTATAATTGATACGTGCCAGGTCCTTTCTCTTTTCCCTCCCATCTCCTTTTTCCTATTTTATTTTATTTTTTTGTCAAGCACCTTGGTTTTTTTTTAATGTGCTTTATAAATAAAGTTTATTATTATTATTATTATTCATTTCAGAGAAATCTGAAGTAGTCCAAGGTGTAAATAAATCTGGTCAGTTTCTAGAAACTTCTATAAACAAAAGGGCCGACCCAAATACCATTCTCGGAGCTTTAGAGCTTAAGTGGTAATCAATGGCAAATAAAGCCGGCAAGTGCCAGCAAGAGAACAAATCAGGTCAGATTTTCTAAATGCAGCAAATATGAACAAAACCATGAAGAAAGGCTATGGTGGGATTTCAGCTGTTTTTACGTGCAAAATGATGGCTGAGAGAAAAAGTTAGACGCAGCACAAGGGTTCTCATCCTCCCCACACCACCACAATGTGCACTGATCACATGCTGCTCTGCCTCACTGCTCATTCATCCAATTAAAACAGCAGAGAAACAGCAGAGAGAGGCAAAGACGGCTCCTGTGCAAGAAGAGCAAGATGTCATTGTAAAGCAACATTGGAAAACCCTTCTTTATGGGTATAAAGAGGATCTATCCAGTGACAAAAGCATCAAGGTGGCAACAGTAAACTAAAGCAGTGAGGAAGAGGGATGTTAGGGAAACAAACTGAGCTGGTTTTTATTTTGATATTTAAAAAACATAAAATATTTTGTCTTTTACAATAAATTAGAGTCAGGAATACGACACAGTATTATAACAATACTTCACTGACGATACATTATTGTGACTTTTAACATGTTGCGGTACTGTGGTTGAGTATTTTAATAATATATACTGCAATTTTTCACCTTTTGCATCTACAAATATCAATTTTATCCAGTGAGATCACTTTTTTAATTTTCTAGCTGCAAAGGAGGCTGTCAAACACACCAATACTGCCACTAAAACCTGCAGTAAGACAGACTGCCAGCTATTAAATGGCGTCAGGCTGGCAATTACATGCAATCCGTTTGTAACAGGACAGCAATTACTTATGAAAAACAATAAAAATAAAAAATAAAATCAAACATCTGCAGTTGTCTACATAGACAGAAATTCATATTTAACCATTACATTTGGTCTTAGTCTCTGCACTATAGGAATATAACCAGAATATAATGAGCTGGCAGCCAGTTGAGCTGTGCTCGTTAACAAAGACACATTCAGACTGACGGCAAACTGTCTGCATGTATAAATTAAACAGCAATTATTTGCATTTCCAGGGCATTTTAATTTGTTTTTGTTTTTTAAATCTGAATACACAATATAATATTGCCACAAAATAACCCTTAATGAATTATTTTTGCATAGATAAATTATGTAAAAACAAAAGTTCTGGCAACTTTAAAAACACAGCATAATTAATGTGAATACAAATATTTCAAAGGACTTTATCAATCTCAGCTTTTTTTCCCCATTATATCACAAACATTGTGCTGATTAAACATTACTTAATATAAAGTACATGGTTGCAGGCTACATCAAAAACTGGAAGCTCATTAAAAGGAAGAGAGTTTGAGAGGAAAATATCAACTGATGGAAAATTGGAAACATAACATAACAGCAGCCACCAGTGAGAAGTTGTCTATTGTATGCACAGCCAGGGCCCAACGTTCATTCGCCTCATTATTGCTGCACATTATTATGTCCCTGACAAATGGTTACCAATAACTGGTCAGCCAAACACACAGAGGTTCATGCATGGGTGATCGCAGGAAATATAGGACATGATTGTCCTCTTATTTCTTTCTATCGTACAAAACATTCAAAGTTTCAGAGAGGAGTCGCTTTTTACAAGAAGTGCAAATGGACCCAACTTAAATACTTACAGGATGAATACTTAAGAGTTCAATTTCCTTCCTCTATCGTCCACACCTCTCAATGCCACTTGATCCTGAAACAACAAATCATTAACTCGGTCACTAGGCATGCTGGAAATTTCAACTTTATATCAGAGCAAGTACAGAGAACAAATACAAATTAACATTGTGTTCTGTTCTTGTGACTGCACGGACATAAATGAAAACAAGTAGTATAGCTTCATATTTATAACAAAGTGTGAAAATATCTGGTTATTCTCCACAACATAACAGGTCATAATGCTGTGGACAAAAGAAAAAGTATGAATTTGAAGAGATGAACTGATGAACTATTACAAAAGCTACTGACATGCCTGTGCAACACTGTCTCCATGACCTACATCAGCCAATATGGAGGAACAGGCTTCGGTGCCTGACAGCACTTAATGACAGCATCTCAGCAGTTTCCAGTACACAATGGGTAATGCCATGAAATTTATGTTGTTTCAAGATTTGTCAGGATCAAAGCAGACACCGTCCAGCCTGAACAGCCCAATACATTCTTCCTTTTAATGGTCTTGAGAAGGCCATTTATGCTTTCATCGTATCAAGACAAGATTCCTGCAGTTTTGTTGTTGTTGTTTTTTATTTTAAATGCTTGATTCAATGAAGCACCTTTCAGCATTGCATTCAGATCAAACTGCCACAGCTGGACTTCTGATTAGTAGACATGAACGCAGGTTGCAGTCAGTTTTACTTTAGAAAGTTCCTAATTGAGTGATGCGGCACGGTTGAGTGGCAGCAAAAATGAAAGCTAAATATTAAGGAAAGGTGCTTCAGTAGTTCCTTTATTATTACCCCCCTTAAGTAAACAGTCAACAGAAGTGAGGAGGGACACAGATCACCAGGTTATTTTCTGCTGCACTTCCCATCTTATCTGATAAAATATATCTGCATATTATCAAGTTAACAACGTTTTATTCCCACAAACAAACGATAAGTGTCTAAGAGGCACTTTTTGTAGTTGATCTTTAGGACACTGTAGTTTCAACAGGGCAGATATACAACATCACTATCTGCCATTACACTGTAAAGCAGTCTAATGTGAGTGCACGCTGCATCATTTTTGGACTATTAAACTGCAAACACTGACACATTTTATCTCTCTCTGCATTGTTCCTTACCTTCCTGGGAAGTGTATGATTATGTTTAAAATAAAAATGCTCACTTGCAGGAGCTTTCCTCAGGTTATCCATCCATTTTTAAATCAGCCACACTTTCGGCTTAGCTTTGCTGTCCAGCAGTTTTTAATAGTTGCAAGCTTTCAGACTGGCTCTTACAGCCTGCTGGGATTCTCAGTTCTGGAACTCTGGACCATCCTCGCCCTCCAGATCAGGTCATCCACCCCTCTCCGTTATTCAATGTAACTTCTTAGAATGGTTTAAATGATGCCTTTAATCAAACATTTGCAGCACTTTGGTTAATTTGTGTTTTGCATGAATTTGCTAAAAACTGACTCAACTAACACGTTATCCTCCCAAACCATTTACATTTCCACCCAATAAAGGCGGCCATGCTCATTTTTTCTTGCTCAACGCTCTACATTTGTTACTTGGGGGCAGACAGGGTGTGGGTACTGTAATGAGAGCCAGCTTTTAGAACTGATTTTTATGACGAGAGAAATTAACCAGACTACAAGATAAAGCAGGAGAGGGACACCAAAGACTCTGCAGTACAGTTCACTTACTTGGGACACACCTGAGGCTCTTACATTTGCAGGTCTGGGGAATTTCTAGCACGCAGAGGGAAACTCTGGGTTACTTACAAGCTTGTTTTCAAAGAGCACTGATGTGGAACATAATATGCGTGCAGACCCAAAAGGTCACTCAGCCACTTAAAAACACACAATTCCAGACTTTTTCTTTTTGGGTTTTCTGTGCAGTTTGTTCCCAAGATCCAGTTCACAGAAACACTAAAAAGGCAAAAACGTCCACTCCCGATCGTTTGATGAGGGCAATCAGAGGGTATTGCTTTTGGTTTTGTTTTTCAAACACCACTGTATTTAACTAGAAACCAACTCAGACCCACAACGTTTTTATGAATAATTATGAGAGTTTGGGAGGTTGATTTATTTGTACCGAGGCTAAAGAGGTGGGGATGTTTTGAGGATTGTAGATCTATAAATCATTGCTGTTTTGCATGTTTTCCTCTTTGATGTCATGGCAACCGAGCCCACCCGAAACAGATTTCCACATCAGCTAATCAACAGACACTGATAGACAAATGCATAAGGTCCATCCATGCTACAGGTGGAGCCTCATTTCATTGCCAATACTGAGCCATGTCTCCCAGCAGGAGAGTCATTGAGCATCTGCTTTCAATGGAGGGGGGTGGTTGGATTTGTGGGAGGCAGTGGTCCATCAGACCCAACTGAAGTCTCAGCCCCAGCTCTCTGAACTGGGGCCCCCAAAACAATGACGCAACACCCAACAGGCTTATGTAACTAACCTCCTCTAGCAGCTTCTCACTCTGAAACACAGAAGGTGGAGACCCTGGGAACACTACACTGTAACTGAGAGCACACATGCGCTTGTGCTTGCATACAATGACCCAGAGGAGCGTTCTTCTCAACCACATCTCCTTTGGAGCCCAGTCATACCAGCTATTTGGAAATTAAAACTTAGCCTAAAAGCAAGTTCACATAGGTCATCATTTGCACTTAACTGTGTAAATAAATAAAGCTGCACTTCAAAAACTAGTTCTCATGCTAGAGCTCAGTTATTATGAGAAGGAAAAATGAGCAAAGCAAGGTACACTGCCCTTCCAAAATGCCTACATGACCCAACTGAGCTGTGAGGAGAAAAACCACACCATCCTCCTGATCAGCATCAAGAGTCAAACATAGCTGTTCCACAAGTAAACCACATTGGAGAAGAGAAGATGGCATAACTTGAGCTGATAACTCGCTAGGCTGCAATAACCACTCCCAAACATCTGCAAGTCTGATGGGAGGGGAATGGGTTTGGGATTTAAAAAAAAAAAAAGAAAAGAAAAAGAAGGAATTTCACGATCAAGATAACAATAACAGAAACGTAGTCAAGGCTACAATTAGCACAAACTTGGAAAGTCAGTAGGAAAGGCATGGTTGTGAACATAAAAACACTGTTTATGCCAGAGACTGACCACAAGTCACGAGTCAAAGCTTGAAAGGACCATCATCATCAGTCCATCCAACCCAAACTCTTCCCCACACATATACTCAATTCCACGGCTTTTACTTCCTCCTTCGTTTCCGACATAACTAAGGCCACTAGAGGGTGAAGTGACAACCAAACATAATTATAGGTCATCATAAAGCTGTTCAAACATGCATTCTGTTTCTCTCTTTTTTAATATTAGTCATAAATATCACACAAACTTTTTTTTAAGAAATTAGGATTACCAATAAAAAAGTTAAAACATTGTGACCTTTCCAACAGATGATGTTTACATTGTTTAAGGTTTTCAGACTATCCCATACACACAACACCACAGACTTCACTAGCTAAAACAAATGGATCATGGATTTAGAACAACTGGTGTAATACAGTTGCGTGAAATCTTAGAGGATGGGTAAAAAAAACAAAACAAACATTAGATCAGGCTTGTGAAACTCACAGTCCACACATCCAGGTAAGATCTAGGCCAAACTGGGTTGTACACTCACTCAGATCTAACCTAGATGTAATGTTTAACACCACTGGCCTACATCATGGGCCAGCAGCGGCACCAAAGGGTGCATTTTATTCCCCTGGATGGATTTGCAAAGTGTTACCACTGCAGTAAAGTTATTACTATTTCCAATTTTTCAAAAGAAAAAAAAAACACTTTTATAGCTGGTGTAGTGATGTCAGCCCCATTAACATGGAATAGAAAAGACCACAAAAATAAAAAGATTTCTAAATCTTTAAAATTTGTTTGACTAATAAAAAAAAGACTAGTTTAGATCCAGGATAGACTCCATGCAGAGGATTTATGCCTTTGCAGATCCACTCCAATATCTAAATTGGAAATATATTGTGCATTAATTGTACAATGACTTCTTCAAATAATTGAACAAATAGTTCAACACATACAATATTACCCAACAACAATAATAAAAGTTAAACTCTAACGTCTTATGGTGACAAGAGTCACCTGAATAGCAGTCTGAGGTGGAGACAGGACCCATGCATTAACACCTTGGTTACACAGCTAATCACCACAGATTATTATTAAGTCCTCCAACAACAGGTCGGAGGCTTAATCATCACCACCGTGATCACTCATTGATATGAGTCTCTCTAAAAGTCTCTGGATAATAATCACTAGCTACACATGCCCAGGTATCGTCACCAGTGATCAAGAGTTCTTTCTCCTTATACTTTTAGGACATTGTTTCTTTTGCAGGCTAAAGGCAAGGGGCCCTGAAGGCCGAGCTTTTAAGTGGACTTAGAGCCAGTTTAACAGAAGCATGTACAAAAGCTATGAGCCACCACTTATACGTAAGATTATGAAGCCAGTGTCCCAAAAAACAGCAACAAAACTGAGATGGATCTTACCTTCTTCAAGCTACACATCAATTTGTAGACAGGGCAACATGAACAAAGGGAAAAGCTTCCTGTTCAGGGCCATGACAAACTCTTTTGTTGTTTAAAAGGATCAACAAAAGGTCACGTTAAATGTGATCCACAGAGGGAGGGAAGCACCAAAATTTGGCACAGGGAAAGCTCAAAATTCACACCTCAGTCTACAGTCAGTCCACTCTGTGGCTATTAGAGTAAGCACAGGGTTGTCACGATCCCTCTGCGTTTGCTGATCTCACATCAGTTTGGTGAAGTGGAATTGCTGCTGATTAACTTCCATTTCCAACAGTGAAAACAGAACACAGAAGTAGCCTTCCTAATTACCTGCAGGTTATCTATTTTGGCAGACTCCTAGCAGCAGACTATGGGCCAAAGAAGGAGGAAAGGATAAAATACACTTGGACGCTACTCTGTGTATGCATGTGGGTGTGGGTTTGTCTAAAGTGTGTAATATAATTTGACTAAATGTGCATTTATCCAAGTGTGTAAGCACATTTGTTACTACCCTGCAGTCCAATGATGGATGACACTGTTTAGAAGAGAAAATGTTTCTTTTTCCATTTCTCTAAATGTAAGCACATACATGCTGCATGAAAGTCAGGGGTGTACTGGTTGGTGCAAAACCTAAAGGTCCATCCAGCAGGCTATGTACAAGTTACCAACACAGAAATATACGAGTTTTCAGCGCAGCTTGGCTTTGCTGTCCTTCCATACAGAAGTGTCGGCCTCCCTGCAGCGATCTTAGGTGTCATAGTACATGGCAACATAAAAGAAAAATGTCTACCGTGACATAAGCTTCGGGTCTTTAGTTTCACTAGCTGTCTAAACCAAGCCTCATTGCCGTCCTGTAATGATGTGTGGATGGTGACGCCTAATGTAAGCAGCCTCCTCCACCTGTAGAGAGGATGGGCTCACCTGGATGTACGTACCGCGCGCGACCCAGTGTTTCAAGGCTCACGTGATAAATGCCACACCGCTTTATGTTTAAAATACACCCACATTTAAATACATTATATAAAGAGCCACAATAATAACTAAAGCACCGACGCTCAAGAACTGATATCAAACGTTAGCTCCAATCGCGTCTTGATACAAGTTATCGCGCTGACAGCCTTCAAACTTCTTAAACTCCACTTATTCTGCAGCTCTGAGAAAAAACGGCCAAGTTCAAACGATGTTTTAAGTTCTTTGTCGAGCTAGAAAGCCGCACGAGCTCAGTTTACACGCACAAACACTCAGTCGCATTCACTTACCGACGCTGTCCCGGGTGAAAGAGCTTGTTTCTAAAGGGCTGTGAGAGCACCACCAAACGCAAACTCTGTTAATATCCCGGAGACACGCACGCGCACAGACTGTCACTCACACGCATAAATCCGCCGCCCTCTGTAAACGCCTTCACTTCAAGCCCACTGCATCTACAAGGAGAGCTGCCGGCAGGAGATTTTCAAAATAAAAGCTTAATTGAAATAGTTGGAACTAGGAAAAGCCAACACTGGCCAACCAAACATACACTTATAACAAAGCGTCTGTTTGCTTTCATATTTCAGTTCTTCTAAAACAGTTCTTCTTCTGAACATTATCGCGATTTGATGAGCGTTTGGGTATTGTACTCAAATATTTTGTTGATAGGAACCATAAAAGGCAGACTGTAGCACCGCTTTTACGCAGCAATTAAAGCAATTATTGCCTGAAATATGTTTTCAAGTAATTTGAAAACGCCTCGGAATGTGAAAAAAAAGGGGTTTTAGTGGTTTAGTAGTTTTGTTGGCATTCATTTAATTCTGATAAGTGCTTTCTGCTATGCAATAAGCTGAATTTGAATATAATTTTCTATATATAAGATACAAATTTTCATATTTGTATTTTTTCAATTAGTTGTGTCTGTGTACTTGTGTGCACGTGTGTCTCTGTTAATAGATTTAAACCGTATCTCACAGGGGGGTCATATCCAGAGACTACAGGTGGAATTTAGCTTCTAGCTAAATCTGGTACAAAGCATATTTTCCCTTGTGTAGTAAATGTATTTTGTACATGAAATAAATAAGCAACAAACAAAATATATTTATTTCTTGACTTCTATTTTCTTTTGTTATTTGTTTTCACTGTTATACTGTCCCTTATTGTCACTCTTAGCACAACAGTATAAACAATGCATTTTGGACTTTATTCTGAAGGCAACATCCCATTAGCGCTGAACTCAGTATCTTGGTTAAGCTCTACAGTATGACTTGACTCTGAATGTTCTTTTTCAAACAGCACATTTACTTTTCTCTTCAGAATCAATGTGAAAGTGCATGCCATCTGTCGCTGGTGCGCCTGTGTTTAAAAGTGAAGCCGCTACTTCCTCCTCATTCTCCATGAAGCATTGCTTGGCCTGTATGCCAGCAATCTCTCTAATACACACACATGCACGAAACACAAAGCAAAGCACTTAAGAGATCAAAGGACAATCAATTACCATTCTGCTCTAATGGCAGAGTTAACTGTCCACATGTCCCCTCCATTAAAAACAAGGCCAGATCAACATTCAGCGTGACCACAGTTTGAGCCGCTGCTATCTCTGTGACTCCATCCTTTAACAGCCTTGTAAAATGCAAAGTGCTGAAGGTGAATAGGTCTGTGTGGTTTTTTTTTATTTGCTGTCACTGAAAGAGAGGATACATTATTTGGAGGTTTAAAGTGTTCCATCAGATGTGAGTTGCTGAGGTGGAAAGATAACCATGTGACTTTGTTTGACTGACTTGTCACCTCTGCTCTTTGTTCGTGTTGCCTCCTTTGAATGGTCTGCGCAGCAGCAGGTTTTGAGGCACGTTGCTACGGGAAACAGGCCAATGGCAAACAAATGATCCCCAACCGCAGTCAGAATTGCTGATGAGCCTGTAGTAAACATGAAACTCTCCAGCAGCCATATGGAAAACACTGAGCTGCTGGTTGCAGTGTAGGATAATATTCCCAGTTATGCAGAATTGTGGTTGCAGTTCTCTGTCTTATTGTTGCAGTTATGTGCTAACCATGAAAGAGAAAAGATTCTTTGTTTACAAAGGAGGACTCATACATAAAGCTTCTGTTGATGCTGAAACGCTACCAAAGATGTTTCACGCTGCTGAAAAGGACTACAGTTATGATGTTCAATGGAGCATTCCATAAATGCCACCAGCTATATAAAAGCTGTAAATCAGACACACAGAAGACAGACAGAGCAAAGGCTGCCAAGTGACCTTCTGCTGTCACTGCTGATATCAGATGATTTCTTAGTTCTCTCTGATTAGAAACAGGTTGCTTTCAGTAAACAGTGGATGGATCTGAACGCAAGGCATCTGATATAGCCTTTTTGTGTTTTGGTTTTTTCAAAAGGCTTCTTATGTTGAAATCTGTTCCAGTGGGTCCCAGCAGGTGGTGAATCAAGATGAATGCCATGATGTGCTCCCATGGCACGTTGCTCAAAGTGCCAGGACCTGCAGCTCTTAAAGCATCCAGTGTGAGGGCAAACGTGGACATTTTTAAAACCGTTTTGGTCTCTGGCTCATTCTTCAGTTCACGAAAGACATCAGCTTGTGTGAATTTTTACATTAACGGCTTTCATGTATGAGGAGAAATGTCATTCTTAGTGAGAGTCCAAGTGGATCCAGTTTTGTCTTCCCTGGAGTTCAGTTGTACTAAAAGACAGTTAAAGAGTTTACTGTTCAGTTTGAAGGGTGACTTTCTGCATTGGCCAGATTATGTAATGGACATTCAAGAAACATGCTCAGGGGCTCACGCATAGTCTGGGACTCATCCAAGAGGCAAAAGGGGAAAAGAAGCAAAGAAAATCTTGGGTATGTTTGTTATTTCACATATTTCACCTGCCCCTTCCTGCCCTGCAATGCTGAGGTTAGTAGTTTTTCCCAATCTCATCTAGCTATCGCTGATTGACTACTTCCAAAAAGAATGAACCAGGTAGAAATGAGGTTAGCCAAGGACGAATGCGAAACCTTTTTGAAAATTGACTTTTTAAAATCCATTCAATTCAGATAGACATGAAGCAGTTAACGTTAAACTTGCTGAGACAAGACAACATGTGAGCTAATCCAGAGGTCAGCTGTAACAACAGCTCACAATCAGCCCAAACTCTGGCCGGACCGAAATGAAGACAGTCATCAGTGCTGCCCCTCGCAAAAAAAAAAGAAAAACAAGTGTAGAGGAAGTTTATTTGCCTTTATTATTATTATTATTATTATTATTATTAATTTTTTCATTTTCCTGACAAAAATACAAACATAAAAGTGTTCATTCCTTTTTGAAGTGGACAGATAACAAAAGAGTCATTTTTATCATGAGCGTGAGTTACATATGAGTAACAGACAGCGAGAGAGAAACGGTACAAGAGGTGCTTAAAAAAGGAAAAAAGGAAAGGAGGACAACAACAACTGTGTGTGTGTGTGAGAGAGAAAGAAAGAGCAAAAGGACACATTAAACATATTAATATTACAGTATCATCCATATAAAAACTATTAGGAAACAGTTTATTAATATTATATAATTTTAAGCTTTTAGTGAAGCTGTGATATTTATTTATTCAGTAAGGCAAGTCTGTGTACATGCACCTGTTCCTATATGATTTCTCTAATTATTGACGAAAGAATGAGTGGCTCAAGAGTTGGGAATTCGCCTTGTAATCGGAAGGTTGCCGGTTCGAGCCCCGGCTTGGTCTGTCTCGGTCGCTGTGTCCTTGGGCAAGACACTTCACCTACCGCTTACTGGTGTTGGCCAGAAGGGCCGATGGTGCGATATGGCAGCCTCGCTTCTGTCAGTCTGCCCCAGGGCAGCTGTGGCTACAACTGTAGCTGCCTCCACCAGTGTGTGAATGGGTGGATGACTGGGTGTGTAAAGCGCTTTGGGGTCCCTAGGGGGGACTAGTAAAAGCGCTATACAAATACAGGCCATTTACCATTTACCTGATAATCAAAACAGGTTGACTAGGGTCCATCAAGCAGTTGTGCAAATGGTTACTTAATAAGCTGGACATGCTTCATGCTGACTATGCCTTATTTCTAATATCTTGTTCAAAAGATATAATATATTTTGTCTGGTTAGATGGCTCCTGTGTCAGATTAGGTTAGTAATAAATTTAAATTCTTTGCAAGACTCGGCAAAGACCGAGTATTTATACCCAGTACCTTACCATCTTTCATAAACAGTGTGATATTATCCTGAAGGGGGTGCCAGGGACCCAACACTGTAGAAGAACTACTGTCTTGTATTCAAAATGGCCTAAAAAGGTACAGAAGACACAAGACTTTAGACCAGCAAACAGCTTTCACTCGTACGCACAGCTATTAGCTAAATGCTAACAAGCTTAGAACAATGATAACATGTAAATATCATGTTATGTGCGCTATACTAACATGCTAATTAGCAATAACTTAATGGAAAACAGGTATTTGGATGGCAAAAGGGTTAAAATTTAGACCAAACAATGCTGCTAAATGAAGGGCCTGGGATTTTAATCTCTGAGGTCTCTAAAAAAACATTAGTTCAAACATTTTAAAAGCAGCAAAGCATTTATTGGTGGATATTTTATGTCAGTCCAGCTGGTAGTTATAGCAATACTTAAGCCTGATCTCAGACTAGATGGGACTTTAGAAACATACCAAATTGGTATAAATGGTGCAGCAATCAAAATTCTAAACTAACATTAATTATAAACTTGGATTAAAATCAAATCAAACAATCTGAAGATGATTTATGTACTTTATCGGTTCCACTTGTTGAAAAAATCCTTAAAAAATGTAAGAAAGTAAGAAAGTTTAAGTTAGAAGCTTGTGTTACTACTTCTGAGGGTGGGGAAATAATTAGCCACAGCAAATTAAGTGAAATATTCTCAGTGAAATATTCAGTGTAAACTTCTGCTTTTTAAAATAATGTATTTACTTTTAATTTTAACAAACCAAAGTCGTTCAAATATGAGAATCCTACCTTCTGTCAGTAGAGCTTCAGGGGAAAAACAACCCACCGGGTCCATTTTTGTCTGTAAGAGGACCACCAACCATCACGGGAATTCTTTCTCCCCCTTCCCCAGCTCCCCAGGTTTACACCAGGGTTGAAGCTGTTTTCACAAAACATTATCACAGTACATCTAGGTTACAGTAATGCTTCCCCCCTTTTTCCCTTTTGCCATATTGCATTTCAAGCGAGCACCTTTGTGTGCATGTGTGTGCACTCTACCAGCACTGTTTCTTGGAAAAAGATGAAGGCCAGTAATACTAATTTTACCTTTTTTAATGGTGGGAAAGCATATCACAAGATCCATATTGTTGTTCTAACTGTAACCCTTTAGTCTGACAGAAATACGGAGTGTTATGGTCTATAAGCAAAACCAGGTTCTCCAGCACTTCAGGACTGGTTTGATGGCAATTCCATTTGGCACTCACTCCACAAGATCCACATGTGGCTCCAGCTGACCTTTGAGGCTGTCATGTTGCACACATGATTCTGACATCTGTTGAACAGCCTGAGTAACCTCGATGTTCTCAGCCTTTACATAAAACAGAGACATGCTGAGTAGAAGCCATCTGAAAAACATCATCATCTTGTACATCTTGTCAAAATCTTGTCAAAGCAAAAGAATTAAGAAACAATTTATGATTTAAAAAAAATTACCTCCAAAGAAGTTTTCTATGATTTTATAAAGATCAGACAAACCAAACGGACATGATGTTAGTTAAGTAAACTTAAGTAAAATTAAAAGTCAAAAGCACCTCTAGTGGTCCCTGCAGGCTGTCATTTCTTTACATCCTGAAATTTGTCATGCGTTGGATGAACGGATGCAGAGAACAATGATCTTTTTCTGTCCATTCTTAGAGTGTTACAAGCAACGGAGTTAAAAATACGTCTTTCCTGAGAGTGTCACTGAAGGAAATACCTTCAGTCGAAAAGATTGATATGCTTAAGAAGTTCACAAATTCACAGGAAACTTTCAGAGCTTTTCAAGTTGGACACAATATGGATTAATCCTGGAAAATGTAATCCTCTGAAAATACAACTGTGACCATTTCCCGGGAAATGCAATGTCAGGAAATGGTACAAAAATTTGCTTAGATGCAATATCTTAAAAAAACGCTGTATAACTGCACTTGTACAGAAACATCTGATCTGTTGCAGGTGGCTTACACTGTCTCAGATGCTGCAGGTACCTCAAGGCTATTCTCGCTAACTCCAAGTTGCTAATGAAGGCTATAACCTATTTCTGTGTTATTACAGTAGGCAAGGCAGGGCCATAATGCTTTTATGGCATATACACTTTGTGCAAAATTATTAAGTGAGTATTTTGACCTCGTCTTTATTTCTATGCATATTTTTTCACTCCAAGCTACATAAACCGCAATACTTGTTGGATTTAAACATTCTCCGGTGATATTTATTTGTGTAATGTGGCCCAGAATGCTGAACATCTTATATCAAAGTGTGCACTGTTATTAGGCAGCTTCTTTACTTCAGGCAAAATGGGTCAAAAAGGGGACATAATGGACACAGATAGCTCAAAAATTGTAACAGTCTTTTGAAGTAGCTAATAGCTTCCAGAAGCAAAGATGCTCAGTACCCAGGGACATGGCCGAAGTAAGGAAGGCTGAAACACAAGCACCACTGAACAAGATGCAACACTTTTATTTTTGGATTTAAGGAAAAAATAGATTTTTTTGAACAACAGGGTATTTTCTTGCTTTTTGGGCAGAGGCAGGGTTCCACTAGCAGGCTTCTGCATCTTCATGGTTCAAAGCAGGCTTGGGTGCATGGTTGAAGCCCTCCAGACCATTGGTTCAAAGAAGTGAAAAAAGCAAAAACACAAAAACAGTTTTGCACCTAATGTAATACCAGAAAGGATAAGTCCAATTCAAAAAGGCCCACCATGGGCTACGATGGAAAAAATGATAAGACTGGGCTCTTGGAATGTATGTCAGGACATCCAACCAAACTGGGAAGGCTTCAAAGAGTAGAGTAATGCGAGGTTTTCAAATGTGACTCCAGAGACACAGTTAGGAGATCTCTTTCCCATCATGTTGATGATAACATGTGGTTACAGACTTAATGCACCAACACTGTGCATTTTTCCACCAGTAAAAACTCTGTGATGAGTTAAACAGCCACTTTATAGTTTGAAAGTTTATCTGAACAAGTCACCTGAAATACAAAGACTGTATTTGCTCTTATGTTCATAGCCTTGCATGTTATTCAGTAATGTTTCAGGCCCTTGCTGTATATAGTCATGTTTGGGAGGTTTCAGAGCAATGGTCGAGCTGGGTTTGCGTGGGTCTGTCTCATTGCTGCATTGTAAATGAGTATGCATTCTTGGGCATTTAACTGTGCCGCTCTGCCCCTCATCAACCCCGTGACTAGTAAGCCCCCAGTAATGAGGTCAAAGTAGCAATGTACTCTGGCAGCTTCAGAAACACTAACAAGACCTCTTTTATTCCCTTTTGTTGTATCTTTGGATGGACTAGACTCAGTGTTGTTTACCTTATAGCCATGTTTTTTCAAAGGCCTTTACCCTTTATTGCTTTTAATTTCCACCGAAAATATCGATTGAGAGCAGAAGCTTTTGTGCCTATTGTGGAGAAAAATGCAGCATTTAGGACTCATAATGGTTATCACAGAGAAATTATATAAGGAATAGATTTCAAGAAAACTTTCTTCATCATCAGTATGCCTGATGATGGACCTCCATCGGCATGAGAGCAGGCAATGGCCTAACGAGAGAAAAAACCCCACCATTAGGTACAACATTTTGCCTTTTTCAAGCTAAACAAATTCACCCAGTGCAATCTATATTCTGCATTTAAATTATAGTGGATGCCTAAGTTGGCCTGAATGAGATGTTATTCAAGGCCGATGATGTACTCTAATGAGTGTCATCTTGGACTTTAGTGGAGCTTTGTTTGCACACCACATTGTGTAGCTCAGAACTTTGTCTTCCAGTTGACCTTCTTTATGTTTTAGAAGAAGAACAACACATTTTCACAGTTTAGTTTTGCGCAGCAATAATATATCAAGCTCTCAGCCACAGCCTGTATGCAGTATAGTGTAACTCTGAACAAACACACTGAGCAAGCTGAACTTAGCCTAACTTTGATACGTGCCTAAAAAATCATCAAAAGGTTTGAATCTGCCACAGTTAAGATGTTTATTGTGTTTTAAAACATAAAAATAAGCAAAAGGTTTTGTATGTAACTTGTTTGCCCTGAGCTTGCAAAAGGCACCACATTGCTTTGGAAGCTCTGCAAGTCACAAAATCAGTGGCAAAAGTTCTTATTGAGCTTATTTGGTTCATATACCAAAAAATCATTACATCTATGTGCCTTAAGACTTTAGCAGTACTATAAATCTTCCTATATATGAAATTCCTATGGTGAAAATGGAAGTCTTTTTTTTAATGGATGGACTTTTAGCTCCCAATGGCTAACCCACTAGCAAGTAACCTGGCTCTAACATTATAGCAAGTTTACATTCTAACTGGTTCACACAATTTATTCAAGTGATGTACTTATTTATATATTTATAACATACAGATAAGCTAACACACGGCCATCTAGGTTGCAGCTAGCTTGATAGCTTGGTTGCTAATATGACGATAAGTTCTCACATAAATGATGCGCTTGTTAAATGGACTCCAGCCAAAATGCTGTCAGCAAACCATTTCCATTTTTGGAGTTTAGACCTTCAAATGTACAACAGCAACAAAACTAACAATCTCTGGCCCTGTGATGAAGAGAGATTATTATTATTATTATTATTATTATTATTATTATTATTATTATTATTATTATTATTATTATTATTATTATTAATATTAATATTAATATTAATATTTTGGTCAGCAGTGTAAAGTTGTATATGGCATAATGTTTAAATTTGTGTGAATTTATAATTTATTCATAAAGATACTTTATGTGTTTAGCAATTCCATGAGAACTTGCTTTAAAACTATGACCTTACAATGTCATGACCCTATCATGATGTTGACCCAGATCTTGTAAACAGTGATTATAGTGATTAGAGAACTCACTATGTTCTCTGAACTATGCAGAATAATTGGGACAGAAAGAGAGTTTAACATAAAGCTCTAATCTAATCTCATTAATCAAATCAAAGCCAATAACCTGCATATCTGACATTATTTAAGCCTGAAAATACTTACAGTTTTGGAATACATGCGGATGTTGTTAGATTCCTTAACTGTTTCCATGAAGGTTCTGAATGTACCCACTTTATATCACTGACTGGAGGATAAAGGCAGGGGGTGGAAGTGACCTATTGTAAGTCACTGGCTGTTAGGATTTAATTCCAGACTGACCCCATAAATTTGTTCCACTTATTAAGCCCTACAAATTACATCTGCATGCTTTCAATGGCCTTTGGTAACAGTACTGGTTCGAGGTGATGGTGCAGGAAAAAAAAATCCAATTCAACTTGTCACTTTCAGAATTGTTTTAATGGAAAATTAGGTAAATAATGTGGTACTGAAACATAAAAGTGCATCAAACTGACCCAATACTATAACATAAATGCTTTATTTCCCAACATGTTTTCATAACTGTTTAACATATATATTGAAAGAGATGGTTCAGTTGATCGGGTATTAATCTGACTGAGAGAGCATTCGTTACTTTGGTGTAAGCAGGAGGCCCTTACACCAAAGTAACTTTTACTAAATATTTTTAACATCTATCATTTTGATTTTCTGGGCCTTTAACTTTTAGTCTTTAAATGACTTTCCTGTAGAGAATTTTAATAGGAGCTCACAAACTTTCTTATATAGTATCTGTGCTTTTAATGTGAAGCTGGAGATATCACAGGGCTATATTAGCATAGCCTTGGGGAAAAAGGAGATAGCAACCAGCCGGCTGAAGAAAGAGTCATGCGTCTTTGACAGATTAAGGCAAAGTGTTTAACTTTGGGCAGCATGGCAGAGTGGTGGTTAGCACTAATGCCTCATATCAAGGTCTTGGGTTTGAATCCAGGTGGCTGTGGTGTTTCTGTGTGATGTTCTTCTTCCTGTGCCTGTGAAGGCTCTCTCAAGGCCTAAATCTGTCTAACTCTAAATCTATGCATGAAAACTTTTCTTTTTCTCAATTAGTCCTGTGATTGACTGGTAAAGATGCAGTGTCCAGGCTGTGCCCTTCATCTCAGCCTATGATATACTGGGTAGGCTCCAGACTATACATGACTCTGACTCGATATGCAGAAAAAGTTGTTGGATAGCTAAACCTGCTTGATCTTTAGGCTAGGTAGCCTAGTCTTTAATCAATCAGTTTGTCACTGTTACAGGCTGATGGTGAAAAAATAATGTATCAATCCTTGTTAGCTATTCCTGTAGCACATTTCTCCTTATTAAATTAGGCTCAGAAATTATGAAAGCATGTGACGCAATCAAGAGGCCAGTCAGCCAAGAGGATAAAGTACTATAGGCTAACTAGCTGCTAGCTGCATAAGTATGTGCAGTATCTGCTAAAAATGTTTTGTTTTCTCAGAAATACATGAAAAGACCACACTTCCATGCCTGCGCTGTGGAAATCAGTTCACTCACATGACCACACTTTAATGGTTCTGTTTCCCAAACCTCTACAAACCCAACAGTAAAAACTGCTTCCACCTAATTATTACGTCCCCAGAAGGGATTTTGACCCAGTTCTCCAAGGTGTGAGTCGTGCATTTGCATGCTGCACCTCTTACTGACAACTGTTTTTTATTATGTTGCATCACCACCAGGGAATTCATGCATCCACCACAACAATGCTGTGAACTGACTGCCTTTTATTCTGTGGTGTACCAACATAATTGTAAAACAATACATGCCACCAGCACATAACGCGTTTGAAAGAGGTTGCGGTCATTTCACGTTAATCTGTGAGATCAAAAGTTTGAGTGGCATTAAAATAGTCCTATTTGAACTAATTGTGTGTGGAATATTTGACTCAAACAGGAAAGAATTTGATACGATAGCATTTGTTGGATTACATTTTGTACGCATTACGTGAAGACCAAGACTTAAACAGAACGGATACATAACTGTGTTTTTTCATGTGTGCATTAATAATAAACTGATTCAGCTTTGAATGCTGCTCTAGTACTGTGATTTTCACAATTATTTAGTTGGCTAATAACAGACCCTGTACTATGTTAAACATGATTGTTAGCCCTTTGATGTATTGCGTCAGAGTTAGCATGACGAATCATAGTGCATATGTCATCCTTTAGTGTGGGTAGAAATGAAAAACAGGTGTAAAAACTGTGAGTCCTACGTGCTAGCGAATTAAGGAAACTGTATGTCATAGGGCTTTTCTTAAGGTTGTGTTTTTCTAAGATTACAACCCTGCGATGAGGCCAGGCCATGAGAATTTCACATCTGCAGCTGATTATTGTGAAGTAACAACAAACTATGTGAGATGGCTGGGATGTGGGCTGGAAGGAGCGGATGATATAATGTGCAGTCACTTTAAGTAAGGTCGTGGTTCACGGATAATCACAGACTTTTGAGAGGTGATTGCGGCAGAAGACCTTGTTTAACCAATACACGGTTAAAACTACTATATTAGGCCTATTCTCAAATAGAGCACAATCGATTTCATAAGCACAGAAGTTATGAGAAAGTGTGTTTGTTTTTACCTTTAAAGTAAATTTTTGGAGACTAACGAGTAGCAGCTGGATACACTCTCAGCCTGATCTATGCAAATGGGTGGATGGCATTAATTAGCTGTCCCGTTGCTACATTGTACACAACCTTTTCAGCCTTTGTAACTCTCCATGCCACAGTCAATCAGTATCTGTGTAACCACGCCTGGTATTCTTCTCTTGCCAGAGTCACATGGAAAAATGAACAATATTTGAGAAAAGCGTGTGCCTCTGGGGCTCAAAGGGAGAATAATGACAAACATATAAATAATGCAACAGCTCAGCGGGCTGTGCAGATTAAAGAGGGAACAGAAAACAATTTTCCTGTTGCTTACAAGTGAGACTTGTGTTGATGCAAATCTTTGCACGCAAGAGACAGAGGACAACAGAAAACATGACGGAATGGAGAGGATAACAAGATGAGAACAGGAAAACGGGGAGGAAACACAAGTGAAAGACAGCTGCATGAGCTGATTATCAAAACAACGTGTTTGCATGTGTGTAATCCAGTATTTCTATGGTTGTGAAGACCAAGCCTGTGAAATGAGAGGCTTTGTTTTCTCTTTTGCGGGCCTAAAGGTAAGGCAGGTGTTAAGTCAGAAAATGACCAGAAATTAAGAAGAAACATCAAATGTTCCTAGTAAATAAACTGTAACATCAGTCTTGCAGAATTCGCAGCAAACTCCAAGACAAGATAACATACAGTATCGCAACATGGAGCTAATAACATGAGTGCAGTTCCTCAAATGACCACTTGAGGCAGGCTTTTTGTTTGCTTTGTTGAAACCCATTTTATTATACTTCATTTTTTCATTCATGTGGATACTGTACATGTTTAGCATTCATTTCATTGTTTAGCATAATTCATTTAAATGTTTAGTAATAAATAATAAATGAAAAAGGTTTTTGATCACAAGTTTGTTTTTTTTCATAAATAAATATTCAGAAACACATTTTACTGTATGGTTTTGAAGTATCACTGTAACGCACATAAACTCATACAAATGAGAAAAGTATCCAAGGCCAGCATGTTCTTGTCAGTGTGAAAACTTATTGTCATTTTATTATTGTCATAAAGCGCTTTGAGGCGACTGTTGTTGTGATTTGGCGCTATATAAATAAAATTGAATTGAAATAGATTTTTAAATAGCTCTTTCTAGCATTATTAGTACTTTGACCTCCAATCTAGACCCTGAAGGAAAGGTCAGAGGTCAAGTGTGACATGATATTTAAATACTTATAGTATTTTAAATATGTTGACAATACACACCAACACTTTTAGAGTTTCAGAGTTCCCAAGTTATCACACTTTTCTTTTCAGTTTTTGAGGACCTTGGTGTATATAAGGCAAAATTGTTAATGTGACCCCGACTCTACACCCCCACAAAATTTTATCAGAATTTATTCATAACTTTATTGTGTTTACAGACAGAAAGAATAACACGCCTGCACACAAATGCTAGCAAAAACACAACCTCCTTGGCGGAGGTAATAGACATGTCAGCAGCCTGGCACAAAAATGCTTTTGGTTTCATGACTGATTTCCTTCTTCATGATTACTTCACTGAAAATTCCAAAATGCTTTAAATGTTTCTGTGTAATTTTAAACCCCAGGCAACATATCATCACTTCAATCTACACCTCTCCTCAAGTTAAAATAATTATGAAAAATCCTGAGTTCGTAATGTGTTTATAAAATACTTTTTAGAGCTTGTGATGTCTGAAATAGTCAAATATGGCACAAGTGTAAAGGATTGTACCCAAAATAAACAGTTACAAATCTGGCATAACTGATTAAACTGTACAAGTGCTGCATTATTCCTGAATGAGACAAACTAACAGACCAAATGTTTGGGAACATGCTACTAAAGGTGGAAGGTATGTAGACTGTTTAGCCTGTATCTAACTGAGAATTAAGAAGTACCATGTCTGTACTTGTGACACCTTGTGGAGAAACATAAATCTCAGTTACCTCCTTACAGTGAAATATCATCTGCTGCTTCCCAAGCCCCGATTGGCTCTTGTGTTTTTTCGTATAAATGAAAGAGTCATAGACATAGTGTATAGTTGCACTAATCTATTTGCCTGGAGCTATTTTGTGCCTTTGTTTGTGTCTTATTTTGCCTGTTTGTGTGACCTAGTTTATGTCTCCCCGGCTTCTATGCGCGTGAGTGTTTGTCTCAACAGAAACCCAACCTCTGTGGCACCACAGCTGCTCGGTCACTGTCAGATTCTGTCAGCGACACAGCAGTAGCCCGGCCTCTCGGTCACTGACTCTGTCTGTTGGGTTGCCAGATCCAGGGTGGTCTCTACAACCGCAGTCATCCAACTCATCCGCCCCTGTTGTCAGCGTGATTATGTTGATTTACTAGTACTACCTCACTCCTTCCCACCTCTCAGTACATCCATCCTCTCCTCTTCTCAACCCCACTGCTGCCATACATTTATAACAAAGCTTCTCTGGTCATGACACACAGCAGTGTCCACACTGTAAGAATAATAAGTCTTTAGAAACATTTTCATAGACTTGTAGTAGACTTTGAGTGGTGCAACTGATCACAACCTATTTATAGTCAATGTAAATATACCAGAGTACTTATTTTGCATGTGTATCAAAGCTAACAGACAGCCAAGTGTTCTTTGGAAGTGTTTTTTTTTTCAAACCAAATGTGAATCATGAATTGATGCACACTGGGACATGTAAAAAGAGGCAAATAAACGTCTGCACAAGTGGAAAGGTTTTTAACTTAAGTGTAAAATCTGCCTGATGCTGGAAGCTGCTGAAGCCATAATTCATAGAGTTATTGTCTCCAATTTTTTTTGAAAGGAGACCAGATTGTTGAGTTGTTGGTAGCTTTATGTGTTCTTTTATAGTGCTTTTCTACTCTGAGTAGAAAAGCACTTTACTTAGCTTACCTCATTTTGCAATGCCTTAGTGGTTTCTATCTAACATTTACACACAGGTGGATGCATGCTTCTGATTAGCAGACAACATGCTCTACCTTCTGAGCTACAGCCACTCTCGAACTCTGAAAATCTTATTGTAACTTGATTCCAGGTATTGCTTTTACGCATTGTCCTAGTTCAGTGGTCAGCAACCTGCCATGGGTTAGAACTAGGGTAATACATACTATATGTCCCCTGTCACCTGCGTGTGCTGCTCTTTTTCTCCCGTTGTTTGGTAGGAAGAACTAAAGTGGCTCTTTTGATGTTGAAGGATGCAGACGCCTGTTGTTGCTGGACTGAATATTTATCTCCATCAACTGTAACACAAGGCAGGCTTTGCTTGGCATTTGGTTTTCAAGAAGTTTATCGTTTATCTTCTGTACAATTGGAATTTCTAATGCCGACGTGCTGTCGTGTGTCACAGTTGTCCTTGTTCAACAAATGGAAAATTTTTCCCTGATGTGAAAAAATGATGCGTAAAGCTACCCAGCGCGTTTACACGAGAAGCCAAGTCATTAGATTGGAGTGCGATAATCTGGTGAGTTATGGCACAGATGTCAAAACAGATACATGTAGATACAAATACATGCCTCAGAAACAGCAGAGATACAGCCAGAACAGCAGTATTTGACACCCTGGGAATGTGAGCTGGCTGGAATGGGAACACAAATTATTTTAAGTAAATGAAAGGTTTGGCTTTGGGGGAAAGATTACAAACTTGTGGTTTCTCTGTTCCCTGGGCAAAGAGGATACTGGGGGAGGTCGCAGTTGTCATGGCAACTTAATTAAACTAACTTTGTGGTCAGCACAGACAACATTTCAGTCCTCTGCAGGCCGGCTAGAAAGCTTTCAGATAAATTCTTTGCCTGCTCTGATCTTCATGTCCCCATAAAAGTTCTTTTCTAAAGTCAGCATTTTCAGTTTCATACGCACGACCCTCGTAGATTCAGAGGAACAGGACTTCTGGAGTGCAGCAGGCAGACTCAGGACATGCGATGAACCTGCTGATGACTGTAATCGGCCAGTTATGTGGAAAAGAAGACCAGGTTTAATCACCACATGGCAACAACTTGAAGGATTTGCTTGTGGTCAGTCGAGCTCAGTTTCCAGTGCGTTCAGCCCACACGAACACATGATACACATCAACAGTAGCTTACTGTGCACACTGGACATACTGTACGTGCAAAAATGTGGACACTGTCAAGATGAATTCATTTGAATGAATTCAGTAGCCGCGCAGCAGGCCTGGATGAATTCTTTAACCTTTTACCTCAAAGCTTATTCATTAACAATAACTGAGGAATTGTCATGGTCCTGTGTCTTGGACTCAGGGTTTTGAGTTTTGTATTCTCAGTTTAGTTGTTTGGATTTTTAGCCTTTAGCTTTGGATCCTTTTCTTCTCTTGGTTCTGTTCACATTTGGAGTACTGGTTTGTATTTATTTCTCTTCCCCAGTGGTCTCTAGTATTTGCATCCTGTTTGTTGCTTCCTATTTATTTTTATATTCTGGTAGCAACAAAAGGCCTGGAGCCATAATCAGCCCTGCAAAGACTCCAGTCCAGCCCACTGGATGGCTTTGGAAAATGTAAGGGAGACATAAATTGTGGACTTTTAGCTGTATTTTCACGTTTTCCAGCTTTTCCTATAGATACAGCGCTCCCCTGTGGTCATCCACAACAATCAAAAAGTAATCTAATGATAGATTTCTGTCATTTTGCACATTTACATACAAGTTAAGCCCAGTCAGCTGTGCTGACAGCTTTCTTTCATTTACTACACTACCATTTCTTTATCATGCAGAAAAACTGAGACATACTATTGATGTTGCAATTCTTTGTCTTATATTAAAATTTTGCAGAGATTAAATGTGTATTTAAACTTTACCCTGACAGAAATTGGAGTCTGCCCCACATGTGGCCCACGATGTAAAATTAGTTTTACATCCCTTCTCTATTATTTTTTGTGCAAATTCCACTTTCCTCTTTGTCGCTGTGGCAGTCCAGCACCGAAGCCTCGTCTGAGCAGCAGTAACTCAGTACCAAACCTTGCAGCTGCCTGGCCTGACAGAAATGATGCTGCCTGGAAACAGGGCCAGCCCCAGAGGTCTTTGCCCTCCAGAGAGGTCTGTTTGCTATGCTCAGCCTGTGGGTTGCTGCCTGAAGGGTTTTTCAACCTAGCTCATCCTCTGGGTCAAACTTCTGAACTGGTCTTCAGTGCTCCCTGGCTCAGGCTGACCCACAGAAATGCTCCTGTGCATTGCCCCATGACCAGATCGACTCACTGAACACTCATCAGCTTTGTCTGGACTTGTTTGCTTTATACACCTGTGGCCACAGAAGTGACTGGAACACCTGAATTCAAAGATTCGGATGGATGAGTCAATACTTTTGGCAATATATTGTATGTGCCACTGTGGATTTTGCAACTTTTATTCATTCATTTTCAACCCTAATTACATGTTAGTTTTCATTTACTTTGTTTTTGTCTGTGAGTCCTGTGTTTGGGTCCTTTTTGCCACCTCTGTCACAGGAATAGACAAATCTTCCTCACTTCAAAGGTTACACTGAGTCGCTGCACCATCATGGTATATATCTGTATAACGACAAAAGTAAAACTCAGCCCAGTTAAACTTAGGCTGATATCTTTTCAACATAATACATGGGCCTTTACATGTATATATATATAACAGGTTTATCTGTTGTTTTGACAGGATAAACCTTCAGCACTCCGTCTCCTCAAAGCAGCTCTGGTGCCACTCAGGTCTCTAACCTTCATCCATAATTGATGGTTAGGCCTTGTAATGTTTATGGCCAACTGTTATCCAGGCTGAATAATTAAAAGCAGTTTTCCTTTCCACTGCCATACAGTATATACTTTGGTAATTTACATAATTGGTCAGATGCAAAAGGAGGCTTCCTACTAAATAATGGCCTGTTATGCAGGACTTATGAATGCAGCAGCTGGTGATGGTACAAAGCACAAAGTCTCTCAGCTGGCCAGGCATTCATGATGCTCATCTGGGCGTACCTTCCCCAAAGTGAAGTCATGTTTTTCACTGTGTGCTCCCAAAACTCTCAAATAATTTTGCAATGTCATTTCAAGTGAGGCTGTTCTGGAAATTTTCATTCCAGAAAATCCACACAGAGCCTTTCTTCAGTTTCTTCGCTTGATCTGTGCCAGATGTTCCTCTCACTCTTGATTTTCTACTCTTTCAGTCCGGCAAATAAAAAAATACTGCTTGCCACAGCGACAGTCTTAGCGTTGCAATGCTTACTTTTTTTCTCTGATTTTTGGTCACAATGGAGAGACAGAGGGTGTAGAGGAGGAGGAGGATGTTAGTTAGAGCAGTGGATCTTTGAGCTTTCTTACTGAGACGCTGGAAACATTCAGTAAAATTCCTCTGTGGATAGACCGCAGCGGTTTAACAACAGCTGGATCTTTTTGGTCAAGTGACGCACACTGGAGCTGAAACGCTGTGCAGACAGACACATATTGTGTAAAAACCAAAGAGACACTTAGCTCATTAAAGCTGGATAAAAACTATCATCCTTTTGTCAACAGGAATACAGATTTCCTGTGGTAGCCTCCACATCACCGCTCCCCCGGTAAAAACAGAGCTTGCAGCCAGCTGTTTGCTGTCCACGTGGTTTGGAGGAAAATGGTGTATCCTCACATCTCGCCATGGCTAATTTTCACAACCCTCCCAGGCGCTGTATTTACATCTGGAATAACATCCCCACAAATGTCAGTGTAGTTAGAAGGGTGGAGGCTATCATTCTACACCTATTGGAGACTGAATGAAGCTTGATTGCACTATTAGAGGGTAAGATCATTTCCACCTCAGTGTTTCGAGTTCTTAAAAGTGGATCATAAATTAAAATTATTGGGAAGAATTCTTGCTAAATTGTGGTAATTACTGAACCATGTGAAACAGCAATCCGAGCTCAGCTTTACCTGCAGGCTCACACATCTCTGTTCTGAAACCTTTTACTGAGGTTTAAGTTGGGGATACATTTTTGCAATCTATCCCCAACTGAAACAGCCCACATATGCCCTCTCATCTCGTAATCCTATGACATTTACTCAACACCGATATCCAGGACTAGGACTCAAATCTGACACTGCCAATCTCAGCTCTGAGCAGCCAGCCAGCATTATTATTAATCACTTTACCATCTACTCTACATATCTCAAGGTCTTACTCTTATCTAATGTGGAATTCAGTTGCGAGTGAGGGCACGAGGACAGAACAAACGACACCCTGTGGAAGACAGCCAGAAATGAATAAAAAGTAATGATTAAATGCAGAGTGTTGTATAAACACATAAGAACCGAATGAAAACCAGAATCCTGTCTGTGTACACATGCAAGGAACTGGGATTGTTCTCAGTGTACTTATTAAAACAGGCAACATAGACAAAAGCAACACGTAAGAAGAAGCGCAACCTGTGTAAAATAATCAGCATTATATAATGACGGTTTAGATACCAAAATCAAGGTTGTGAAGCCTTTGAACTTCTATATGTGACACTGGACTATACAAATTCTGCAAGTTCTTCCTGGAGAACTTGAAACATCCGTTTAAAGAACTAACAGGTAAGTGATCTCAGAGTTAACTGACACACTTTTGGACAGTGACTGTAGACTTGATGTGTAGTATTTATGAGAGAGATGTTCACACTGTAAAGCTCTCCGGTTTACGTTTCTGGAAGACTTGTAAATACTTGATCTGACGTTCTGTGTGTACTTCAAAGGAACCTTTTAAGAAATGTGAATTACTGCCATCTTGTGGTATTGGAAGTCAAAGGAATCTGCGCTTTCTTTATTTCGTATTTATCTACATACATAGTCGACAATGTTGTCAAATAAATCGAAATATCGGCATTAAAAATACTTTTAACAAAATGTTAAAACCCCGCATCCATCAGGTTTTACCTTTGGAGCAAAAAGAAAACAAATATAGACTTTTGTTAGTAACTCTGGAGTTAATCTTCCATTATCATTTCATTATATGTTTGTTTATGATGTTCATCTAAAAAAGTATTAGACGTTCAATAAATATACAGAGGATATACGGAGGCTTAGCAACTAATGCTCGGCTGAGCTAACAAGCGATGCACGACGGTGACGTAGTATAAGTTGTCGTGGCCGAGTGGTTAAGGCGATGGACTAGAAATCCATTGGGGTCTCCCCGCGCAGGTTCGAATCCTGCCGACAACGTGACTCTGTTTTTGTCCGATCTTTATCGAGACTGAATCTACATAAACTACGTTATGGTGGCGGCCATGTCTGTTGCAAAAAGCTACATTCAGAACTTTCCCTGTGCTACTGTGCTAAATATCTTGAATGTTGCTGCACAGTATTATGCTTACATCAGGTATGTTCCTGAATGGCAGCCACAAGATTAGGTAGAGCTGCAAATCATTCCAGCTGGATTCATTTTGTGTAGATTCCCACATATCTAAAAACATTTATTGTCCACAGCCCTGAGGAGAAGGAGTCTTTTAGTGAAATTATTTTTCTTTGAAGGAGAACATTAGAAAACAGCAAGGGCATTAGGGCAGCACTGCTGAAACATTAAATGAACACTCATTCGTAAATTTGGGCTACATGGTGGCATGTGTCATCTGTTTAGAAGGTCTAGGCTAGCTTTCTTCTTAATGGCACACCCTGTTCTTTAAATCATATTTCAGGTTGTTGTGTCAGTACATAGTAGGTGTAAAGTATTTATTTACTATTTGAAATCATGACACTAAAATTCCTATTTACAAAGGAGCAGAATTCTGAAATGTTAAATTATTTAGCAGATCTCAGGGACACATGGGTCATCCATGTGTCCCTGAGATCTGCTGAATACAGTCGAGGCTATCCTTTCTCAGAGGGATCTGCTGATAAAGTGCTCAAGTTTTCTCATGACAGCAGTGTGCTGGATTCAGAGTTTCTTCCTGTTATGAGAGCTAACACAATGCATTTCTTATGCCTCAAATGAGAAATGTAATCATGTCACTTGCTGTTTTCCTCTCATCTTTTATTGTATTGCACTAGATACTCTCCTTATGTTCATGGGTCAAAGGAACCCAACATATAAGCTGCCACATCATTTCTGCAGTTTAAGATGCACAACAAATAAGAGAGATGGGATCACTGACCTATGTGGATCCGACTTGTTTGTCCAGCACATCCCACAGATGCTCAATTGGATTTCAACTGTGGAGAATTTGGAGGCTAAGTCAACACCTCAAACTCATTGTGGTGCTCCTCAAACCACAGCCATCAGGGAATACTGTGTCCATGGCAAGGTGCTCTGCAACAATGGTTTGGTAGGTGTCAAAGTAAAATCCATATGGTTGACAGGACCCAAGGCTGGCCTCCTGATGGCTGGCCTCCTTTAGTGCATCTTGGTGCCAGGGGTTCCCCAGGTAAGCAATGCAACCATCCAGGTTGATGTAAAAAAGAAAGTGATTCTTTAGACCAGGCCACCTGGTCCATCATTTCTCTGTGGTCCAGTTCTCATATTCACGTGCCCATTTTTGGCGCTACTGTTGGTGGACATGAGTCACCATGGGAACCCTGACTGCTGTGCAGCTATGCAGCCCCATACTAACAAACTGTGATGCACTGTGTATTCTGACTCTTTTCTATCAGAATTACCATGACACTTTTCTGCAATTTGACCTTTAGCAGCTTGTTTGTTGGATCACAGCACAGAGGCCAGCCTTGGGTCCCCATGAGCATCAGTAAGCTTTGTCCACCCATGACCCTGTTGCTGGTTCACCACTGTTTCTTCCTTGGACCACTTTTCGTAGATTGTGACCACTGCAGACTGACATGTGACTTAATGTTTTGCATAAGAGTAACTGTTCTGCTCTCTCTGGCATTATATATATGCAGCTCTAAAGCTTCATACAGGTGAGTTACATTCAGACTGCCATAGCTTTAACTTGTTTGAGGGGCTGGGACATATAAGCATGCTTGAGTGATCAGAATAAAAGCATTTCTGAAGTAATAAAGGTCTGTAATGACGCACTGTAGTAATGATGGGAGAAGATTATGAAATTAGATCTAAGGAATATCCCCTTATTACACATATTGTCTTATCTTTGATATAAAATGACTTTCTTCCATTATTGTTCTGTGACAAAAAGAGAGCTGCGATGGCCGGGAATCGAACCCGGGTCAACTGCTTGGAAGGCAGCTATGCTTACCACTATACCACCATCGCCTGATACACATCTGGAATCAGGCTGCTGTTCAGGCAGCATTTCAGCCGGGGCTTTACACGGCTGAGAGAGGAGGGGAGTGGAAACAAGGAGGAACAAAGCAAGAGAAGAGAAGTGAAGTGTTGAGTGATGCTTGCTTCAGTTAGAAACCAAAATCTTCTCTCACATCCTACTAATCCTGAAGTGCTCACTCACCAAAGTAGCTGCCTAGGTGGAAAAAGTAGTCTTTCTTTACTTAGGAGAAGTAAAGTAACCTGTATTAAAACACTCTGCTAAAAGTTGAAGTATCTATTGAACTTCTTTACTCAAGTAAAAGTGAAAATGTACCACCTCTGAAATGTACTCAAAGTAAAAAGTAAAAATATGTCTTGACTGATTTCTGTTCTGCACACTGACAGTACACTGATTATGCTGTCTTTATACTTTGCTTGTGATGTCTGTGGACGTTCCAGATATTTAATTCCTAGTGGGGCGCTTTGCCCTTTGGAGATGGTCTTGAGTTGTTACATGAGCCAAGGTGTGAAAAAGAGAGCTGCGATGGCCGGGAATCGAACCCCGGTCAACTGCTTAGAAGGAAGCTATGCTTACCACTATACCACCATCGCCTGATGCGCATCTGGAATCAGGCTTCTCTTCAGCCAGCGTTTCAGCCAGGTCTTTAAACAGCTGAGACAGGAGGAGACTGGAAAATAGGAGGAGCAAAGTAGCCAACGAGGCAAGAGAAGAGAAGTGTTGAGTGATGTTTACATCATGGAAAAGAAAAGATGAAAACTAGTTGTATTAAAATCCACTAGATTGTGCATCTTACCACACACCCCCTTAATGATTTTGGTGTGCTCTCTCCAAAGCTCTCTCCTTGGCTGGGAAACAAACCCACATCACACACTGGGAAGGCAGCTATGCTCGCCACTATACAGGCACCGCTTTGAATACATCTAAAACTTGCCTGCTGACTCAGCAGTGTGGCCTCCACGTGTGACTACATCTGGGCAGAGAGGAGAGTTTAAAAGAAGGTAGGAGAAGGAGAAGAGTGCATCAGTTAATACGTGTTTCTTTCTCTCCGTTGTGATGACAACTGAGCCCCCTTTTCCAAACATTTAATCCACTATTAATATTATTATAATCTGAAAATACCTGCTTCCAAAGCTGTAGTCCACTCTTTCAACAGTCAATTTGCAGCGTGTTTAGTTTTGCCTACAGAAAGGGAGTTGTTTGTAAAGGGTAACTTTGAGTGCACATGTAAGCAAAAGAAACATAACATGAGAACTTTAGTAAGAGATCTAAGTAACAGCCACTTACTCCACACTATATATTGTCTTATCTCTGATATAAATTGCCTTTCCTCCATTATTGTTCTTTGGAAAAAGGAAACTGCGATGGCCGGGAATCGAACCCGGGTCAACTGCTTGGAAGGCAGCTATGCTTACCACTATACCACCATCGCTTGATGCACATCTGGAATCACATGATCCATGAACACCACAGCTGCTGTGCACCAGTTCAACACAGTGCTTTACTTTAAATCCATCACAGTACAGTAAGCTAACCTGTTTATCCTGCACTAACCCTCAGAGGATCTTCAGGCAACATTTCAACAACAAAGCATACCCCACTTTCCTTTGATCAAATCCCACTGAACATCCTTACCTTAAATCTAACCTCTCTTCTTCCTCTCCTGTCTTTCTTATCTTTCTCCATGCAGCACATTCATGGACAGAGCCTGGTCAGTCCTCTGTGTACGGCTTGTTTAGTGACTCCCAAATACACAACAGTGGCAGTATAGGTTAAAATTTTACAGTTTTATTGTTGTTTACTATTGCTGGGGGTTGCTGACAGCTTTCTGAGTGGGAAATCTGAGTTGAAGGGACATTCCAGAATCAAATTCTGACTGGGAACTCCTGACTTATTCAGGAACGCATCATAAAAGCCATTTAGAGCCACTAGAGGCTAAATGTTGTCAGCATTAACTGAAACAAGTAACATTACTGCTTAAGTTAAAAACAAAACAAACAAAACATGGACATGTTATCAAAAATATATGTGGACACTTTTGACAAATACAACAAAATGAAATGTCATTTTAAATGATATATATACTTTGATTGGGAATGGAGGCCGTACTGCTTTTTAAATCGTTTAAATGTCTTAGCCAATTACGGTAGAGCATGACAAACCTAAAGTGTTCTGACTGCCGTGGAGCCCCGTAACACTCGTTGCACTGCCTCATCTTACTAACAGATGTCACCGTCGAGTCATTTCAAGCAGTTATTCGATAATTTATTCTTAAAACTATTTTTTCTTTATAAATATATTTTCATATTTAAGTGCCCGTTACTGTGCTTATATTATTACGACCCCTCGTTGTCACTGGTAAAACTGACAAGGCAGCAGCCACTGATTGAGAGTGATTCACGTTCTGTGACTAAAATATGTAAAATATGTTTATGTTAGTATTCAAAAGAGCAAGGCACAAAACAGGACGTTGAAAAGAAGAGCGCTGTGGCAGATTACAGTCGGTTACAGCATATTACATGAAGTTAAATATCTGCTGGTGTAAAACACACTTTAAGTATACTTTAATGATTATTTCTTTAATACACAGGATGCGTTCAACAGCTGGCCTCACGGTCATTTTGCAATAGGGGATGTAGCTCAGTGGTAGAGCGCATGCTTTGCATGTATGAGGCCCCGGGTTCAATCCCCGGCATCTCCAGGCTTTTGAAGTGCTGAATCAGCCTGGTGCCGCTTTGCAGCATGTCGGATTCTCAGTAAGGTAGTACACGTAGACGTGAAACGTGTGGTGTGTGGAGGTAAAAACAACGTATCCACAGTCAGTCGTGCTGCCGTCTTTGTACGCTGGTAGGTAAAATATTTGAAGACAAACATTAGATCTAATCACAGTCTTAACTACTTTTTAAAGTATTTTTGTTTTCATTTTCTCTAAAAACTTTGAAGAAGCCATAAAAGCTTCCATGCTTATGTGCAGATCAATAATATTTTTTGCCACTTCATGTCCTGACTAGTTTTCCTCCCTCGCTGAACTCTAATAAGTCTGCAAGCTTTGCAGTGTATATGAGGAACAGACGTGGAGAGGGCAGCAAATCAAGTCTATTCTTCTTTCTTGCAGCATTACACGTTCTCGAGACCAGGAGGCACACGAGGGCACCAGAGAGAAAGAAATCCTCAGTTTTTTAAGTGTTCAGTGAGCCTACAGCAGCACATGTCGAGATCTCGTTCTAGTACTTATGAAGGCTGCCGGCAGGTGGCAGTATCTGTCTGCAACGCTCAGTGGAAACCGTGACCGTGACAGTAAATACTGCAACTTTCATTTCGGCTTGACAGGCACGTCTCTGGGCTGAGTTCACCGCCCACTCACATGTGACGCTTATAGAAAGAGGAAGAGTGGGCCCGGGCTGCAGATAGGACACAACACTTCACACCACACGGGTTTCCCTGATGCAAATTCAGTAGCAGATACTGCCCATGACTAAATATGAACAAATAAAAGTTGTCTAGTGGCGAACTTTGCTACAGCTTGATTCACGTTTGATCTCTGTGATCTAGCTGCTAGATTGGGGAATTCAGGAAAACCCACATGAAGAGGCTTCCAATGAAAAAGCTAGTTTGGGTTTTTTTTAAACTTTTTTTTTTATCGCTGTTTACTGCTGAAATATTGTAGAAAATGCGGCATGAGCATTTCTAGTCATGCAGTTGTGATTCATGTAGAGTGATTAGTGCTGGGTAAATCTGATCAGATTTGCTGAAATGTGGGAAAACTGAGAGTTAGAAAGTCAACTGGGAATTCAAAAGAGTTGTTTCAGTGAGAGAAAGCTGATGTTTCATACTCTGTAATCACCTTTTAATTTTGGTCCAGACTGAAAGGTTTTGACAAGTTTTGCATGTTAGTGCTGTGGGATAGTGCAAATGTTGGTATCAAGCCGATAACCAGTAAATACTAGGTCAGTATTGCTGATACCAACACTGATACCCATACTGATGATCTACAGAGGTAGTGTTTATAAGGGAGAGCGTTGTGTCATGATTTATGGGATCACCAATTTGCTAATTCTGAACACATTTTAAAGAGCACTAAATCACTTTGGTTTTTATTTTCCACAATAATAAGGTAATAGAACAAAACACACCTTCCAGCTGAGTTTTGTTGTTCATGTATTTCAAACATGGGACTTCATAAAGACCTTCGGCTTCACTTCTGTTGTTTAAATGAGTCATGAGGGATAAATAAAATAGATATGACAGTCAACCAAAAAAGGTTCAGACATTTTTCATATTGCGTATTACATATTTCGTTTTTTCTTTTTTATAAAAGGATAATTTAGTGAACACACTTCAGAGGGCTACATACTGAACTTAGAGTACAGAAACGTTAGAAGTGTTGATATTTGGATTGATCCAGCCACCTCTATTGCATGGATTGTTGTGCATTTGGACATTCATAAAGTCCAGCAAGTTCATATTTGCACTCATGTCTGTAATTGCAGGTGGATTTTCTCTCTCCTCCTGGTTTGCAGTCCCCATCAATCACTACCCTTCTAATGTGTAAAAGCCATAATAATGATAATGATAGTGCAGAGTTGTAGTTAGAAACAAGGTGATTAAGGACCATCAAAGTAATTTTAAAAGATCTTAAAATCTGGTCTAAAACTTGCTGGAAGTTGGTACAAAATGCTGAAACAGGAATTGTTCTAGTTAAAGGCCTGGTCGGGGAGTTCTGTAGAGTCGGCAGTCTTTCAATGCCGTTCTGCTAAGGCAGGTGAAAAGGTAGTAAATATCTCCACATAACCTTCAAAATAAAACAGGAAGTAAACCTAAAGGGGGACCAAGAGCAAACTCAAAATGAAAGAAGCAGATAGCGGGGAACAAAGGAGGCACATGAATAAAGACTAACACTCAGAAAAACAAGAACTGAGGATTTACAAGAAAAATGTATGATTACCAATAAGAGGCACAGAAAAAGCAAAAGCTAAGGATAATAAACAGGAACCTCAACAAGAGCAGTATGAACTCTGACCTTTCATCTCACGTGAGCAGAGGGGGGTAGAGTAGCCAAAATTGTAATCAAGTAATATTGGCACTACTTCATGGTAGTTTTACTCAGGTAAAAGTAAAAAGCAGCCATCCAAGAAATTACTTAAGTAAGAGTAAAAACGTTTTTTGTAAAAAAGGCTACTTGAGTAACTGATCATAGCATCTGATTTAATGTTTAAAAATGAGATAATCAGACAGACAAAAATGTAGTTTTGTGCAAGTTTGGGTATTTTAAAAGCAAAAAAAAATACTATAAATAACATGATTACAAAATAATAAATCTAAGCAGAGGAAACACTTTTCCAAATCCTTATTAAACTAATATTTAGAGTAGGTATTACCTATGGTGCTACTTTACTTCTCCAAATGGCACAATAGGCTCAGCAGATAGAATAACATTAAAACAACAAACCTTATGTACGATTGTAGGTTTGTGTCTGTGTCTCATGCATTTTTGGTTAAAACGTGTTTATCATTCATTCCCTGGAGTTACTCACACTGAGTAGAGTCGTCAGAATTTTTTCTCAAGTAAGAATATTACTCAAGTAACAGTTAAAAGCACAGTGTAGTAAAATTACTCCTAAAAGTTATTTTTTTCTAAAACGTTACAAGTAAATGTAGCTACGTAAATGTAATCAGTTACTACCCTTCTCTGCACGTGGGTTATGTGTTCTTATGCTGATGTCATTATTCGAAACTTTGCTAACGTCATGAAGAATCTATGGCAGAAAAGAGGGAAGTGTTTGTTAGAGCCCATTTAAACTCTGTTGTATAATCAGAATCTAGGTTTCACTGGTAAATGGGTTGTCTTACCCCAAAAAGCCAAATAGAAAAGTTGCAACAGAATTACATTCATGATTTCAGTAGACCACCTTGATATCTGAACTAATTACAGTGATCTAAGGCTATATGTCATTGGATGTTAAATGTTTCATTGTATCATTTGTTGCATCTCTGATGGAATGCTTGTGTTTTTTCTGCACATTATTTGCATTTTTCCATTAGTACAGATGTAACATACAGGTAACATTCAGGTATCAAATGTTAGCGCTAACAGTCATGATTTTAATAAACCAATTCTCAGTAATGCCTCCCGTCTGTTGCTCATTCTAAAAAAAACTGTCAGCCCAGCACCAGGAGCTCCTGCAGACGTGGGAGTGGTGACGGTTAACGGTTGTAAGAAAAAGAAAGTAGAGGCAGTCAGCTGACTGAATGTGAAACATACTGACATACTCAAGTTTTGAATTTCATTCACCTTTCCAGGAATCTCCCTTAGTGAGTTCAAAAATGAATAGCAGCTAACGAGTTATGGCTGCAGTGACATATACACAGACAATTTGGGATTTTTGAGTTCATTGCATTTATTGCAGAATGACATTTTGAAAACTCTTGGTAATTTCTACACTTAATACTAAAGAAAACAGAAGTAAATTATTGTTGCTTTCAGCAGAAACACACACTCGCAAAGTGCCCAAAATGCTGAGTTTATCTTATTTAATTACATGTAAATTTTGTTTCATAATTACAATGTAAAATATTAAATTCAGTGGAATCTGGTCTGGTTTACTTGATATAAATTTGATTTGTACTGATCACATTTTCCTTTATGATGAATTATTAAATTAAATAAATCTTTGATTTGACAAATTTCAGTTGCTGCTTCATGTTCATTGACGGTGCATAATGTTTTTGTTTTAGTGAGGCATGAAATATGGGCTTTCTCTGAGAGTTGGGAACTCAAAAGAGAAGTGAAGCTGCATCCAAGCCTTATATCACCAAGCAATGCAAAGCAATACATTGGTGTAAAGCACGCTGCCACTCGAACAGCGGAGATGTGTTCTCTGGAGTGATGAATCGTACTTCTTCATACTTCATCGTACTTCTTCATCTGGCAATCCAACCTGGGTTTGGCCTGGATTTGGCAATTGCCAGGAGAACACCAAGTGTAGAGTTTGGTGGAGGGGAATAATGGTGTTGGGTTGTTTTTAAGGAGTTGGGCTCAGTCCCTTACTTCCAGTGAAAGGAACTATTAATACTTCAGCATACTGAGACATTTTGGAGAATTTCCCAACTTTGTGGGAACAGTTTGGGGATGGCTGCTTCCTGTTCCAACATGCTCCATAAAGACATGTATGAGAAGGGTTGGTGTGGAAGAACTTGGCTGGCCTGCACAGAGTCCTGACCTCAATTTTGGTCCAGACTGAAAAGGCTGGACTAGTATTGCACATATTGTTGAATGTTTAACTGTATAATTTATTGCATGTTTCTGAAACATAGTGATATACTCAAGTTTTCAGTTTCCTTTCCAGGAATCTCCCCAAGCAATTTCAAAAACGAATAGCTGCTAAAGCTAAGGCTGCAGTGACATACACACAGACCATAGGATTTTTGAGTTTATTGCATTTATTGCAGAATGACACTTTAAAAACTCTGGGTAACTTTTACACTTATTACAAAAGAAAACAGAAATAAATCACTTGCTTTTTTTCCCTTTCAGTATAAAGCAGCGCATGCTTCATCTCAGTGGATGTACAGAACATAAAACAAAATCACTCATCGCATTCATTCCACAGAAGCTTCATTTTGCAAAGCACAGTGTTGCCAAGAATATTCCACGGGAATTAACAGGAGGACGTTCGAAAAGAACTACACATCATACATGTTTACACACATACTTTAAGACACAGCTTACACTTTAAGTAACTCAAATGATACAATAACTTTTTTCAGAAGGTTTTAGGAGAAAAGAAAACAGCGTGCATTTATCACCATGAACCCAAACTGAAATAAAGTACAAACATCCCACAAAAGAAGTGTGGGAAATTATATGTAGAGTATAATGCTTATTTATTCACAATGCATCCAAACACTGTCCTGCAGCGTTTTCTATTTCAGGCCGAACTGGACCCATTCATTCCAAGTCACACTTGCTGTTTTACATCATTACGAGTCATGTTGGCTATAGCTGTCCACGAGTCTCAGCCATTTATGTGGCTTTAAGAACAGTTCAGTCTTATAAATGGTGTTGTCTGGTCATTTGTTAGCCATACTCTGAGGAAGGCGGTCCCGTCACCAGTTTAGAGTAACCCGACAAGGCCCCTAGGTCAATGTACAGCGAGCCCTTCCTCCTGATGTGTCCAGAACCTTCAGAGTACAGAGAGGATTCTGCAGAGAAGACGAGGTAAATGTTAACGTTAAGTAGCCAGCTTATTATTAATAACAGAGAACAAACTGAGCTCGGCACTAAAGGCTTTACCCTGCGTGGTGTCGTGGTGCTGACTCTGCTGCCGTAGCAAGGTGTGGGTGGCCTCTTCCAGGGCCGAGTCAAGACTCCAGCAACGCGGCTGATCCTCTCTAGGAGGGTTGATGGCGTCATCCTTTAGTAGCTCAGATGCCGAGCTCCGCAGCGCAGGGTTCCTCTCTAGGGCTCGCTCCAGGAAGGACCGCATAACTGGGCTGCAGTCCTCCGCAATGTCCTCCAAAGGAGGGGCCTGCTTGTGGATCTGTTTGGAGACAGATAGACTGTCATTAAAGAAGAGAAAAACAAAGCTAGCACTTCCAAATAACTCAAGAAAAAAACAGCTATGCAGAACCGAAGCTGCCCTTTTTTTTCAGTGGCCATGTGAGCAGTGGTTTGTAAAAGCAGTATGGTTACAATAAACAGGAACAAGGAGCAGCTGCAAAGCTCAGCCCGTACAAGTGACTTGGCCCTGTAATGCTACTTCTCCATGACGGCAGTTTCAAGTGGAAGTGAGTAAACGGCCAGAGCAAAGAAGCTGATAATCATTTTAAAAACAGAAATGGGACTAGCTAAAATGGAAAGAGCCCATGTAATGGAACGCTTTTAGAGTGGTGAATGACTAAATAAGCCACAGGTCACCCACTGCAAACATCCTCTTTATCGCCTGGCAATCTTGACTGCGAAGGGCGTGAGCATGTTGTGTGCGGTAAGTGTGTCACTATTTGACTCGCAGGATACTAACAACACAGGACTGTCTCTGCTGAGGCATGTAACAGAGGCATATGTCTCCAATGGTAATTGGTAACCAAGGAGGATTTATACCTGCAGCTAGGAAAGAGCAACATTAACACTAAAGGACTTGTTTTTCCTAATTGTCTCTTTCCTTTTAGGTCTGTGTTGGCCCAACATACTCAGTGCTATTCAGTGTGCACCAGCCACTGAGGTGCAGGTAGCATACAGTGGGGTTGTTGTTGTTTTTTTAAGAGCAATTTTAGGAAAAAAGAAAAATCAAGAAATGAAAACAAACAAAAACAAAATTAAGTGATGTACTAATTTGCTGTGTAATAACTATTTCATGGGAAACCTTTCACAGTTTATCTACAAACTGATTTACTATCATGCAATCTAGCATTAAGCATAAAGGTCAGCTCATGCTGATGGGAAAGTACTTGGTCATAAATCAGAGCACTGAAACTTAAGAGATACCGACGTTTCCAAATAAGGCAAACATCAGCATCCAACTTTAGGGTCATCAGACGTCTCTGGTGCGCAAATTCAAACATGCCCTTTTCCTCCCAGTATCACAAATTCATCCTGTGAGGACCACAAATATCTGCACCAACCATTCTGGTTGCGTTCATTTCCCTATGATGTGATTTTCATGTGCAGTACTTACAATGTACAGGTAGGATGGATATGCAGTGCGTGGGTATCTCCTGACCCAGGGAGGACTACCGGTCTGCATGTGAATGATGGTGGTGCCCAGGCTGTAGATGTCTGTCTTGGTGCTGTGTCCTCGACACAGAACCAACTCTGGACTCATATACATCTGAAAGAAAGACAGGGGATGTTTAGTGGGTGACTTTTAACATGGCTGCAGATCAGAATGGCAGAGAGAGAGAGAGAGAAACAAGTTCCCTTTTTATTCAGTGCGACAGTCAAATTCTCCGTGTCAGCGAGACACAACAAACAGGAAGTGACCTGTTGTTAGTGTAAAAGGGGTTTTCTGCCTGCAACCAAACAAGCAACCTGCAGACCCACGCTGCGCATGAAAAAAGGTAAGGGAAGTGCAGAAGTGTGTTGGCCTTTGGAGGGTGAAAGGTAAACACACCAGAGTTCATCTCTTTGTGTCTTTCTGCTGGAAATTCCAGCTTGCACTCCCATGTTCATGTAACCCTGAGCAGCCCAGCATATTTACAGGCTGTGCCTGTAAATACGCACAGGCTGTGCCTCTCTTATTATTACTCCTGGGTGTCTGCCCTGGGACTTTCCACAAGCACTTGAGAGGCCCGGGGGTGCATGTACACAGAACTATATAGACTGTCACACAAGCATGGGAAAGCAAGGACCAGTGGGTGAGAAGGTGTGTGCAAAATCTTCATCCTAAAAAAAAAAACAACTTAAAGAGCTGAAAGCCCTGAGCATCAGCAAGCTATTAATAGTGGCTGTGAGGCCAATGAGTGCACTGACTGCTCTAAATTAATGCTTGCCAGTCACTGACTCTGTAATCATTTTGGAAAAGCACACAAGTGCTGACAAGTCGTGGGACTAATTTGCTAAAATCCCTAGGGAAGTCTAGTGTGAGTCACGTGTCAACACACGCTCCAGATCAGCAAAAGAAAAGCAAGCATTGATCGGAGAGCAATTACTCAAAACAGAAGGCCCGCATTCATTACAGGGCTACACTTACATCTTTTAAGGAGGAGCGGCTTATTTCCTTACCTCTGTTCCTCTCAGATCTCTGGGAATGTATACATCATCTGTCATCTGCACTGTCAGCCCAAAGTCCACTAGGACTGCTTTGTCTGACATCAGGACAATGTTGCTGGCTGTGGAGAGATGAAAAGGAAGGAGGTGTGATTCAAGTTGGTGCTTGAACTGATAAGATTTCAGTTTCAGGTCCACTGAGTCTGTATTGATCTTAAGCATGAAAACGATAAGTAGGTCACAGGCTTTGACGAAGGAAATTGCCACGAAGAGACTCATCCTTGTCCCTAAAATGTCACCAAGGTTTAATTACATATTTTGACTGCAGGCAGGAAATGCTAAGAACCGCAGCTTGTCAGAGGGCCAGAATGGTCATTTTAATAAGTCACTTGCCTCTCTGGACCATAATTGTAACCCTGACTGAGCATGAGAAGCAGGCTGGAATTTCCAGACAGCCAGCGAGCCTTTAAGCAGTGAGGCTGACAGACAGCTCTGCAGAATGCTTTGATCCCAGCAGCACTGCTGTGGTTCCTCAGCTGAGCTCCACCTGCAGAAACTAGGGCGTATTTGTGTGATCTGTCATGATAGCTACCAGTCACTGTGACCAGGCTACCTTTGAAGAATTACTGAAAAAGCATTAGTCAATCTATCAGATTCCTATGATCTGCTTGGTTTGTGGCTGTTCACTGATTCATTCTTTTCAGCGAATTGAGTTATTTACAAGAGCAATATCCGTCTGTGGCTTGAATTTGACGCATAGAAGATACAAACTGTAATTGCATAATTTCCTGTAACCTATGTACTTGTTCAATACCATGGAGCACATCCATCAAGAGTAAGTGACACACATCTTTTATGCTTACGTTTGATGTCATGGTGAATGACGTTGTGTGAGTGCAGGTACTCCAAGCCCCGCAGGACTTGCTTGGTCACCCAGATGATTTCGAACTCTCTCATCGGTCCGCAGCTGTCCAGTTTCTCCAGCACAGAGCCGCCTTCGCCGGCCTCCATGAACAGGTGGATGCTCTGGTTCCAGAGCAGAACGCCGTACAGCTCGGCGATGTTCTCATGGTGAAAGCGGGCCTGAAACTCTACATCAGCGGCTTTGAAGTTCTCCATGGGGATCTAGCGAGGGAGATAAGACACATGATCACAAATAGCCCACCGTTTTGGGAAACATGTTCATCTTATTTCTTGGAGTGAGTTAAAAGGCTCGGTGACACCATTGCATTTGACTGTTAAATATGAAGCCAATGAGCTAAATGAGACATCCTGGGGACTGCTGGCCAAATGGATCCGTGTTTGCTTACAGTGACAACAAACTGACTTTTCACATTTTGCATTTTTATTGGCAAGGGTGGCTTTATTTGACAGTGCACAGAGGATTTATCAGTTATTGGTAGAGCTAGCTAGCTCGGTAAAATGCATACTTAGATCTGTCCATATATTTTCTTCCACTTCTGTATTGTGGTTTATCTGGAGCCCATCCCAACTCCACACAGAAAGGCCCCAGCCGGCCGGTGGATTTGAACCCAGGAATCCACAGTGCTAACCACCACACAGTGTGAGAGCAAAATGTGCTACTTACATATAAAATGCTGAAGTTTTGGACCCTGCCTCAAGTGGCGATTTAAGGAACTACAATTAATGGTTCATTTTTATTATAATTATTGTTTTTTTACCCTGACAGCCTAATCGGGTAGTTCAGCTCAGTTAGTTCTGCAAATAAAATATACATTTAATACATACTTCACAAGGACACTGACTCTTTCTGTATTTAACAGATTAGCTGACATAGTAACATACTGTTATCCTGTTTTTTGTGCTTTAAGAAATCTATTGTTATTAGTTTGTCAGTGATAATTTTAAAGTTGTTTCTTTAAAGGAATAATTTCTCAGTAATTATTATCTGATGATGGCATTGTTTTAAGCAGATAAGGACATCCTAACTCCAAGCCCTTATTGCAAACTATTTCCAGTAAATCCTTCACAGCAGCGTGAAAAAAACAACACTGTGTCAACATAGTATTCTGACGATAACACCTGACTAGAGAGGAAAGTACTCCTTCCTCATTTGTCAATATTTTCCATACAACAGCGTAAGCACGCTGCCTCCCTCCCTCCTCTTTCTCAAGCATAGGTCTGCCCAGATAGAAGCAGCATGTGTGGTTTTTACATGTGTCTTTAATGAATCTGACCCTGTCACAAACATCCAGAGGAGCTGTGGGAAGTTATTGTTGAAATTCCAGTCTTACATTAATCCCAGCCCATGTTGTAAGTTTGTTACAAGAACAAATAGTTCTTCATTCAGCAACCCTGTTCCTCTTTCACCCAGTAAACATAGCAAATGTCACGCTGGCACCAACAATCTTTGTACAAACAGAGGAGTAATTGGACTGTGAACAAGCAGTATTTGGCAGGTTAAATATTTGGCACGCAGGTCAAGAGCTGTCGAGAAGTCAAGCACAGGCGGGATTTCTAGTCACCGATCAGGAAGACTCACCAGTTTGCAGGCCATTCTCTTCCTGGTGGTGGTGTCCTGAGCCAAGTGGACTTTCCCAAATGAGCCCTTAGGCACGAGGCCAGACCCATGATTCTTGTAGGTCAATTTCCATGGAAACAGGAGAACGTCCATGTTAATCTGGTAGCGGCCTTTTTTCACAGCCATGTCCTTCTATTTGTTTTTAGGAAGGAAAAAAAAAGAAAATTATGCAAGTTTTTCTAGGCTGACCACATCAACTAAACATTCAGGTTATGTTGAAGATTAAAAAAAGAAAAAACAACAAGATTCTCACCTTATTTAGGAGGACTCCCATTTCCTCTGGCAGGTTTGGCAAGGCTGCCGTCTGCATGCTGGACAGGAGGTTGACAAAGGACAGGACCTCTGTCACAGTCCCATATCGAACTCCATTAGCGTAGTCCTTCTGCTCACTCCCCAAAACCACCACCTCCCCTGCCTCCTCATTCTCATCCATCTCCTCCTGGGAAAGTCCTTCTTCGTCTTCTAACGACAAGATTTCGTCTTCCTCCTCTTCCTCGAGCCGATATAGAGTCTCTGCAGCGTTAATAATGTCCTCTAAATTCATGTGAGTCAAGAGCAGTTCTATTCCCGAATCATATTTGTAATCCATGTTAATGCTCCGTTTGTCCAGCTCCATCTAAAATCAAACATCAGGAGGTCAGTGTGGGGACTGTTTCCGTGCTGACTTGAATTGTATAAGCAAGCGGATCGTTCATGACAGGGAAGGTTCACGTGGGGAGCAGGACGTGCAGTGAAACTACACTTAAGAAGTGAAGCTTTGATACAGCTGGCTGAACACACAACTGGGAGGGGCTTCACAGGGCTGTTTTCCAAGCAAAAGAAGGGAGTTTCGCAGTAAAGCTGGGAAGCCCCCCCAGGAAAGCTTGAACCTTATTATACATTTATAAAACAACAACTGCCCATTATTATAACTATTATTAGCATTATGATGCTGCGATAAAGAGTTCAGCTCACATTATTCGATGAAAATCATACACATGTGCATTAATGCAAACCCCATGCAACATTTGAAATAAATACATAAAAAATAAACCGTATTACGATCCAAACATGCAAATTTAGAATAGGTGCCTAGAAAAATAAAACAAACAAACAAACAAACAAAAAACAGTAGCTGTAGAGCTATAACTAGCTATCTGCCAAATATTCAGCTGCTAAAGAAAAGAAAAATAGAGTTTCGCTGAATAACAGGAGTTACTTCTTTGAGTGACAGAAACCACGCGTTACCTGCCTTATGAAATTGAGTCGGAAGCTTAAGCGCACCGTCGTGTCTTCATTGTGGCGCCCCGCAGACTGTCTGATGTATGAAGCTTCGTGGATTGTGTTTAGAACGAAGTAAACACAGGAAGTGTGGCGTGTCTGTGGAGGTGGAGTACCTCTTTAGTGTCAGCTGCCAGCAGCTCTCTCTCGCTGTCTTTGTAGGTTTCGTTTTCCCTTTTCTTGTTTCCTCAAATGAAAAAACACAACAAAAAAATAAAAAATAAAAAAAAACGAAAAGCTTTCAGGACTGTTGGGTGCTTTCCTATCGGGAGACGTGTCTCGTTTAATGTAGGATGCATAATATATCACCAACACTGAAGCTCATTCGTAGTAAATAAAATAAAAACAAATTTCAATTCAATTTCAAATTTGATACCTTTAAAAGACGTTACAGAGTCAGCCCAAAGAAATCGGATGATAGTTTTTTAAACACTAGAAAGTGTCTTTTCTGGTATCTCTAGGTTGCCGTAGACAGGACCAGCCGCATGCGCATTTACGCTTCATTCCGAAAAACAATGGCGTCCTCCTTTGCTGTGTGCAGGTTACATATGAGAGGAAGGGCCAGCCTCGCGAAGTGCCTACAGAAAACCGACGCGTTTCTTCACAGAAGTATAGGAACAGACGTCGTTATTGCCCGAGCTGAGGCCACTCGAAGTGACGAAAGTGGTTAGTAATTAAGCCTAGAAGAGAAGCTGGCCTTTAGGCTAGCCCCAATACACCGCCGTGTGATGTCGAGTGAGCACCATTCCAAACTCCCCTGAGAAACGTTATATTTTTGTTGGTGAAGGCCGTAACTCTGAGTGCGTTGTGCGTTTTACACAATGTGTGACCTGTAAGAAATCACTGGGTCATACGTAAAATTCGGCAGTGTGACTGTTAACGATAACAACGCGATAACTCTTTTTGGGCTAAAATGTTATTATATAGAACGTTTTGAGCTTGTACCTGTCATTTGCGGGACGTGTATATTTACATAGAAAGCCCCACTGTAAAACTGACAGTTTTTTAAATGAGGTTTGTTGACATGTTCTGGGACAATTGAACAATGAAAACTAGAACTTAACCGACGATACATCACACTTTTTGCATTTTATTATCAATTTGGTGCATCCCAGTCTTTGAACGTTTATCAGTGCAAAACTGACGTGACACACCACAGAATTATTGCCTGCTGTCACCGGTAAATGTCATATTATTTCCCAGTAAGCTGATATCAGTCACCCAAGTTGAAACTAATGTTAGGCCTGTCTGTCTGTTAACAACGGTGTGCTTATTACACAGTTTTAAATGTCTTACTCTCAGAGAAAAAAACTTGACTTGTTGGATGGCTTCTTCTCTGTTGTCAGATGAAAAGAATGGAAGGAAGTCTCTGCACACTCTCCACATGGAGAGACAAGAACAAGCAGAGAGGTCCGTTCTCATCAGCTGTCAGTCCAGTACCAATGAGAAAAAGTTCCTCAAGTATTTATCAAAACATGGAGAAATCAATAAATACTTCTTTTATGAAAGCTATGTGAGTAAAAGACCAACCTCTTCTGATAAGCAAGTACTGCTACCTCACCACCCTGTTGGAATTATGTTACAATTATGATATTGTGTAATTCTCCAGGGAGTGTATGCTGTAGTGGAGTTTGCCAACCAGGAAAGTGTTACGTCTTTACTTGAAGGGGTGGCAATTCCTGGTGGCAGCCACGAATCCGCAGTGCCTTTCAAATCCAGACTGCTGTCACTCAGAAACCTCGGCTCAGTGGACTCATCAAACCAACTGTCAGGCCGGCAGTGCCAACCTCAGACCACTATTCCCATCAATGAGCTAATAAAGAGACTTTCCAGAGAAGAGAGTGTATGTTGACTTATCACATCAAAAGTTATACTTACATTTTAAGTCTTGTTTGAAGTTGATTGATTTGGATGTTTCCCATTTCCTGGTTTCCCTCAGATAGACAAGCAGATAAGCTCCTTGACTGAAGCCTATCAACTCACAGAGGAGAACAGCAGGCTGCGTTTCCTCGTCTGTTCCCTACTCAAGGATATTGCTACCGCTTATTTTCCAGAATGCACCATCAAACCCTTTGGCTCATCAGTGAATGGCTTTGGAAAGCTTGGCTGTGACCTGGATATGTTGCTGGATCTGGACAGCATCACTGGACGCAATGTGAAACTGGTAATGAGGCTTTCTAGGTTTCTTTAGAAAATATTAGATTTATTGGCAAACAGTTTGCAGTGATTTCCTTGTGAGTTGTGAGGTAGCTTTCCTTTTAAGCATTTTATCTGCATCTAAACTAACTACTCCTTTGGTTTGTTTTGTTGTCTCTGACACCAAAAAAAGGCATATGAAAGAACCACGTTCTTCTTTTGCTTCTTTCGGCTCCCTTTGGGGGTCGACACAGCAGATCATCCGCTTCTATGTGACCTTAACGTCCTCCTCTGTCATCCATGAATCCTGTCTGTGGTCTTTCTCTTTTTCTGTTGACTTTGTCTCTAAAATGCTTAATCATAGCTGTCTCTCTGATGTACTCATTTCTAATATATTGAAAATCTTAGCATCACCATCTCCACCACCTGTAAGCTCTGCCTTCTGTGTTTATTGTCAGTGCTACTGTCTTCAAGCCACACATCATAGATGGTTTCACGACCCGCTCATAAACCTTCCCTTTCAGTCTTGCTTTCTTACTGTCATAAGTCGCCCCTGACACTCATTTCCACCCACTCACCCTGCCTGTACTCTGCTCTTCACCTCTCTTGTTCACTTTCCATTGCTTTGAATGCTTGGCTGCAGGCATTTGCACTTGTCTACCTTCACCGTTATAGGAAATTAGGTTAGTATTTTTAGACTTTTTTTAAGTACCTCTGCCAGCAATTGCGGATTTGCCACCACAATCACACATGAACCAATTTCATTTTATTATCCAGTGGCACTGAGGGAGCAATAAAACATGTGACAGAGTTATCAAACTTATTTAAGTTAATGGGCAACATGCTGTCCAAGTTGATCTCAAATGAGCTAGACCAGTAAACCCATTAAATAGCGGCATATAAAAAAATTCCCATGAAGCACTTTTTGAAGTATATTCATATAATGAAACATCACAGATGGCTCATAAAAAGTAGGAGGAATTTGAAAAATATGCCGCAGGTTGTTTCTGGTTGTTTTTATTCCAAAAGAATGCTTCTGTGCAGCAGGGGTTCTTGTTGTGTAGGTCTTACTTAAAAATGCATCCAGTGGCCTGCATTGAACCCTTTTGCAGGGTATGTTTGGCTCATGGCACATATGTTTGAAACCACCTATACATGTATATAAAAATTGCCCTCACATATTGATTTATCTCCTGATATCACCCCACAGCGACGCACTACCCAGAAATCCTTTGCATAAAACCAAACAAAGTGGTGCAAAAGTGGTTGCTTCTTTCTTTTTGCCACCTGCTAGATCCCCACTATCGCCAAACTAAAAATGCTGATGTGTTGGTCTGACTTTCAGACAGCTGATGTGCATGTGTCTGTCTTTAGTTTGTTTGAAAGCTATGAATGCACTTGCAGTAATGTAACGGTTAACTGGCAGCTCAACTAGAATGACCACAGACATCAACTTGACATAGAAGAGAGTCACCCTGAAACATGCATTAGGTGAATACTTTATTTACATGTCATAAGACAGAAAGGTGTGGAGATACTATAGGATCAAATGAAAATAACCACTGTATGCCTCATGGTTTCTTAGGACAAAACAATTGAAAAATTAAAGTGTAAACATATCTGTTATTCTGTATATTCCTCCCTGTGTGTGCAGCCTAAGTCAGGCCTCTCCCTGGAGTACCAGATGAAGCGGGCCAATTCAGAGCGAGCCGTTACTCAGAGCATCCTGTCTGTGATCGGGGAGTGCGTCGACCAGTTTGGGCCCGGCTGCGTGGGGGTACAGAAAATTCTCAACGCACGGTGCCCTCTGGTCCGTTTCGCCCACCAGCCGTCTGGCTTTCAGTGTGACCTCACAGCCAACAACAGGTACTCAGTCAGCGCAGATGTTCTGACGTCAGTGGAATGAGTAAAATGTCAGATTTGACTTGGTCACAGTTCTCTTGCTTCACAGTAAATGCTCTTTTTACGTTACCCATAATACCATTTTTGACCACGCTTGCGTTATAAAAGCTCCCAGACAGAAACCAGACTCTGGCAGGAAGTGCTACGATGGGTCAGTCTTGCATTTTTCCGCTGTGAAACTGAACACGAAGTGTGGGCTTGTTTGTGTTTCACTTCTTTTCCTTCCAACGTTATTGACTTGTGGTCTCTGCTGGTGTGTGACACAAGTACACACACACACACACACACACACACACACACACACACACACACACACACACACACACACACACACACCTGCTAACGTACAGAAAACCACTCTGCAGTTTCTAAGGAAATGGAGTTGAACCAGCATCTGTGGGTGGCTGTGAGAGGGGGGACTTTTCTTAAATCGTGCTCACACATCATTGAAGCATAGCACCTTCCTGCCTGAGGTGTGAATGTGTGCATTCAAGAAAAACAGACGAACAGCAGCCGAGTCAGCTGAATGCTGCTCTCCAGCAGTACATTTAGTTTCTCTGACCTGTAATGGTCGGCCCTTGCACCATTTCTCTGAACTGTTAATGCTGTTAACACATCTCCAAGTTCTATATTTAAGGCAAAATGCAGGCATTTTATAATTGAACATAGTGTCATTTATTTTCAAAAGCCATTCCATATTACTAAATTTCCATTTGAAATCTCTAAAATCAGACAGTGAGAAGTACATAACAGCCCGCCTGGAGTTTGCCAGAAATCAGCTAGAGGACTCTCAGATCTCTGACTCTCTGGCCTGAATACTGAGCGTCATGTCTGGAGTAAACAAAAGTAGTCAAAATCACCCCTACAGTGAAGCACGATGGTGGCTGCATCATTGTGGGGATGTTTCCCAGCATCAGGAACTGGGATACTCATCTGGGTCAAAGGAGGGATGAATGCAGAAATACACAGACACATCCTTGATGATAACCTACTCTAGCGCTCCGAACCTCAGATTGTGAAACCTGCATCTATCTGGATGCACCGTATGCTCAGATGTCACTCTTTGTGTTCTCCACAGGGTGGCGATGAAGAGCACAGAGTTGCTCTACCTGTATGGAGAGCTGGACCCTCGGGTGCGCAGCCTGGTGTTCACTGTACGCTGCTGGGCCCGAGCTCACGGAGTCACCAGTAGCATCCCCGGGGCCTGGATCACCAACTTCTCCCTCACTGTCATGGTGCTGTTCTTCCTGCAGAAGAGGACTCCTCCCATCATCCCCACACTGGACCACCTGTGGGACCTCGCAGGTACCATCCAGCACTCACACAGCGGACCTCTGAGAATTTGTTAATAAGGTTCAAAGTTTCAGTAGTGTTTTAGTTAATAACATTAAGAGTTTTGCTTTTTTCTATTCTTAACAATCACTCTAAGCGTAGCATTTCACAGCCCAACACAACAGTCTCGTTCTTCATGCTTCAAAAACAGTGTACTTTCCAATCTTAAGCAAACACGCGTTCACTAGAAAACATCTTTCTTATTTAAGTGTCAGGCAAAAAACAAGAAGTTCATAAATTAATAATGCCTTTTTTTTTCTTCACACGTTGCTTACTAACTGTTCCCTAAAATATAAATGCAACCACCGAGTACACTAGCGGCAGTGTGGGGTGGGGGTTTTCTCTGTACAGCTGTCACACTCACAAATATACCTTGGTCAATTAGTTACTTAGAAATGAAAAATGTCATAAATGATTCAACAAAAACTTTTGGTGTTAAGGAAGTTAGATTTTCAGTGTAAGATACCTGCTTTGAGGACAGTCCCAGTGCACGTGTGAAAAGGTTCCAATTAACTGAGTCAGAGTAAAATTCACGCAGCAGGGAGGAGGTGAACAAAGTAAGAGCAGCAGTCCCCACTCCATGAATATTGTGTTTCCTGGCAAATAAAGGCAAGAAAAGCACCAAATTGTAAAATTTTGCTGAATTCAGGAAGAAAATAACACATTTTGGAAGTAACAAGAATTCTCATTTACAGCTGGTTGGGGTGATTTTCTCTGGGAAAGCAAGGGGAAAGTCTTTTCTGTCTGTAACCATGTTTAAGCACCTCTGGACACTTTGAGCTTTATTTGTTTATAGAAATACATACATGGAATCTCCAGTTAAATTGGATTAAAACAGCTTGAAAAATTCACTGACTTCATTCACGGACGTTGCACTTCTAGCACCATTTTTGCTGTCATGGAATTCCGGATCCTTCTCTCATAACATCTCCAGTGACTATTTGTTCACCTCTAATGAACCATCTATTTACAAAAGAAGTGATGAACAACACGAGATGTTGTTGAAACAACTGCAGTTTAAACAGTGTCTTTTAAATGACATCAAACAATTCAAACGATTTTTTCTTTCCACACGTTTTTATGCCTTTGTAGTAATCCGGGCATCCACTCACCACTGAGGGTCCTAATATCTTTATTGCAGCTTTCACACTCGTGAAGCCACCCGGTGGTCTAGATTGGACCTTTTGAACTTGTGGAGGGATAATTAATGGTGTCCTGTTACTGCTGCTTTCAGTGACTGAGGTGTGTGTTGGATTCTGCAGCATGCAGACCCATTGCTTTCCGGGCCTCTTCTCCCATGGCAGAGGCCCCCTCGGCCTGGCAGGGACCAGCAGCTGCCTTTGCAAGACGTGCTAAAACACTTGCGTTTTCCAGGTCATAGACAAAGCCCAGTTATCTGCTAATGTATGTATTCTTTAGCAGACAGGGCACAACCATATCACAATCAAGTTGATCTGGTAAACCAAGCTTGATGACTTGTTAAGTGTTGGTCCACCTGCTGTGCCCACTTCAGATAAAGAGAGGCGTTGTCCTTGTGGGGTCCTCAGCCTGAGCATAGGTGCCATTGCCATGCAGCATAATTGTGTTCAATGCACCTTTGCTGTGTCCATGACTTTCAAATTTAACTGTAGCCAAGAGCAGCATTTCAATGTCAGGTGTGACCCTGCAACACTGAGTACAACACACATCCTTCATCTACAGCCCTGGAGACTGTTCACTTGTTTTATTTAATACTCAGCATCCTGGGAAAGCCTTCCAGCCATCCATCTTATTACCATGTATATATGTGTTAGGAATGTTTAACCCAGTGTCCTTTTCTAATAGAACTGCCGTCACACCAATCTGCCCGCAAGTCCACTCGCCTCCCTCTGCCCCTCTTTCTGTCACCTTGGCTGCCTGATAATTGCCTTCCAAAAGCAATCTAACCTCACCTCCTCCCCTCCTCTCCTTCCTCTTCCTCCTCGGCACACCATTTAGCGCAGACTCTATCACACAGAGTGCTTACAGGACAATAAAAGGCCCATCACTCTGGGAAGGTCAATGACCCACCTCCTCTAGACACACACACACACATGTGCGCTTCCAGGCAGTTATTTAAACAGCAGTATAACACACACACACACACACACACACACACACACACACACACACACACACACACACACACACACACACACACACACACACACACACACCAGCCTCATGGTGGTGAAGGAGACTCGACAAGGGCACGGTTAAAGATGTAAACCAGCCAAGGAAGGACATGATACATGCTGTCTTTGTTCTTTTTTTGTTTATCACGTGCGCCTGCTCTCCCCTTGCTTTCTTGTTTTCTGGCCACGAGCGCGTGACTCCATCCATCTGTGTGTTGTTTATGGCCGTCGCAGGCGTGTAAAGGCAGACGTTTTACCTTGTATCCCTGCTCTCGTCTCCACAAGGCCCCGGGGACAAGACCGTGATCGAGGGGAACGACTGCACATTTGTCAGCGACTTCAACAAGATCCAGCTTCAGAGCAACACAGAGACGCTAGGTGAGCACAAGAGACCGCCCCCCCACAGTTTGATATGTCGGTGACATTTGTGTTAGCGGGCTTTTATGCTAATTCCAGTTTTCTATCTTTGGTTTAGAGCAACTGCTGGGTGAGTTCTTCGAGTTCTACGCCACCTTCCCATTCAGCCGGATGTCCATAAATATCAGAAAGGTGAGCATGATTATCCAGAACTGCCTCAGGTCATAGTTTGGTGCCAGTTGAAGGGAGATTCAACTGGCACCACAGATTTTCTGCTGTGTGATCTGTGTGGTCTTATAGAGAGTGGATATGACATGGTCATCTGGGAGAACAAGCCCCGCCTCCTGATGTTTAAACCTCTTGTCTGGGAGGGGCAGACAAAGATCCATCTTTGTCTGCCCCAATGGCCAGTGATTAGCAGGCATAACAGATCCATGTATATGTCCACTTCTGAGAGCTGGAAAAAAAACCCCCCATATTCTACAAAGAGAAAAGTATCATAAGCATCATTTTGGAAATGCTGCAAACAAGCTGATTTTTGAGTTGCTTAGGAAGTTCTACTCATGTTGTATCAGTCAGTACAAAGGATTTCTCCCTCTGCTAATGAAATAATAATGAGACCAACAATCGCTTCCTGTGCTTTTTTTTCTCTCCATGCCAACTGCATGCATAAATAAATAGATATCCCAAAAATTCCTCACATTCAAAAGGGAGCAAATGTGAATTAAGTGGGAGCTCCAGTTTAAAATCTAAAATCGGCAAAGAGCGGTCAAAGCTACAGCAAAACTTTTAGACTGACAAATGCTTGTAAAACATTTCGGACAAGGCAAATAGCCCTCTACTTCAAAGCTGCCATTTAGACTTCAAATCAAGTTTTCTAAACACACTGAGGCTCCTGTCTAAAGGAACGTTTGAACGGAGCTGGACTGTTAAGCTGAAAAACAGCCGCGATGGCTCAGAGTGTTCTGATATACTGTCAGCATTGCTGCATATGTCGTAAAAAGGCTCAACTGGGGTCCTTCAGTGTGGGCTTGGATTTATTAGTGGATCTGACCTCTGCAGTACTGCACAGTCGTTGCAGAGTTATGGTGGGGCACACACATACATACACATTTGGCATAACTGTATGCAGGTAGTTTTAACATCGTTTAATTGAGCTGTGCATCCTCGCAGTCATTTATTCCAGTGTTACAGTTTCCGTGATTATCTCAGTTTCTGATTGTGATGTAAATTCTGTAGCATCTGCCGTTTTTTGTTTTTTTTGTTTTGTTTTAGCAACTGATGCACTACGCATGCATCCATCAGACAGACGGCTATGCTTCTTCAGCAGTCCTCATCTCTACTACTATGCTACAGAGTCCTTCTTTATCTTCTTTCTCAACACAAAAGCATAAAAACCATGTCAGTAGGTAGTTATTACCACAGTAGGAGTGCATTCTCCAAGCAGAGTATCTTAGTGGATAAAATAGATAGTGACAAAGTTTAGCTTTAAGGGCATTGCACAATCTGATATCGTCTTGTTGGTGTTGTTCCCAGATCATCATACTAAATGTTGTTCCAGGATCAACATTGCAAGTGACCAATCAGAATGTTGTGACGTCATACTTTTGCGACTTCGGGAGAAACCGCCGTAAAACAAAAAACTGTACTTAAGCTGCGAGAAACCGACTCTGTCCGCCGATCAGCGGACCCTGACCCTAACCCTTTGATAAACGGTAAGCAGAATTGATATTGTCCTTGCAATATTGGAATTTCATAAATGGACGAATGGCTTGGCGCGCAAAAGACTGACGTCAGAACAATGTGATTGGTCACTTGCAATGTTGAACCTGGAACAACATTTTCATGATATCTGGGAACAACACCAACACGAGGATATCAGAACACCCTAAGGGCATCATTTGTAGTTATTGCAATACAATAATATTGTATTGTGTGTGTGAAGTATTTTGACAATATCATATCATATGATGTCGGGGGATTCCCACATCTACATGCTAATGTGACAAAAAATTAATATGGTTTTAAAGTCAGTCCAGTGTCTGTGTTAGTCCAAATCCTCACACCTAAGGAACTGGAATAAAACTTAAAACGCACACAGAGAGAAGTTCAGTCTTCTTTCAACTCTTGCACCCAGCTGAGCTCCGGCAGGGAAATCTGTTGGTAATAAAGACCGTGTTTGCTGGATGGCGTCTTCCCACACACACAGATGACAGCTGTCCTCGTCTCATGTGATTGATGCCGGCCCCACAGGAGCCTGGCGCCCTTGAGCTTTAGATCCCAATTAGGAGGTCTGTCACATTAACTGCAAACAAATGCATATTTGTTCTTTTTATACCCACATTTATCCTGATGTGGCTGTTTATGCCTGCGTAATACTTTCTACTGGCAACCAGGGAACATCCTCGATGGAAGTCACAGTGTTTCATCGTTGGGAGTTTTTGGGGCTAATTTTTCCTCTCTGTCTATATGCGATAGTTAATTAACCTACTGCTTAAAATGTTCAGTGCTGAATAATATGCCTCTTACTCCCTATTACTCTTCCCAGTAGAAATTTTGTTGATAAAGTAGCTCTTCATGCTTTGATGGCACAGTATATGAGATGCAGGGATTTTGCTAGAGCTTAGAGTTTAATGAATCGATACCCGTGGGAAAGAGAGACCCCAGCTTAATAAATGAGACTAATGTGAAGTTTGACATAGCCTCCCTACAGCACAGGAAGCTTTCAGGTAGACTGTGGTTGTGACCCTTGCCTATCGGCTTTCAACAGTGGAGCAACCACCATAAATCTGCTTTACTGTGCTACAATTCACCGCTTCACTCCCCTTTTCTGACTGATGGCTTTATGTTGCCATCTTTAATCCTTCCTGCCCATCCTTTATCCCCCTGTGCCTTTACTGTCAGGCATTATGCAGGATACAGCATGCAAAGTACCACGGAAGCTTCTTGACTTCCCTCTGACCCACATTTTGATACTTTATTTGATGGCCACGGCATTTGGACAGATACAGACCATGTATGTTTTTTTTTATTTCAGGCTAAGCTAATTTTTTTCCTTCTTTTTTTGGGTAAATTCAAAAAACTCTGCTCATTTCCCCAAGTCAAAAAAGACATGTCCATTTCCCTTCTTCATCTGCTACCCTGCAGAGAGGTGTTCTACTCAGCTATGTGTGCCCCAGATAAAGCAGCAAAAGGCTGAGTCCATGACCAACGAAATTGATGGACCATGACGCACAGGACACGAAGGTCTACACTTACAGCTGCTGCTGCTCACGAATGTGTTTTCAACCTGCCTTGTCCCCTTCCCTCTCCCTCCAGGGCAAGGAGCAGAACAAACCAGAGGTGGCCCCGCTGCACATCCAGAACCCGTTTGAAACCTCTTTAAACGTCAGCAAGAACGTCAACGCCAGCCAACTCGACCGATTCGTGGCTTTGTGTCAGGAGAGCGCCTGGCTGCTCCAGCAGAGTGAAACCAGCACACCAAGAGGTGGTGGTGCGGGAGGCGAAGGTGCACCCACACCTTGGGGACTCGCTACCCTCCTTCTGCCTTCGCAGGTCGCAGGGATCAAAAGTCGCAAGAAAAGGAGGAGGGAGCCGGCCAGTGAAAGGATCAAGGGCTTGCTAGAATCATTAAAAAATAAAAATCAACTAAAGAAGAGCTAGAAGGACTCTTCCATGTCTCCACTCTCTTGTCAGGACTTCAACCTCCTCAGTGTTGCTGTGTGATGCTTCACTGTGAAGGTGAGAGAAGAGGCTCCAGGAACTGGACTGTAGTTCCAAACATGGACACTGGAGGGTGTTAGTGAGACCTATAAGTGCATATGTTTTGGGACCTGAAATAAGGGAGTCTTGGCCATGTAGGCTGTAGACTTTCCCACTCTGTTGTGATTAAAGACAATACTGTGTAATTCAGTCTGGCCTGGTGCTCGTTTCGTAGCTCAGTGTTTAACAGGTTAATTTGATTCATTATCATGTGCATCACTGTTAACAGCATCAGCACAGACACCATCTGTTTACACTTCAGGCTAAATCATTACGCATACAGTTACAATATGGATGGAATAGTTAAGGTTTTACTGAAAACTGTATACACTTGTTACACTTATGGAGCCCCAACACGAGTAAAGGCAGCAGAAGTGTAGCAAAATACATCAGAATCATAAATACTAAATAACCATGGAAAGACATTTCATACTTTTTAAAATTATCCTTGTCTGATGAAATAAATTCTAAAATTTCAGTTTTTCCAGGCAGTATGATCTTTTTTTTCTTTTTTTTTTGAGACATGAGAAGAGGTGTGTGTTTGTGTGTGTGTGTGTGTGTGTATGTTTTTATCTGAAAATATATAATTTCAAGTGTAATTAAAGCAGCAAAGTGGGACAAACACTTGACTGTTAGAACTGTTACAGAAGTAGTACCATTGGTAGTTGGAGAAAGAATAAACTTTATATAAACAGCTTTTATATCTGATTTTTACAGGTTTAGTGGTAAAAACTATCCGATTTATCTGATACAGATTTATAACAGTAAAATTTGATCTACTTTGTGTGCTTTTACTGCAAATATTGTATTACAGCTAATAACCCTTGAGTAATAATAGCTCTTCTTCCTATTTACTTTGTAACTGCAGGTAATGCTAAAAAAAAGTTCATGCTATTCTTTCTCTAACACTACATAACCAGTAAACACAATTTTGGAACACTTCAACTTTGAGTTGTTACTGAAGTGTACTTTATGTCATTCTGACAGCAACATAAAGCACAACTTTTCGGACAGTATTGTCGTAAGACACCCAGCTTAAATATAAAGGAACCCTTAATTATCACAGTATAACACAAAATCACTTAAACTTAAGGGATATCAATCTGTTCTGTTAGGAAGCATAACCCACTGTGAATCAGTTTCATCTGCTTTGGTGCAAGTGAAAGTGACAACAGGTGCACTCGAGAGGCAACAACAAGGCAATCCCCCAAAAGGGAATGGTTCTGCAAGTGGTGACTACAGACCATTGCTGTCTTCTTATCCCTCCTGACTAATTTTTCTGTTTCTGTTTGGTAATAAGGGCCGTGTTTGCCGGATGGCATCTTCCCACACACACAGATGACAGCTGTCCTTGTCTCATGTGATTGATGAAGTTCTATTAGCAAGACCCGATACCTGTAGTCCATTCAGGTGGAACAGGTATTTTAGTGTGTGAGTGTGAAGAACATACCAAGAGATGGACTGTTGCATAAGGCAAGATGGATTCAAGGTCAACTTGGCAGAACCAGTATCTTCTGCTTTTTGTGAGAAAGAACAGGAAGAGCATCGCCAGATAACTTTGGCCTTTGTTCAATACTGTGATTATCTACGGTTCCCTTCATCTTTTGGAGTGGTTTATACAAGAAGTTCAGGGACAGTTTGATCTCACTTTCATACAGAGAATTTCATAATCAGCAAAAGTTGGGGAACCTGAATCTACTTCCACTTCAGGAAAGCTGTAAGTTAACCAGTTCTTAACCTATAAAAACATAATCCTCTATAAAACTTTTATGTCTTTCTTTCACTTATTTTTTGATTTTACACAACTTGATTTGAAGTGCTAAAAACTGAATTGTAAAACAACTACAAAAATGGGATGCATTTTCCATATGTATAACAGACTACGATGGAACTCTAATATGATATCTTTGCAATTTTGTAGTGATGTGCATTTAGTTGAGTTTTTTCTTGACTTGGGCATTTTCTCAATAGCTATCTACAGTTTTGTGGAAGCTAGCTGGATAAAACATAGTATCTACTGCTGTGAGAGATCACACAGGGAAGCTAAGTAGTATAGTTTATGTATTGATTACAATAACCTGCATTATTTAATGGCTTTAATCAATGACTGTACAGTGATTGCCTTTATTGCTGGTTAGCTTGAATGCTATCAATGGCTGCCATTGATAGCATCAAGCTAGTCAGCTGCAGTAAGCTAAAGTTATGCTAAAACCAAAACATCTGGGAAGTAAAATAATTTGGAGAACATTGAGTGGTTGATCTTTTTTTTTATCCATCTTGCTAGCAGTTAATGTAATAGATATTTTTAACCAACTAAACAGAGATTGAAGGATAATAGGTGGCTATATATATTTATTTTTACACTTCGTTTTATCCCACAGAGATCTGATTAAATTGAACAAGTTGTACTTTTTTGTGTTTGGGATGAAATATATAGAGACATGTAATAAAATTTTCAGTTCCTGTGTTTCACATGTTGAATTTTTTTTATTTTGCTATCTTAAGGCAATGAACCTACACAGCTTTTTATGATTTGGTCATCTGTGTTAAGAAGATTGAGTTTATATATAACAAAGTGTGCTATATAAATAAAATCACCATTGTCATTACCACTGGCTTGATTTGGTCAGAGTAATTTCTTTTATTCTATCTGTATCTTCTTCTGTGTGGGAAGAAATTAGCCTTGTTCTTGGGGGTTAGGCTAAAATCCCATCACCCAATGATTAGTGAGGTCCCAGTTTCAAAGTCTGCGGTTGGCTTTGACTGATACCATAGGCTCATATTGTGACTTATTAATGACAAGTTTGGCCCACCCTGAAACATCCCCTGCTTTCTTGTGCATTTTAACTCGAATAGGGGCTATACTTTATTTAAAAAAACATGGAAGTGACACTGAGTGTTCACTCAGGTCATAGATCACAGGAACTGAATGGTTGTTTTTCCCATGGGCATCTATATAATCAGACTTCTGCACACAATGAAGCTGGCCCTTGCTGGTCATTGGAAAGAAGTAGCTTTGAGCCACTTTAACATTGTCTTCACTTTTGAGATGTGGAATCAGCATTCATACATAGTTAATGGGAAGCACAAAGGTAATAAATTAATGCTAGAAACTAATTTTCTAAAATGAAAAACTATTGGAAAATGTATTTAGAATCTAAATAAATGTAAAGATAAACTGAAAGACAATACATACCGCTGAAGAATTGCATACATACTTTTAGGCTTTGATTTTAGTTAAGACAGCCAGTGGCAATTTGGGAGTATTTTTTTTTTCATACTCGCAGAAAATTCCAAGTTTCACTTTAGTTCTCTCTATATAGCTGTTTATTTAGATAGAAATTATGGTTGCGATTGAACAAAGAATACCACATTTTTCTTAAAACGTTTGTCAAAATTAAAGATTTTAGATGAAAACGGTGGCATAGTGGTGCTAGCGTGGGATGTCCAAGACAGCCCACCAGCTTGGTTCCCCAGTTTACTGGAGCTAAACTCAGCCAGCTCTGTGGTGAGGTCTGCTGAATAGATTGACCTTGATTAAAACCCCACTGACTGATTTGTCATACTAAATATCCAAAAAGAGACATAAAACTTAAACATTTCCTTTGGTTTTCCATTTACAGTGCCACGTCTGCCAATCACATCCCTTGAAATGTTTTCTAAGCTTGAATTGGTAAATGTTATTCACAATTTATATATTTCTTTCTTATTATATAACCTGAGTGTGTGTAAGTGAGTTTGAGGAAAGAGAAAACGCTGTAGGGTGCATGTGTTAGGAGTGCATCTACAGGTTCACATCCTATGAGAGTGCCTGACTGTGTTTGTATATGTGTGTCTCGGGCCCATGGGACAAGGTTGGAGGAGTGGGGAGTGAGTGGCCCACAGCTGTTTTTCTGCTCATTGCCGTCTGAGGTCGGAGGGGTGAGCGGATGGACTTTTAACTACCTCCCCCTCCCCTTCTGCCACCAGTCCACACTTTTACCATTGGGGGGCACGGGATGGACAGGAGGAAAGGAGCAAAGCTGCTTTGAACTCCACTCATTGTCCCTGCCTCCTCTTTCAAATTCAGCACGCCCCCCTCTCTCTATCTCGGTCATCTGTTTTCCTCTCCTCACAGACTAGCAGAGTTCTTTGAGGTTTGAGGAGTTTGTTTATTTCCATGAGTGAGTTTCTGACTGATGGATGTGCTCTAGTGGAGCAACAGAGTGGTTATGAAATGTGGTAGTCAGAAAAGCATGGGGTGGGGAAATCAACAGCTTGGGGGAATCTGATGAAATGTGACTGCTGGGTGTTGTGGGGTTCATTTTAAAGGAGTGTGATGTCAGTGCCATGGATATTCTGATTTGCAGATGGTGGTATAAAACCCACAGTACTGTTTTTTCAAATTTATAGATCTCTCTTTGATGGCACTCCCTCCATTTATTGAACACTTTATGAGGTAATTACACGGATAGATAGAAGGTGTGGGTACTAGCCAAAAGGTTGTAACGGGCCATTGTCAAGGTTAATCATATTTTTTTCTCATCCCAACCAGCAAAAAAATACAGGTTTTATGTGACCATCTTCCTGTAATAGACTGCTTTGGCTTGTAAAGGACTGAAACTGTGTTTGGGTAACCTGCCCAGCAGTGACCTTCCTCTGAGGCTTTTGCAAGTGGCACATGGTGGGCTTTGCTTTAATAGGATAACTTGTGAAAAATCAAAGATGGATTGGCCCCGTCACAAGAAGTCCTGAGGTACTCGGGGCACTGGCCAGGGTTTATGTTGCTGCCTTTTTCTTGGCTCCTAATGCACCTTCAGGGCCTGAAAGAATGTAAAACAGTGTCTTGATGGTTTAAAAAATACAAGTGTAAGTAAGTATGTTGTGTGAGGAGGAGGGTTAATATATACCCCTCAAACATCTCGAGCAGCCCCTTCCAGTGAGTTCTGGAAGAGGAAAAGGCCCAAAACACACAGTGCTACTGCAAGCTGTTTGATGTGGAAGTCTTATCGCTCGGAGCACTTTCAGAAGTTATTTTATCAAGCCATCAGAGTCACTGCACCACTCCTTCCCCTTACCTCCACGGTCTGCACAAAGGGCCTTTGGAGACTCGTGGAGAAAGTACTCTCCAGACCACTTCCCCTCGCAGTTCCATGAATTGTCCCTGCAACATTGTGAGAAGCCATTACACCAGTTTCCGTGTTCGAGGAACGAGTGTTCTAGCAGCCCCCTTTTACTCCCAGCTTTTGCACTCAGCACCCCTACGAATGGCTTTGCATATGGGACACGGTGAGAGCGAGCAAGGAGCGCTGGAATGCACTTTGCTACTTTGTCTGTACACTCTAGCTATCACCCACACTGATAATATGAGTTAAAATACTGGCCACCAACTGAGTAACGTACGTTTGGTCTTTACGGTGTATGGGAATGGCTGGGACTTACTGTACCCACCAACACAACCATTGTTTGAGTGCAGGACACAGGGCTGCCTAATTGGAGCCTGGCACAGAGTTTCTGGCAGCCGAAGCCTCTGAGTGTCAGAGACCGTGGTTGTTTGCACATTCTTTCTCTCACTGGACAGTAGAGTGGCTACATCCATTCAGCAGTGGTCGGATCAGTGGCTGCATGCTATGACCAAAAATGAATTGTTGCGCGGGTACACAAAACACACAATGCACGCATGGCAACAGGACATAGGCGGGCATCCATGGAAACACAACCCACTAGGCTCTCCTGGGTGCCTTTGCCCCATGACTGGAGAATGCGTGTGAGATGCCACATAAAATACATGTGATCAGTGACGTTCCCAGAGCTTATCACATGATGTTTGCTGTTGTGTCAGGAAAAAGCTCGAGCAGAAGTTACTAAATGCAGAATTGTATTTAGAGGTATATACTTTAGTTATTCCTGCAGCATTCATAATACTGAGCTGCAGTATTTTATACTCAGAAGCATGGAGGTGGGTTGCAAAGTGGCTTGCAGATATGCCTCAACTGTAGACGAGCACATGAGGTCAGTGACTTGGATGTGATGGGAATACTTGGCTGTCATATTTCCTTAGGTTTTTCATCTTCAGTTGAGCTGCTGCATACAGAATAAAACACCTGGGTGGTGTTGCTCTGGTGTGTAGCTCTTAGATTTACCAAGAGTGGCAACAATGTGTAATAGCTGTTTCTGTCCCCTATATTATTGTAGTTATAAAGAAAACAGGGAATTCCAAATGCTAGTTTAACAATTTAAATATTTTTTTGTGATTATGTCTTAATTATCAACATCATCAGTCTAGCTTTAACATCCTTTACACCCATATTGAAGTCTCTTCAATCACTAGCCTACAGCTTGTAAGAAATAATTATTAGTGGTTTGAATAAAAACAAACAAATTCAAAGTGAAATAAATTGTCAGTTTTAATTTAAATATATTAATATGCTGGATCTTCACATCAGCAGGGCCTGGTGTGGGATATTTCCTCTGAACTGAACATTGGGACTCTGTCCAGATAGTTTGGCCAGCTATGGGTGGCCCCCAGAGGAGGGTATAGACACAGCTATTCCAAAGATAGTGGGTGTGGAGATGGGACTGAGAGTACAGTGGTGGGGTTGTGGAGATAATAATGTTGGACCGCTGCTGTGATCACAGAGCCCCCCCCCCCCCCCCCCCCCCGTTTTGTCCTCATGAGCCACATTTCTCCTCCTTTCCTATAAGAGCTTAATCTACAGTCTGTACCACAGCCAGCGAGGGCCTTATCAGAGGGCCGGCATGTTCGCTTCGGCCTTGGCTCCGTTTCACTGGTCAAACCTGGCTGAATAGATACACACTCCATACAGATACAGTCACAAGTTCAAGCTCATGGTTTACTCTGAGAGCAATAGCAGTATCTAAATAGCAGTCTATAAAGCTTACGAGTATGAGGCTGTAGAACAAAACTATATCAGTTTCACTTTAACGATTTGCAGCATCAGTTCAAGAAACATGATCAGTTTAAGGCTTGTGATTCTTTATAGCCTAATAATCACACGTCTTTTTAATAGCTTTGTTTTTGGGCATTTAAAAAATATGGAAGCAGCTTAGCTATGCTCAGCATCAACAATAAAGGGGAATGCAACGTATTTTACACATCAAAGTCTGTTTACAGGTGCTGGGAGGACTGTTGCATATGTGTGAACAAAGTTATATAAAGACTCGTGGCTCCAAAGGGAGCTGCACAAAATCATATAAAAGCACAAGATTGATACTGCTTATTACTTGAGGCTAACTGTTTGGTGCAACATTAGATGTAAGTAACAGATTGTGTGACAGATTTGGAGACAAATTGGTTGGGCTTAACTTCCGGGCAGCAGTATTGTTCTTGGAATATTTCCTTTCAGCTTTGGAACAAAGCTGCTGCTACCTTTTAGGGAGGTGAGGGGAAAAAAATCTGGAAGCAAATGGGTGTATTCACAAAAGTACAATTTAATAATCTGAACACAAAGAAATCTGTATGTACAATCCTAAATAGACAGTATATTATAACCCTTAAAAAAGCTTTTCATGTCAAACTCTCAACCTTTTTTGGTTCCTCTGGATTCTAGACCTTCAGACATAATGGCATTCATTCCAGGAAATCATAAAGATACAATTCAGCAGCTCTGTTTTTATAATCTCAAACTGGGGGCTCCTCTTTCTTCGATTGTTTTTCCAATCAAAGGCTCTGTATTTCATTCATTCTTACTGTAAAAAGATTGTTTTCCTTAAGCGGTATTACTCTGGCAGTGCAGACCACGAGGCTTCTGCGTGTCTCACTTCTATGGAAAACATTTTAAAATTCTACTCCTTCATGCACAATTAACTTCAGATGTCCCTGGTAGGTGGCTAGTAAATTCTTGAAATACTGGAGTGTTTTTTTTTTCTTTCTGCCTCACTGTATTTCAGTAAGAACAAATTGGAGATCTGTGCTTAAGAAAAAGCAACGGAAATGAAATGAGACAGACTAAAAACAAGGCTTGTCCCAGCACCCCACAGAGAAAGGCTTGTTCAAACTCACCATCAGGCTGCTGGTAGGAGCTGTGAGTAGGGAAGGGCCCCGGTATTAGAGGAAGGATAACCATGCGGATGCCACACGGAACCTAATGACTATTTAAGGCTACATTTGACGTTTTAAGGTTGCTTTCCCATTCATGATTGGAGGTCCATGCAATCTTATCTTCAGAAAGCTTGAAAACTTACATTTAACTTGGCACATATCTTTATTTATGCTAAGAAAAATCCCCGTTTGTGGTTTATAAAGCTACAAAATGTACTGAAAAATTTGGATTTTGTGGTCTCTTTGAAAAACACTTAAAGATTTCAAGTACAGAAAATAGGGGATTAAACAGGAAAGCAAGCGCACTGTTTTTTAACTTAAAACCTGAGCAAAAACAAAATTCCAACTCTAACCTTTCACCTTGCTTTTTGGATTCTGAATCTTTACGCTTCAATGTTATTGTTCTGGCCATCAATTTGGGATGTTGGCAGAAGATACCATATTTGGACAAGCGGGTGGAGTGTTATGTTAAGTTGGAGTATCAGCTAATACTAGGAAGCAATAGTTGGACAAACTGAAACAGATATCTGCTAATTTTTGCAAACTAGCAGTAGTAGTTATGAATAGTTATTATTTATTTATATAGCGCCAAATCACAACAACAGTCACCTCAAAGGTGTCAGTATTGTAAGGTAAAGACCCTACAATAATATAGAGAAACCCCAACAATCAGACGACCCCCTATGAGCAAGCACTTTGGTGACAGTGGGTGACAGTGGGAAGGAAAAACTCCCTTTTCACAGGAAGAAACCTCTGGCAGAACTTGCTTTGGGGAGAGGCATCCATGTGCCGTGACCAGTGGGAGGAGAGGGGAGAGAGACAGAACAAAAGCCACACTGTGGAAGAGCCAGAGATTTGTACTCACCAAAACTGAAGCACAAACTTGTTGAACACACAACAAGTCTTAATATTTGTCAGATAATTCCATCCAAAATGCTCTCTTACGTTAGCTTCACTGTATTTTGCTGATTTGTAATTTCATTGAAATTGTATATTTAGACAGCATGCCAAATCAGTTTCTGTTCTTAATCACATTTTGACTAATTGCTACATTGTGACTTTGTAAATCAGAGTATTTTCCCTGGAAGGTGGAGAAGCTCCGAGAAAAAGACGGAAACAAGCACTTAACTCGGTGGGCTCAGTTCAGGACAATATGTGAGGGCGAAAGCCACAAAGACAGCTTTGTATTTCAGCTTTAGCTCCGAGTGGCTCTGCTGGCAGCTACACATAGACCAGTATTGTGTCTATGGATTGTCCATGGGACCCAGAATTAAGTCACACCCCCACAGTGTCACATGAACCTATCCAGATGTGTTGAGTGTGCATCAAGAGACAGAAATCAATCTTTTATTCTGAGAGAGTACAAAACTAGGACAATAATACTGTATCTTTGTCATCGCAGCATCAATGCTACCATCTGGATACAGAGCCGTCACCTCACATTTATCTCTGCTGCTAAAATTAGAACTGCAGATCTTGTATCACCTCTTGCACTCTGAGGTGATGAAAAGTCTACTCCAAGAGGTTGGATAAATATAGGCCCTGACTAACTTTGGAGGTATCCATACTTAGAATCAACCCAAATTCCTAAAACATCTGAAAAGTATCACAGGAGCCCGCTTGTGTCACACATCAAGTCTTTTTGCCTGAAACAGCTCGTGATGTCTGCCATCGGCACAGCAAGATTGAGGTTTGCAGTGCAGGAATGAGAGAAACGGAACAAACAGAAAGTCATCCTCGGGAGTATTATCCTATTTTTGAGGCATATTTTTATTCATCTCTCCATTCGCCTCCACCTCTGATTTCCTCAAAATCAGGAGCAACAGCGGAAAAAGACAGAGATGAAACACGGACTGCTGCCTCTCCTCTCCCCCTCCTCCCACTTTCCTCGTTGGCTCCAATTAAACTGGCCCTAGTTCCTATTGCGTAATAAAATCCAAATAAAACCCCCCATCGGCTTCCTGTGCAGGTTCATGGTGTGGTTAATAAAGCCGCTATCAGCTCTCAAAGCAGGACGAGGTCTTATTAGAGCTAGTGGAATGCAGTAAGGCCCACTGGATCACAGACTCCCAGCTCATTAGTGAGCATCTGTAACAGCCCACTGACATGGGAGACTGGCTGGCTGATTGGGTGATAGTCTGGCTGGCTGACCAGAATGATTGACCTATGCTTTGTTTAATCCGTCCACTTTGTTTTGACGTATTTTGTTTAATTTTGATTCCTTTAGTGGACTGTGACCAGGGATGGATGGAGGGATGGATCCTAATAATAGTTTTGTCAGGCAGAAGGTCAACAACCAGATAACGCTGATGTTAATGCATTAAAGAACCATTACGATAAACATTTTGCAGACCACACAATCTTTATAATCAGTTAATAATCAGAAATGTAATTTCCTAATGTCCCTGTTTGGATCAGTGGACTGATCTAGAGGTGTTGATCCTACTGCTATTTAGCAAAATTAGACTCAAATCCTACACAAAGTATCTCATGTATTATAGTTTTGAACAAGCTGGAAGGAGATGTCCTTTTGGCTAAGCCAAGTTCTTCAGAGGCCTTTTACAGGCACACTTTAATTTTTTGACACATTTTAAGGTTTTTTGATTTCCTGAGCTGGACAAAGCATCATGTACCACGCTGGTGATTTGTATGCCAACATAAAGCTGACACTGTAGCACAGGTTATTAAGACTTTTGTCCAAGCGTTGACTCATGTTTGGGTATCTGAATAAAAAGATCTAAAATTTGGACTCAATAAGCCAAAACTGTACAATACACAGCATTTAATATGAGAAAGATAAGCCAGATAAATGGAGGAAATATGTATTTTACCCACTGGTCATCTGACCAACAGGGAGTATGAATAAAGAATAAAATAGTACCAAGAAGTGAATCCTGGAGAACGCCACATGGAGGGAATTTGAGGATGAGATGAAGTCTTGTTTTTTTTTTGTTAAAAACAAAACAAAAAAAGCAAACAGTTCTCATTTTTCTAATTTGTTTTCGCAGAACGGTGTGAAGTTATTAAGCTCTCTGTTATTCAGCAAGTTTAGAGAAGTACAATAAGATGATCCGGCCTATCATGTTTGATTAGAATTATCCTATTTGATCAACGGTATTTTGGTAGCTAAGAACTTCCTCTGTGACATGAAATTAAGGGCCTGATATGGAAAATCAAAGGTTCTTGATCCGAGACAATAAATTAAAACATTTAAACATTAGTAAGAATCCAGAGGACAGGACCAGATAAGAACTCACACTTAGTTGGAAATAAATTAAAGAAGACTCTGAGGGGAAAAAAGTGTCGGTGTGATGGCCAAACCCGTGGCCACACTCTAAAGTCGGTAACTTTTGTATTTTCATTCTTCATTTGAACATAGTAATACATTTTAGTTGCCAATAACTTCATTGATTGGTTTGGATACATTTGTTCTATTTGTAAGCGCGCACATTTAGTTTACTTATGTATTCATACTACTTCATTTCTTTGCTTTCTGACTAACCTTTGTCTTTTTATTTCTTACCTGCCATCATCACTGGGAGTTGCTGGACAAAAGATGGTAGCCAGGGTTTGAAACCATTAAATACAAAGGAAGATAATTGGACCACACCACCACTTCCTGCTGAAGGGGGAATGTGTGTTTTCTTTACTTTAAAAACAAAGTATTTGTATTTAATTAAATATTTGAGTTTAGGGTTTAATGGGGTTTTTGATTTTCTTCTTTAGTGTTTTAGTTTATTAACAAACTAGATTGTACTGCATCGTTTGTGGTTTATGATTGTGTTTTGTTTGTTACCCCTCATGTGTCACAATGGTCTGATCAGCCATTATATATACCCTTGTATGTCATTTCATGTTTAGGTCAATTATGTATGTTTGGGCAGTCATTTGGTTTGTTAAGGTTGCAGTCTTTGCCTGAGTTCAGTTTTGTTTCTTTGACCTCTTTTATGAGCTCAACATTTATTAGTCTTGTAAATATAATTTTTGGGGGTTAAATAAATGGAAACTATATTTTCTAATAATTCCTGGGACGACTCCTATTTTTCAACTCGGTCCATCACATGTGGTGTCAGGAGTGGGATCCTTCAGTTGAGGAGACAGGATTTTTTTTTTTTTTGCATTTTTCTGCCCTTTTTCCTCCCCTGACAAACTTTTTGAGCCATGCAGAATGCTGTGCGCCCAAAGAGAGGAAATAAAATGGAGGCCAGAGAGGCCTTGCAGCAGCCAGAGAGGGAGAAGGAGATGGAAGAAGGAATTTCAGTTGTGGCTGGAGACACTGAAGGAGAGGATACCAGGGAGCCAACTCTCCTTGATATTGCTGGGATTCTTCAGGCTTTCATGGGACAACAGGAAGTTCGAGATAAAAAGCAGAGAGAGGATGCTATACTGCAAGAACAGCGTTTTAAGAGTTTGCAACACCAGTTTCGGCTTTTGCAAATGGAAGTGCAGGCCAGAACCACCCCACTTCCAGAGCCCACATCAACTGATCCAGAGTCTGTTGAAACTCCAGCTGATTATCAGACACAAGCAACATCTCAGCATGAGGGTTCTGGCTCACCCTCCATATTAACAGGTCAGTCTGTGCATATTCATCATCCTAAACTGGAGAAACTAGCTGTTGAAGATGATGTTGAACATTTTCTGACCACTTTTGAGAGAATTGCAGCTGCTTGTCGTTGGCCAGAGTCAGACTGGATTTTTCACCTCATTCCTCTTCTCACTGGTAAGGCTCGAAGTGCCTATGTTAATATGGATGTGGACGATTCACTGCAATATGAGAAGGTAAAAGCTGCCATTTTGCAAAAATACGATATAAACCCAGAAACATACAGGCAAAGATTTCGCTGTCTTGAAGTTTTTGATGAGAGTCCCAAGGAACTGTATGCGAGACTGAAAGAACTTTATGAAAAATGGATTCAGCCGAAAAACAGAACTGTAAAAGAAGTTGGTGAAATTATTATCTTGGAGCAGTTTTTAAGAATGCTGTGTCCTGAGCTTCAGGTGTGGATTAAGGAGCATAATCCAAAATCTGCTGTAGAGGCCGCCATCCTGGCTGATGTGTTTCTAGCTGCCCGAAGTAAGAGTCAGCCATGGAGCAACAGTGCATGGAAGGCTGCCAGAGATTCACGTCGGTCGCAACCCCCTCAGCATCCTCAGAGGTCAGCGACGGGTGTGGGTAAGCCCTTTACAAGGGAAACGCAGCCTCTGAATACCTCAAAGCCAGGTAAAAGGCCACCAGTGTGCTACCTTTGTGGACAGGAAGGTCACACTAAGCCCATGTGTCCTAATAATCAAAGAAAATTATCTCAGATGTGTTTTGTGCCTCACCAGAATGTGGATATTAAATCTGAGAGAAAGCAGTCAAATAAAATCACCACAGTTAAGATTAATGGACAAGAAATTAATGCTTTAATAGACACTGGCAGCACACAGACTCTGGTACACAGGAAATATGTGTCAAAAGACTACACATGCCCCTCTGAAACCATATCAGTTTGCTGTATACATGGTGATGAAAGACCATACCCTACTGCTGATCTGTTTATTGAAGTGCAGGGGACACCCTATCTGTTAAAGGTTGGTGTAGCTGATAATCTGCCCTATCCTGTAGTTCTTGGGGAGGATCTGCCAGTCATCTATGATTTGTTGAGAGAAGTGCAAGAGTGCAATGTTGCTATAACAAGGGCTCAAACTAAAAATCAGGATGAGCATTATGCAACCCTCAGTGCTTTACCCTTCTTTGAGGCTGAACTAGAGACAGATCCCGGGAAGTCTCGGAAGCCACGCAGTCAAAGAAGACGTGAAAAATTTCAACACACTGTTGGAAAGACATCAGTTCAGGCTGCTCCAGATATGCCTTTAGGTTTTTCAGTACCTACGAACATCAGACAAATGCAGCAGGCTGATCCAACTTTGTCTGCCATGTTGCTGAGGGCTAAGGAAAAGGACTCTGTTGAATCTGACACAAATAAAGAGCTGTACATTCTGCAAGATGGCATTTTATACCACCAGCACGGCCAGGTTAAACAGTTAGTGGTCCCTAAAGTAGCCCGTGAAACAGTGCTTACTTTGGGGCACTCCATTCCCTGGGCTGGCCACCTGGGGAAGCATAAGACCACCGCTCGCATCAAGCGATACTTTTTCTGGCCTGGTTTACGCTCAGATGTTGCTATGTTTTGCAGGAGTTGTCCTCAATGTCAGAAGACTTCAATTAGAGTCCCCACCAAAGCACCACTCCAACCTCTCCCAATCATTGGTATACCATTTCAGCGTCTTGGCATGGACGTAGTTGGTCCTGTAGAAAAAAGTAAATCTGGAAATCGCTTTATGCTAGTCATTACAGACTATGCTACGAGGTATCCTGAAGTCTTTCCATTAAAAACTGTTAAAGCAAAAACTGTAGCTTCCTCATTGATTCAACTGTTCTCAAGGGTTGGATTCCCACAGGAGATTTTAACTGACCAGGGCACTAATTTTATGTCCACACTGTTGAAAGAGGTCTATAAGCTGTTAGGCATCAGGAGTATGCGGACAACCCCTTATCACCCACAGACAGATGGACTGACGGAGCGCTTCAACCAAACTCTCAAACAAATGCTCTGAAAGTTTGTCAATGATACAGGGTCTGATTGGGACCAGTGGCTGCCATACCTCCTTTTTGCCTACAGGGAAGTTCCTCAAGCCTCCACTGGCTTCTCCCCGTTTGAGCTTCTTTATGGCCATGAGGTGAGAGGCCCATTGACCCTGCTAAAGGACTCATGGGAGGGAGAGCAAGGTAAAGAGGAATCGGTCAATGTTATTTCATATGTCATTCATATGAGAGAAAAGCTTCAGCAGATGAGTGAACTGGCTCAGAGTCATATGGAAGCTGCTCAGAGGCAACAAAAGACTTTGTTTGATAAAAAAGCTCGCCACAGGAGTTTTGTCCCTGGCCAGAAGGTTTTGGTAATGTTGCCAACTTCTGACAGCAAGTTGCTGGCAAAGTGGCAGGGACCCTTTGAAGTACAGAAGAAACTTGGACCTACTACCTACAAAGTTTCTACACCAGGTCTCCAGCGAGGGAGTAGAGTGCTCCATGTTAACCTTCTTAAGGAATGGATTCCACGCACTGAGAATAAAACAGAGGGTTTGCTTATTCACAGCGTGGATGAGGAGGAAGAAGTTAATGACTACTTGCCTTCAGTAACAGTCTGTCCTGGACCTGAGCCATCTCACCAGTGAGCAACAGTCTCAGGTAACACCTCTGATTAATTCAGACATATTTCAAAAGTACCCAGGTCGCACGAGTCTGGTGGAGCATGACATTGTTTTAAAACCTGATGCAGCTGTGAAGCGTATGAGTTACAGGATACCGGAACGCTTCCTGGTGGAGTTAAAGGAGGAGGTGGACCTCATGCTGTCTCTTGGAATCATCCAACCTTCAACAAGTGAGTGGTGCAACCCTGTTGTGTTGGCTCCGAAAAAGGATAGCTCGATACGTTTTTGCATCGACTTCAGGTATCTCAATTCCATATCAAAATTTGACTCTTACCCGATGCCACGCATTGATGATCTCATTGAGCGTTTGGGGAAGGCAAAATATCTAACGACCATTGATCTCTCCAAGGGATACTGGCAAGTACCTCTCACTAAACTGTCTCAAGAGTTGACAGCATTCCGTACTCCGTGGGGATTGTTCGAGTTCAGTCTTACCATTTGGTCTGCATGGGGCCCCAGCAACATTTCAAAGGCTAATGGATAAGGTACTCTGTGGGCTCTCAGCATTCACCTGTGCGTACCTTGATGATGTTGTTTTCAGTGGAACTTGGGAAGAGCATGTGGATCACCTAAGGATCGTGCTGGATCGGCTGTGTTCCGCAGGCCTTACCATCAATCCAGCAAAGTGTGCTCTTGCTAGGACTGAAGTCCAGTACCTCGGGTTTACTGTTGGAGGTGGGACAATTAAACCACAGGTTGACAAAATTAATGCAATTGCATCATGTCCTCTTCCACAAACCAGGAAACAGCTGCGATCCTTCCTCGGCATGGCTGCGTTCTACAACAGATTCATTCCCAACTTCTCAGCTAGAGCAGCCCCACTGATGGACAGGATTGGCTCAAGATGTCCCAATAAGATTCGGTGGACAGCTGAAGCTGTTGCAGCTTTCAAAGACCTTCGCCAGTCCCTGAGTAAGGACCCCGTTCTGCACTCACCAGATTTCACAAAAGACTTTACATTGCAGACTGATGCTTCTGAAAGGGGTTTGGGAGCAGTGCTTCTGCAGGGACCACCAGAGGATCGACATCCTGTCGCCTACATCAGCCATAAGCTGCTACCAAGGGAGAGCCGCTACGCAACGGTTGAGAAGGAAACCTTGGCCATTAAATGGGCACTTGACTCTTTCAAGTATTATTTGCTGGGAAGAGAATTCATCCTTCAAACTGACCACAAAGCCCTGCAGTGGCTGGAGAGAATGAAAGACACTAATGGGAGAATCACCAGGTGGTATCTGGCTATGCAGCCATACCGGTTTAAGGTTCACTATATCCCTGGTAAAGACAACACCATTGCTGATTACCTCTCCCGCTGCCTGATGGAAGATCCAGAAGTGGGGGGGTGTGTGATGGCCAAACCCGTGGCCACACTCTAAAGTCGGTAACTTTTGTATTTTCATTCTTCATTTGAACATAGTAATACATTTTAGTTGCCAATAACTTCATTGATTGGTTTGGATACATTTGTTCTATTTGTAAGCGCGCACATTTAGTTTACTTATGTATTCATACTACTTCATTTCTTTGCTTTCTGACTAACCTTTGTCTTTTTATTTCTTACCTGCCATCATCACTGGGAGTTGCTGGACAAAAGATGGTAGCCAGGGTTTGAAACCATTAAATACAAAGGAAGATAATTGGACCACACCACCACTTCCTGCTGAAGGGGGAATGTGTGTTTTCTTTACTTTAAAAACAAAGTATTTGTATTTAATTAAATATTTGAGTTTAGGGTTTAATGGGGTTTTTGATTTTCTTCTTTAGTGTTTAGTTTATTAACAAACTAGATTGTACTGCATCGTTTGTGGTTTATGATTGTGTTTTGTTTGTTACCCCTCATGTGTCACAATGGTCTGATCAGCCATTATATATACCCTTGTATGTCATTTCATGTTTAGGTCAATTATGTATGTTTGGGCAGTCATTTGGTTTGTTAAGGTTGCAGTCTTTGCCTGAGTTCAGTTTTGTTTCTTTGACCTCTTTTATGAGCTCAACATTTATTAGTCTTGTAAATATAATTTTTGGGGGTTAAATAAATGGAAACTATATTTTCTAATAATTCCTGGGACGACTCCTGTTTTTCAACTCGGTCCGTCACAGTCGGCCTCAGGCAGCTTATGAACTTGTATCTTGAATTATTTTTTGGACAGAATGAAAAGCCTTGATGATAGCAGGGTTAAACAGGGTCTTTCTTGAAATATGTTACATATTAAAACTTAGTCAACACTTATTTCCAGATATCTCAAGCCTTCTCTGCCATCTGGATAATAAAATAGTCTGCAGGCTTTGTGATGAAAAGGATTTTTAACCCATTTCTCAAAGCCGTATCTGTTCCTAATCTAAAGTTCTGCTTAATTTCGCCTACAATCGATTGCTTTGTAATATATTCAAAAGTACAGAAATGGGCTGAAAATCCTTTATATCACAGAGCAGATGGAATATTGTTTTTTTTCCACAGGGTCAAACTTCTTAAAGTCTTAAAGTATTCTAGGAAACAGACTGAGAACAGAGCTAAATGTTGAACACTGCTCAAAATCACATTTAGGAGTGCCTACCCATCACAAGCCTACGTATGAGGTAGAGAAAACTTTACAAATAACAGAAAAAATATTTTGAACAGTTAACAGTATATATCAACGATGATATTAACTCATGCAGGATGGGCCTTTGGCATTCTATCTTTCTTTTAAGTTATACATTCCTGTTGCATTTCTAATGGTTCCAAATATTTGGTAAATAAATCTTTACTAAATTCTCAGCTGCAAATGTTCCAAGTTTGATGACGGCCTGGCTTTCTGAGGTTTTATTTTACATTTCAATTCAATTCAGTTTTATTTATACAGTGCCAAATCACAACGGTCACCTTGAGGCTCTTTATATTGTAAGGTAGACCCTACAATAATGCAGACATACATTTGACATGTTAATTCGCAGTCTACTTTTCTAATTTTATTGGTATTTCATGTTTTTAAAAATGACAGTAAATTCTGTCAAATTTGATAGAAAAAAAGTTCAGTTACAGATATTTTGTGTGCAGGAGGAGGGGCGCACATTAACACACAGATTTGGTGATATTTCTGTGCACATTTATTGATATCCATTCCAATCAGAACTAAGTATCAGAAACTACCTATAAGCTACACTTTAAACAGTCCCATGCAGAAGCGTGAACGCAAACTTTCATCAGTCTTGTCATTATTGTCAGAGGGCCCGGTGGCGCCAGTGTCCGGCAGCCTCGCCTCTGTCAGTGCGCCCCAGGGTGGCTGTGGCTACAATGTAGCTTACCATCACCAGTGTGTGAATGTGTGCGTGAATGGGTGGATGACTGGATATGTAAAGCGCTTTGGGGTCCTTAGGGACTAGAAAAGCGCTATATAAATACAGGCCATTTACCATTTATATTGTCTTTGGCTTTCTGTGACAAAATACTGATGAGCATCCCTTGAGAAACTACAACCTACAGTGCGGCCCTGCAGTGTAACACTCTGCAGCCTAACTGCATTTCTTTTCTTTCTTTCTATTTCTTTTTTTTTTTTTTTTTTTTTTTTTTTTTACAATTTTGAACATTTTAAGTGTCTTTAGGGAAAGATGCCACGCAATAATGAGCAGTTTTAAAATGTGTTGCGTAGGCTCATTGCTGTTTAATGATTATGTCGTAGTAATGAATCACTCCATGTTTTAGGTGCCTCAGTGCAATAACACTGAGGCACCTAAAACATGGAGTGATTCATTACTACGACATAGTCATTGACTTTATTGCAATAAGAGTAATAACTCTAAATGCTTAAAAATTGCAATAAAGTCAATATACTTTCATGTCTCGGTTTATTAGCAGTGATCAAGCTTATGCATGATTTGCTCTTGTATCCTGCCCTATAGCAATGTCAATAGGCTGCAACAAAGGGTCAAGCTCCTATAATTTGTCATTTCAGTCTTAAGCGTAATGATGTTTACGCTTTGCATATCTAATATTATACTTTCTGACCCAGTAGTCTTTTAAATGAAGACACATCTTCCCATTTGTATGAAGAAGGTTAATTATGAGTTTACTGTGGCTGGAAAAAAAAAAAAAGGAGAGACAGGCTTGGAAAAGAAGTAAGAGGAGGGACTTGAGCTTGACTAGGGGCCCGCAAGAGACAGACCCTTCCTCTAAGGGGATTCATTTGGTAAAATGATAGCCCTGTCTGGGATAATGCAAAGTAGAAGAAGAAGCCATATGGGCAGAGAGCAGCACGATGTTAATGCTTTTTTCCTCGATGGAGGCTGTTCTCCACAAAAATTTAGCCCCAAAAACTCTGGATCAAGAGGCACACTGTGGTTCAAAGAATGCCCCAGAAGTCATTGTTGCCAGAGATGGAGGGTTTGTACAAATGTAGCAGTCAGGAATCTTTGGAAAATCAGTTTGTGCTGGGAAGCTGAAGTGTGCTGAGAAACATTTAGCATATTTTAGGCAGCCAAAACAGATGATTTTTTAAAATCACATTTCAATATCTAATGCATAAATGCGAAACAAACATTATGTAACACAATCGAAATTTTAAATGATAAAAATTCGATTCGAGGGAGATATTTACTTTTGGTTCCATTTTTCTCAAAGTTGAAGTCGGAGCAGGGCGTGCCTTCCTCTGCTGTGTTTAGGTAGCAGACGTAAGGGTAAAGAGACACGAGCCAGAAACCTCCACACGCCAACAGCAGGTTTTAATTTTTCGACCGGCGAGGCAGGTTAACTTATGCAGACACCAGTGTGTGCGTTTGGCCGCGTTTATTTTCTTTTGATTAAATAGGCATTTGGGGCATGTGCAGTTGGGTTTGAGACTCTATAATGCCTTTATTCTCCAGGAACTTGCCGGGGGATTGAAAGCGGTGGAAGGCGAGGTGAGAGAGGAGTCAGGGAGGGAAAGCAGGAGCACAGGGACAAGTGGCGGTGAACTGCTTCTTTTTGTCACTCCTTCTCCTTTATTCGCTGTGACATCTTCACCCTCTGCTTCCATCATCTACTTCTTTCCCAGGGCTCTGGCACGAAATTCCACACATGCCTTTAATTTGGAATGACGCAGCTCAGGAGTGAAGTTATCTTACCGCTGTGGAATTTTCCACTCTTGCCTCTGACATGAGCCCAGAAGCAATTAAGCAAAAGGAGGAGTAGGGTTTATTATCGGATTGGAGAAGGGGGCGATGGCTGTCCGTGAGAGAAATCGAAGGTAACACTTGCTTCTGTTTGCTCGGGCCTGTGTTTACCGGGCAGTGCCAGCGAGAGAGGCAGGATGGAGAGATAACGATTAGGGGGTGGGAGGTGACAGGGGGATAAACGCTGCTGTCCTTGGCACTAAAAGTCCACGTGCTCTGAGAATGAATTGGGAGAAGATGGGAGGAAGAACATTTATCTTGGCCCCGTTGACCCCAGCTCGCTATCTCACTTTCTCAACTCACTCGTTCAGAAAATGTTACCCTTCACATGATGGACTGAATCTGAACTGAGTCATGGCTTTCAATACGCTTCCCAACCCTCCCCGACAGAGTAGTGACCGCCGTTACATAAAAGACGGAAAAGACAACATTTTTAAATCGTCTCCTCTTCCGTCTCACTTGGCCTCCTCGGGGGGAATTTGTGGGGTCTGAGTAACCCAATCAGGGCCCGTGTGATGGATCTTACAGATATGTTAGATCCGTGGCTCGGCAATTGACCGCCTGGCCTGTTTTTGTACTCACATCCTTGGTTTGGTGTCTGCTCCTTTTGTCTAACTGGCAAAGGAAAAACTGGGTTATAAAAAGAATACTGACGAAAGGCCTTTGAAGTTTTCCACGAGAAATTGTGGAGAGGAGTGGGGGAAACAGTTGGGTCTCTTCTACTTGAAATAGTAATTATGCTAACGCTTTGATACTTTGAAAACTGGGAGCACACATTCAAGTCTCCTATTCTCAGTGCTGCAATAGGGAGGAGAGGAAGAAAAATCCCCATTCTCCTGAATAATAACCACACTGATGTTCAGAAAAGGCTTTATTCCAAAGTGACTTCAGAGCTTCTTTTTCTCTCGCACACAAAATCTGAAAACCTCCTTTTCAAACACTAATTGATATTGAATGTAATGACCAGCTTCTTCTTCTTGTCTCTCTCAGTTAATGGCACAAAGCCAGCTGCACCGCTAAAAAGAGCATTCACTCTGTGCAAATCAGTATCATATGAAGTAGAGGCTATGCTGAGGCCTTGGTCTAGTTTCCATTTGTCCAGGTTATAATCTTGGAAAAGCTCTAAAATATTTCAGATCTATAAAAAACACTTTTATGGCTTTTATATATATATTACAAACAGGAATGGGATCCTCAGGGTCCAGCAAAACTTTGGAAGTCAGTCATATTTTTCTGTCATCTGTATCAGGGAAAATGCATGACTACGCTGCAATGAGCTATTAGCAGAACTGAAACGAGTGCAACTCTGAGCCCTTTGCACCAGTTTCAGTTACATGAAACCCACCCATAAAGTCTAGCCAACTCCTGCTCTCCACCCTGTGCTTCAAATGAAAGCAAAGGGTGTGCGCTGGAGTAGGAGGAAAACAGAGGAAGAACTGGCCATCTCTTTTCTGTCAATTGAGGATATCTACAAAAAGAAAAGAAAAAACTGTGAAAGAGTTAGTGAGAAAGGAAGGGAAATGGGAAAATAGTTACAAACTCGATGAGTCAAGAAATAGACTTCTGATATACTGTTTGCAGGAAGAAGAGGTGAGCAGCGGTACAGCGGGTTGTCTGGGTCAGCTAGCAGCTCATTGAGAGTCTGTGTCCTCTCCCTGAACTCAGAAACATGTAGGTGACACTGCCATCTCCCTCTTCAACAGTCAATATCAATAACCGCTTTAGACGTCACTGGAGGAGAAGTGGATGGGGGATGTTTGTGTGATGGTAGTGGGTGTGAAACCTGCTCTTTTTCTGTTCTTGATGAGGAGAAAGTTTAATTGTGTACTTAAATTTTATAGGTAGAACAAGAACATCCAAACAATGCTAATAGCTCATTTGCACTGAACTGCACCCGTTCGGTATATTATCCCTGTCAGTTTCAGTCAGTTTAATTTAGTGCCAAATCGAAACAACTTTCAGTTCAAGGCACCTGAGGCAACAGTTATAGTAGGGTTTTCAAACTACGGTAAATTGCAGTTGGAAGACCTTACAACATTACAGAGAAAACCCCCAACAATCAGGAGCAACCATTTGGTGACAGTAGGAAGGAAAAAAAAATCCCTTTTAACAGGAAGAAACCTCCTATTGAACCAGGCTCAGGGAAGGGACAGTCATTTACCACAACCAGTTGGTGGTAAAGGGACAAAGACAGGATAAAAGACACACTGTGGAAAAGAAGAAACCCTCATTGCACCTTTGGAAGCCCCCAGGAGGCCTATTGGAGCATAACTAAGGGATGGTTCTAACTATAAGTTTTATCAAACAGAAAAGTTTTAAACCTAGTCTTAAAAGTAGAGACTGTGTCTTCTCTCTCAAAACCAAACTGTGTGAGCTGGTTCCACGTAAGGGGGCCTAAAAGCTGAAGGTTCTGTCTCCCATTCTAGCAAAGCTAATGTGGGAGAAATCTGCTCTCTCATTCTAGTCCCTAACAGTACTCTCACTGTGGCATTTTGGACTAATTGAAGTCTTTTAAAGGAACTTTTGGAACAACTTGGGAATAATGAATTATAATAATTCAAAAGAGCCACAGTGATTTAAGCAGTGGATGGCCCAATTTACATTTTAAGAGAACTCAATTGAGTTTACTCACATACTATAATGATCATGGCATATGTAAGTATATTTCTGTGTTTCCTATCACTCATGCTATGGGCAGGGGTTTGCTAGTAAATAAAATGCAATGTCAGTGGTGTTGGTTTCAACATCTACATGCATACATACAAAATGCAGTACTGCTGTAAGAGTCAATTCCAATTGATTACAGGGTTGAGCTGGTTTCAAAGTGGGACCATCAGTTAATACAGATGCCTGAAAACTATGTAGGTATACATTAGTGTAAGATTAGTTTAACATTAGTTTAAGACTGCATTAAAAGCAAGTCAAGCAAGTCAAGCTATATCAATTATGGCCTACTTTTAGACTGAAATAGCTTTATTGGATGGGAAGGGGGCGGAGTGGGGCACCTTGCTGACGTACATTTTTTATGACTTTATAAAGCTTCATCTTGAGCATAAGTTTTTAATGTGATCTGCTCCTAGCATTAAAAATGCATGTTATGTAGGATTGTCATTTAGTGGCTGCAGTGTGCGTACTTTCGACTTCCCTCCACTCCTCATCTTATTCTAGTTGTAGGACCCTGTGTCTACTCCTGAATGCCTAATGTTCTGTCACACACATCTTATGCAATAGTATTGCGTTATATTTTCTGATAAATTCAGTGCTCATTCTTTATTTTTCATAATCTATTGAATCTGTCTTGATTGTGACCAACTCTTGAGGGAAACATCTGGATTTTAAGATGCTGAATGTTTCACTAAGTTGATGTGCTAGTTTTTAATTAATTAATTTTTTTTTACTATTGTTTGGTCTTTGGCAGGTTGTGACACTTTTAGAACATGCTGCAGCTGGAAATTGAATTGATGCCATCAATTGTACTGAGAGGAACTAGGAAACAAGGTCATATTTACCTTACATTGGGCCTCCTCTTAAATGAAGAATTAAATTTAAAATCCTTCTTCTCACATACAAATTCCTAAATAATCATCCTCATCATACAGTATTTTAAATATCTTGCAGCATATTACTCTAATAGAGCACTTTGCTTTCAGGCTGTGGGTTTTTTGTGGTCCTTAGAGTTCCTTTAGAATTTCCCAGAGGAACCCACCCGAGGGATTAATAAAGTTTTATCTTATTTTATCTTATCTTATCTAAAAGTAGAATGGGAGGCAGAGGCCTCTGCTGTGGAACCAGCTCCCAGTTTGGATTTGGGACTGATATGGTAAATGGTAAATGGCCTGTATTTATATAGCGCTTTACTAGTCCCTAAGGACCCCAAAGCAGAGAGAGACGATTAGGCTCGGGCTTTTCTTTTTGCTTTTTTTGATAAAGCTTTCAGTTGAAGCTCAATCAGGTGGCCCCGAGGCATTCCTTACTTTTTCTGCTGTAGGCTCAGCCTGCTGACAGACCTCCTATGATGCACTATTAGTATTTCTTCTGCACTCACATCTTTTCACTCCCCATGTGTTTATACACCACTGCCACACATCATTAAATTTTGTCTTGTCTCTCCCACAGTGTGTGTCCTGTCCTGTATTCCTATGGTTTCCTTTTTTGCTTCTCTTTCCTCTCACCCCTAAATGCGTTGAGGCAGATGGCCGCCACCCCCTGAGTCTGGTTCTGCCAGAGGTTTCTTCCCATTAAAAGGCCGTGCTCATTGATAGGGGATCATATCTGAGGGGTTCTCGGACTGTGTTAGGACTCCTCACTTTACAGCGTGAAGTGCCTTGAAACAATTGTTGTTGTGAACTTTTTTTTATCATTGCATTCTGTTTTATTTATATTTAAGATGTGTCCCAACTTGTTTGTTATTGTATTTTTCTTACTTTCCTTCAACAGTTTAATGCTCAGATACCATAAGTAAACCTGACTTGGTCCGAATTGCAAATCCTTGTAAGCCTATTCTGCCTTAAAAGAAGAATTGTTAGTTTGCTCAGGTTTAAAACTGAAGGCTTCATTTGTATGTTACTGAATGAACAAATTGATAGATTGCATGGGTCAAGCAGACAGAGGAGAAGTAACTGGATTTAGTGGAACCATGGGGTTTGGGGAATAAGGGACTCTTAAACACTCAAATATTTCCATCCACTTCTAAAACTAACATTCCCCAAATCTGAACTTTTGTCTTCGTGCACTCCGCCTCACTGGACCCTACAATTCATCTTGTTATGTGGCAACTGTTCACAGTCTGGCCCAGAAGCTTCTGTGACTGATGCAGTGCGAAACATTGTTGTTTTTTGGAGGCCAGGGTTACTTCCCTGGTTTTGTCCAGACTGGCTCTGCTGATCCGTGCTCTCTGACTGCCTCGGCAGGCACTCGCCAGGCTTCTCCTCTGGCCTGCCTGCTGGGCTTCCTGTGCTAGGGAAAGAGAGAGAAGCGAGTGGCGGGCTGCCAGGAACCAGAAGCATGTGTGAGCAATGTGTAGATTCAGACCAATGGTGGAGGCTGTGTGTGTGTGTGTGTGGAGGCTGGGGTTGCTGTGTGTTTGCAGGGGCGGTGTGGGGTTGCCATACCTTCTCTGTGTAATCACATCTTAATGATATCCTTCCATGTCACTCTCTGCATTTAGTTTCCTACATGTAACTCTCTGATGGCAGGTTTCATTTGGAGGTATAGTCTGCTGCCATTTAAGCTTTTTTCTCTTATCTGCACTGGGGAGGATTCTGCCTAAAATCTGTAGTGCACAAAATGCATTGAAAAAGTATTTCTCTCTTGAGCTCTTGTTTGTTTTTGTTTTTTTAATGCCCAGATTAAAGTGCAGCATTGCACAAGCATGCAAACCATTGACCCTGATCCCTCTGAGTCCTTCCTCACCACCACCACCACCCCTGAGGCCTGGAGAGACTCTGAGCCTTGACCCGTAAAAGTGACCACCTGGCCCTAGGAGATTAACCCCCAACCTCTACCTTCACTTATATCTGACTTTCATTCAACCCCCAGAGAAGCGAGACAGAGCCCCATTCAGATGACAGACTCCCTGACTGCTTGTTAGACAGACACACACTCAAGCTCGCGCTACAGCTAGACCAAACACTGCACCTCAGATTGCTACCCTGAGATGCACTTTACTGTTTACTCCAGCATGCTGCATTTGAGGCATGACTCGGCTCTGTTTGTCCCAGAGCAGTTTATTAGTGCAATTTCCTCTCCACCTCTGGGACAACAAACTCCCTTCATTTCATAATTTAGTGGCGCTGCGGATGATCCAGCCCCCGCCCACCCATTGGCTTTTTGGGGACTGGTAAGCTGTTTACGGAAATACTTTTTTTTCCTTACCAAATTGTTGCCAACTTGGCCTCGGCACTTATCGTGAACTCCTGAAGTCAGTCTGCGTATGAGTAATGTTTGGAAGTGTATTCCAAGAAAGGCGATTACTGCATCAGCCAAAAAACAACACGCTGCCTCCTCCGACCTACATGCTAGCCTATTAAACCGACATGACAAATGGAATGCCTTTGCTCTATAAACAATCAGCACGTGGGTGTAAACTTAAAAGCTTGCGCTGTAATTATGATGGATGCCTGGGTTACTGTACCTCTTCAGAGAGGCTGTCAGTGTACAAAAAACTGCATGTTGATGGAATCAAGCTGTCTTGAAGTCTCGTATTTACACTATGTTATCAGACTTGTTTTGGAGTTGTATCACAAAGACCTGCTATCGGTTTTCCCATGAAGTTATCTCCTGGAATGCGGATCGCCACTTGCTGGGTTCCCACAGAGACAGGATGGGGCTTGACTCCCACCAGAGACACTGTCCAGAGGCAGCAGAGATGCAGCAGAAATCACAGTTTGCCTAGAAATCAAGAAATGACACTGACATCTGGATGTGAGATAAAGATGGGGAGGGGAAAGAAGAGTCATGGGAGAAAGGAACAGCTTTAGTGTGAGTTTAGGAAGATCCCTGAAAAAAGTACCTAGGAGTACACTGATGTCCTAAGCAGCAATCTCCTGACTTATCAGTAACAATTTCTTTTGGATTGTTTTAATTTACGTTTTTTACTGCTTGAAATTAATTTTATTGAATTTGAAAAATAATGAATTTTTTCTTTTTTGACACAACATTAGTACAACTGCTTTAGCCTCTATAAAATTGCTTCGCTTCTGCAAGCCACTTTGCAGTCCACCTTCACCCCAACTCAATGCTCTGTATCTGACTTAATCAATTACTCATGTTACTGATGTGTACTGTGTTATATATTCAGGTCTTACTGTTGCTCTCACAGCCTTATTCTTTTCATATATGCTTGTTTCAGGGCAGGGAGGTCCTCGAGCAGAGCCATGCTATCAAAAGAAAACAATTACTGTAGATGGAAATATTAGTCTCCAATTGACTAGAGTGGTCCTGGCTAAATGTATATTGACTTAAAAGTAGTGGTTCTGTTATTTCACCACCCAAGATATGCACTGAGTTCCAGATTCGTGTCGCCACTGTACCTCAGTATTTCACTTTGTTTACCAGCTATAGATCAACTAGCCATGCCCCTCTGCTGCTTAGTGGTGCATAGTGAGGGTACAGTGGATTTATCAGAGGCTTGTTAGTAGAAAGATAAGAAGTGAAACAATGAGCTGAAAGAGCATAAAATGCATAAAATGCTCATGCATAAAATGGTACTTACAGTTCATCACTATAGGCTGCTGTGAGGAAAGTCAGCGAGCCAATTCAAGCTGTTTTACAGGGGTGATCAATCAAATCACAATGGTGTTGTCGTGGTCACTGACAACTTCAGAGACAGTGTTGTGAACACTTTAAGTCAATGGGGCAATAACTACCAATAAACAAGCCATGAAGAACAGAGTGATAGAGTTCAAATATCCTGGATTCATCATTTCCAGTGATGGTGACACCATCCGCAGTGTGGACATCCTTTGTCCACACTGCGTTTGTCCACAACTGAAGCTTTGAAAGAAAATCATGTTCCCAGCAGCCCTCCATGGCATCCTGGACAGCTAGAATGAAGCACAAACATGCTTTCCACTGAATGTGGAAAATGTGCACGCTTCTATGGATAATAGGCCTCCTATGGGACTGCACCATGAATGGAGATGAGAAAATGAATGGGACTTGTACCGGTTGCAGATAAGGCGTGAGAATTGCGATGTATGGGTAGAACTACTGAAGACTTGGTGGCCGAAACCACTCACAGTCCCCAAAGACAATGACCCTGAATGACACGTCTAAAAGGAGGACATGCAGTATGGAAAAGTCACACCAGAAGACATCTTGTCATTTGCTTCAGGGTCAAATGGTGGTCTCTATCTAATGTTTTAGTTTTAGCCAGCAAGACAAAAAACAAAACATGAATGTCACATCACCAGCGGATGTTTGTAAGAACCTTAAAGTTTTTGGTGGTGTTTTTTTCTTCTTTGATTTAATTATTACTTTTCGGATATCCAAGCATGTGTCAGTGTCTGACATAAAAAAACAGCTACAATACTGTCCAGGAAGAAGCAGTATCACAAAATCTACCTCAGTGTTGACCTCTACACCAAACCACTGGGATCAATGTTTCCATAGTTGTGCTTTACTTTGTCTCATTTCCCCAGACATCAACAAGGTTAATGTGGCCGGACTGTAAAACTCTGCAATATCCACTAACTGTGGGAGGTTGGGGGTAAAAAACTACCAGCGACCCAGCCCTCTAAAGGGTTTCACTATGTTGGTGGTCCTCCTCGCTTCACATTTTATGGCGCAGTCTAGTCAGAGTTTGAAGGGTTTTCTTGGATGGCAAAAGGAGCAAGTAAAAGTGGAATGCTGTAACGTATTGAATGTGGCAAAGTACCCTGATGTATATGTCCCACTATTATTCTTCTGATGGCACTAAAGCAGGCCCTGTGCATCACATCTCACACAGTTCCAGCTGCTGGGTGGGCCCACTACATTTGTGTGAAACTAATACCGTTAATTACCCACATTATATGTTATTGACAATTTGGCTGGATCCTCCATAGCTACCTTGTGTCCCTGAATCCCACCGTTGTCCCTGAGGTGCATCTGCTGATAATCAGCTGTTTGCAGAGCAAGGAAGAGATGGTGGAAGTGGCTGGTTACATAGTTGTTTGCTGGCTTGAGATCATAGGTTCTGCACATACAAAGAGCAAAAACAGAGCCTGCCAAGCAGCCCCAGATCTGCCCTGCAACATGAAATCTTAAATGCCGCTGCTTGATTTGTGCTCTAATCAGCATACACTTCACTGCACTGGTGAGCCAAAGGTAGGTAGTGCATATCTTACTATCCAGTAAAGCTAGTAATGTACTGCATTACTGCTGCAAACTTTGAGTAGGTTTGCACTGCGTCCTGGACCATTGTTAGCAGTTAGGTTGCTTTTTAATGTGCAGTGTATCATTATGGGTCCAAACTGCTGTTCTAACATTCAGAGGGGACACAGACTGAAAACAGGCCAGTGTTTAAACTCCACAGGCAGGTCGTGTCTGAGGGTGTGTGCTGTTTAAGCTTGGGATTACACTCCTTTGTAGACATGCCTACCAGCAGCTGTAGACAACACCTTTCTGTTCTAATTCTGCTGCAGGGGGCGCACACAGAGTTGGACCCTTTGTAATGTAGTTAGTATATATGCAGGTCCGTGTGAGCAGGAACACTGGAAAGTATGTGAACATCTGCACCAAGCCTCATGTGCATCTTCTCATGGTACATTTTTAAATGACTCGGACCATATCTAAGTGAGTCTTAGATATGGAAAATGGAAAATATAACACTCCCATAAAAGCAAAGCTTTTATCAGGTTACTTACATGAATGCATTTAGTGTCTTTGAACCATTTTGTAACTTGCAAACAGTTAACAGGATACCAACAGCTGGAATCAAGTTACAGTAACATATACATATTTGTTCTTTTTAATCTTCCTCTTTTGGTCTTTTGTGACAGCGCACCATTTTATTGTATACATTCACATTGCCCTGTGCACAAATTAACATAATTTTCCATCATTGCATAGAATTCATATTTAATTGCACTGTGAAAACTTCAATTTATGTTTGGTATGTTTGTTATTCATTCACCCACACACACTTGTTATGAAGGGGGAAACTGTCCGGAAATGACAATAAATATTTTTGTACTAGCCTGTAAACATTTTTTAGTTGCTGTAAAGTTGAACACTTTAACCTGGGAGTCTATGAGGGTTGACTCTTCAGCTTCAAGTGGCTGTTAGAGGAACTGAGACTTTCTGCACACTTCTCTGGTGTCTTTGGTTTGATTTGCCATTGATCATTTTCCTTTTCAGAATTCAATATATTTAGTCTGAAAAATCAACACCAGACTTGGTTTCTGCTACACTCTGTCTGTTGTCACAAATAAGAAACACTGCTACCCTTGATATTTCTGCAGCTGGTGCCTAATCATGCAGCACGACACACATCTAAAACTGTCCTATCCTTTTCAGTCAGTTAAAAGGGTAACATAACAATGTCATTACTATGTCTTCACACGCGTGTCCTCTGATTCTCTGTAAAAAGTCAGAGTTAACAGAAAAATGCCTGTGAGGTAAACAGGAGAACTAGTAAATACACTTCATATTAGGAAGTAATGCACCAAGACAAGCTCCTTGTGTCTAGTGTTGATCAGGCTAACTTTGCAAACTCTGCTAGCTGATGCTTCATTGAATTGTAGCAAAAGGATTTCTCTCTCTTTTCATCTTTTTGTACTTTTATGCATTTAAATGAAAGAATGAGCTGTGTATTTTCCTGCACTACTGTCAGTCTGAACACATGGCCTTACTGCAGCATCCCTCCATCCCAGGCATGTGTGGGCAGGCTGTAGCTAGTCCAGACATCCCTTTAACAACTGCAGAGTGGAAGAGAAGCTGGAGGGTGGGGGCTTTGTGGTTCAGAGGTTTTATTAGACTACGCCTAAAAAGTGACAATTATTTAGTTGTCCAGTTTTGTTGGCAAAAGTATTACAAAAATTGTCTTTTCTTAATGAGGGATCTTTCCACCCTGTGACTCGAAGTGTGTGGGCAGTGGTGACTTTGTGATTTTCATGTGTGAAATTTTAATCAGACTGAGCTCTGAGGTCTCACTGTGTTTTTTTTTTTTTTAAAGTTTGGTACATGGCTCAAGACTTCCTGAAACATATCTAAAGTTGACAAATTGAACACTGTTTCTACCAGCTTGAACCGATTTGTAGGCTTTCACAGACGGAAACAGCTTGTAATGTTTAGATGCAGTGAAATTTGTATGGAAAAGGCCAAAAGCAGAAGAAAACAGCACAGAGTTTGGCTGAGATCCCAGACAAAGAAGTATGTGTGACTTCAGAGCTTACACAGGGAACTGGATATAACTTCCGTTAAGGCGGTTTATTTATTTTTATTTACGGTTTCTTCAGGTGATTCACAAGTGATGCTAGGAGTTTCTGACATCATTTTCTGCAACTATTAAAGAAAAACCTGAAGGCTCAGTTTTTGAATGTTAAGATATCCTGTACCAAATGGTTGTATTTGCCAACTATCACCACCACCTGAAAGACCAGCTTTGTCCAATCAGTCATCATGCCAAACCTTAACCAGTTGAATGTCTCTGCCTTAAATTCAAATTCAAATTCAAATTCAAATTTTATTTGTCACATACACAGTCATACACAGTACGATATGTAGTGAAATGCTTGGACAACTGCTCGTGACCTAAAGAAAACAAAAAAGGAAAAGGCTATGAATAAGATAGGAAATAAATATGAAAAATTAAAAAGGGTAAATTTAACTAGGAAGGAATAAAATATAAATTAAGGTTAAAAATGAAATAACTGTACAACACAAATTAGAATGAAGGGTAAATTTAACTGGGAAAGAATAAGATAAAATATATAAATTAAAGTTGAAAATAAAATAACTGTACAACAAAATACACAATACACAATATAGAACTATATAAGAATGTATGAAGAAATATAAATAAATATATACACAATAACAGCAGCTGTACACGTATTAACTGGAAATGAAGAATGTAGTGACCAGTGTTGTGCAATCCACATTATGTCTTCTGCAGTGCAAATATGCTTAAAGTGATTTAAGTGATGAAGTGAAAACAATGTCCAGAATGTCCAGTGTGTGTAAGAACTATATGTGTGGGTCAGTACTGTGTTAAAATGCAAGCCTCAAACAAGTTTCACAGTTTTCTTGTATTGTGGTTATCACATGATATGTGTAATCCAAGCAGCAATCCACAGGGCTGAAAATCTATTAATTAATTAATGAGAAAAACTGCAATTCCTAGACTGGTCACTTGAGTTGATCGCCATGGACTCCCACGATAAATGGCCCAACTTCAGCAATTACTACAGCTTGATGAAAAGAAATGTTCTGGCCTTTATAGTATATTTCCCCCTGTATATTGACTACACAGAGCTATGTATGTTTTTTTTTTCTTTTTTTCTTTTTGATTGACATGCATACTAATATGGGCGGCTGTAGCTGATAGCTGTCCGCTAGGTCTCCACTCTGCTAATAGACCGAACTAGATGTCTCAACTGAGTATTGAGTTGATTCTTTTTGGAGTATTTTTAATGGTATTTTATCTGACAACATATATATCTTTTCTGTGGTACATCACTACAGCACTAATTAGGAGATGTTTGTGTCTCTGCATTGCACCCGTCTTAAAGGAAGGAGCTTGCTAACCTAACTTGCTACTGCCGATAAAGTAATGTGTCTCCCTCTCATTCAGATATGCTCTTTTCTGGCAAAACAGTCAAAAACTGATGGTTGAAATCACCTGTAATTATGCTTCTCTCTATCATGTTAGAGTGAGAAACACTCCCCACGTTCCCCCGTGGAGCACATAAACTTGCACTGAAGCACCTAGATGCATACATTTGCATACTAATAAGAATACTGTACCTCCTCAAAGCATTTACATTAGAGTTGGTCATGTGACATTTGTTAGCTTGGACATATGTACTGCTTATTGCATTAATTTGCTGATTTAATGACCTCTGGTGCTGACAGGTTGTGGTTAATATATCACAGTGATTAAAGTTAGGAGGTAAAGTGAGGTTGGCAGCTGGAGTGCTTGCACATGATGTTGTCCACGGTGTTGTAGCTACACGGTGCTATATTATACTGCTGATCCCTTTGAAAAGCTGTCGTTGACCAGCTCATTTCGAGATTGGAGCAGTTTGAGCAGCAGAGTTTTACTACAGCTACATCTGTATTCAGCAGCCCGAGTCTTTTGGCTTGGAGTAAACTCTGGAAGAATGATTCAGCTGTGTTGCACTGTGTTTGACCCTGCGTGCTGCCTCCAGTCTGCATCGATGGACTTGCGCTGAACCGGGCAATTGCTGATAATGTTAATAAATGAGTTGCTGGAAGTCGGTGAAACGTGTCGAGCACTGCGAGCACAGTAGGTCAGCACGCTGCTGATTGGAAGCAGGGCTAATCGGCTGGGGTTTGATCCACAGTACAGCATCTAGATTTGAACGCCCCTGCCCTGTATCACACTGTTTACACGTACTCAAACTTCTGCAGCTAAGCAGTCATCCAGACAAATTGAATTATGAGTCTGACACAGATGACACCCTTCGTCCCGCAGCGTGCAGTGCCAGAGACAAAATACTGGGGTAGAGACGGGCTGCGGAGAGTCGCAGATTGAACCTTTAACTTCGTTTTTGAGTGACTTTCTGCCGCGGACCTCCACCATTGCGGAGAACACAACAGCACAGAGAGGTTAGATTCCACTCAGCTCTACATGAAGAAAAACAACAAACACTTTTAGTCCTCTTGGCTCAACTTCTTCGCTCAGTCCTCTTACCTCTTTCGGGCGCTCCCATTGGAGCTCAGCAAAAATAACACCGTGTCACATTTCCCTCACCCCAAATTGACTTAATACTCAAGTGTGCTTGGGTGGTTTCGGTTTGATACACTCATTACACACACCTCTCCCACTCACTCCTCTTCAGCTCTGTACCTTCATGTGTCTTTTTTAGGTCCACTGTTCCATTTCTCTAAAATTTCTACTCCGCAATGTAGACGTAATGCATTGTCCACATAACATCCCCTCAAAGGGGAACACACAGGTAAATTGTTTTTTTAAGTGCAATGGGCCTTGTGGAACATTATGGGAAGTGCTTCTCGTGCTGTCGGCTCCAGCTCCACTCCCGCAGAGGCGTCCATTAAAATAAAGTAAAAACGGAAGACGTGAGTCTTTGACTTGTTTCCTGTATAGAGGAAGAGTAACGTTTTCCTCGCTACAGGCAAAGGACAGGGAGTTTTCTGGAACAGTAGGGTGCAGGAATGGGTGCAGATAGCCTGACACTATAATTAGTCATTGGAAAAGTTTTGTGAAAAGTGGCCGCTGTAAGTCCTCAGGCTGGAGGAAGAGAGTTCCTTATCCCCCAGCAACATGTGAAGAGAGGGAGGGAACCTGCTGAGGAATCTCAACCATGTGTACTGCATTTATGTGTGTGTGTGTGTGTATACTCTCCATCAAACCCTGTCGCTCATCCATTTCTCACGCCTGTTGGCCCCCACAGAGCGAATCGCACTGCTAATGTCTCCTCTGGGAGGCTTGGATGTGTCAGTTATAATGGAGAACTTTCTCCTAAATCACAACTTTTTTCATATGCGCCATCTGTGAAAAGCGACCTACACGAAAACAGTTTGGTTCAACAAACATGTTATCATCCCCCTCAGCTACTTTGGAATTCCATTTCAGTTTTGATAGGAAAGACTTTACAGACGTTCTGCAATCCTGTGGTTTTGGTCAGTTTCAGTGTTCCCTTTCTGCATCTTGTTAACTGAGCCACTGTGCACTTACTGAGCAATGAATAAGGAAAGAGGCCCAGTGTAGCAGGCTTTGTGAAGTAGTATTAGCTTTACAGCTTCTGAGTCAAGCAAGGGGTATTTATCCTCTTGGCAGCTCGTTGACTCAGGTGAAAGTGAATGGAGACACTGCTTGTGGCTCCAGATGTGAGTTATCTCATCCCATCTCAGTGGACCAGCATGCTATAAGTGTTTGGGGACTAAGGGGAGTAAGCTAGGAGGGTGAACTATAAGTTGGTGGGTAGAAATGGGTGCCTGGTACTGGCCAGGCTAGGAAATGCATCATTCTTCCAGCATGCAGATGTATACATCTACTAATCTGTATACTTGCTCAGCATATAGCACAGTTCAGTCTTTAACCTGTCTATTTCCTCAAGCCCACAAAACAGCAAGATCAAACCACATTTCCATGATACGACACCAACCCCCCTCATAGAAGCAACAGTCGTCTCAAGGTGTTTTATGTTGTAGTAAAGACTCTACAATAATCAGAGAAAAACAATCAGATGAGCAAGCACTTTGCCGACAGTGGGGAGGAAAAACTTCCTTTTAACAGGAACCAGGCTCAGGGAGGGGCAGCCATCTGCTGCGACTAGCTGGGTTTGAGGGAAGGAAGACAGGACAAAGAAATGCTGTGGAAGAGAGCCAGAGATTAATAATGAATAATCCTTCTTCATCATTGTACTCATTAACTACAAAAGAAACTGCCATAAAATAAAAGAGTTAATTTTTCTGATTGTTACAAACCTTTGATCCCTTCAGTCCCATGACACTTGAAAAGAATTTCATATCTTTTCAATTTCAAGTCTGTTCATCAAACAGAAAGTCAGGTGGCTCAGTCGGTGGGAGTCCCAAGCCTGTTTCTGAGCTTTACTGAAAGACGCTAACGAGCACGCTCTATGTTTACAGAATTCACAGACATTTCAGTACCTCATGGAAGATGTTTTTGAACTTGTGAACTTTTCTGATATGCCAAAGGTATTCAGATATTCAGATGAGGCACTTACCTGGTTCCAGACCTTTGAAACTGTTAGTTCCTTTGCTGTTAATCACAGCCTTGAGTGTAACCAGTGGTTTGCACCAATGTTGCAGACCCTCAGTTTTTTTCCATTCATGAAGATGTCTCTTGATTGCAGACTTGTACAAGTATCATTGTACAACCTCCTTGAGCGTGCTCGTTGACATGGAGGTCTTGCATATTCTAAAAATGGTTTTGATCACTGTTTTGAAAGTTAACCCAAAATGCACTTTTTGAAGTTTTCTCCAGTAAAAGCAGTTAAAACATACAGGGTAGCAGTGCTTGTATCTGTTCCTCAATGTCACAGACATTAAACTGGTTCAGTTTTGCTCTTTGCTAAACAATGACATTTCCCAAGTTGTTGATGTCGGTTATAGAAAAACCCCCCATCTAAAAATATTTTAGATTGGCTTTATATTGTGCCATTTGGAGTGGGTGTAAAACTGATCTGAGTTCAGTTAAAATTGTTTTTCAGACCTGAAATTTTCTTGTTGGTGGGTCTTTTATTTGGGAAGCTATGATGGTTCAAAAATGCTGGAAAAATAAGCTGAATAAAATGCACTGAAACTACCAACAAATTCTGCGATATGAATTAGACAAGAAACGGTTGAAAAGGTGTTATTGCGCACATTTTCTACCCCAAAAAACTTATCTCGGCTCTTAAAAATCATTCCTTTACAAAAATCTAAAAAAAAAACAAGAGTGAACTGTACATTTTGCGTGAGGGAACTATTTAAGAACCGTACACCTCTCAGCCTGTCTCCTCCCTAATATCCACCACTTCACCCTCAAATAATGCACTTTCTCTGCATTGTCAAGACACGTAATTAGGCTAGCTGCGGTGCAATTACACATTACTGCCAACTTATAAAACTTCCTGCAGATTGGAAACACTGGGCTGTCTACACGATAAGCCTGTATTTTCCCTCTGGCGCTCCACCATCATCCTTCTCTCACTTTTCCATGTCTGGCTGGCTGGGCCTGTCTGTGCGTCTGCTGCACTCCAGTCAGATCCCACGAGACAGCCTATATTACTCCGACCATGTGCGTGTGTTACTGGGACTGTGTGTTTTGCCACTTAACATCCCGGCGATACTTGGAGGAACAGGGAGGAGCACAAACAAGACTCTGGGATGGCAAAACACACATGCAGAGTGATTCAATGAGTTGTCTACCAAGTCTGGCATGCCTTTCCCAAAAGAATGATCTATGTGACTTCAAATTCTGTGTTGTGAAATGAACCAAATGTAATGATTTAAGGGCTGTTTTTCTTTAGTGGGATTCCATATCCAGGCTGCAGACAATTAACGTGAAGTAGATCACCATGACTCCGCTACCACCTGTCCGATTTTCCATCTGTAGCGGCACAGAAGATGGCAGGCATCAGTCTGTCTCTGTGAAGTGCACTAAATGTCACTTCTGACCCACGCGGTGTGGACATATCAAATTAGCCACTATGGCTGCATGAAAGCACTTCTCTGCATTACTCATATACCAGACAGAGGTCAAATATTTTGCCCATGGGTACCTCGTGTCCTGCCTTCACAAAGCATCTAAATATTATCTAATTTAGATACACATACTTTTGCATTTAAATAACGAGATGTGCCATAGGGATCAGCAGACAAGTGCCTGTGCTTTATCGGTTCTCCGATCTGATGTGTCAGTCATGTTGTGCCTTGGAGGAAAGACACTAAAGTGCTGATCACTGTGTATCCCAGAAAGTCTTGATTGCTAATTTTTCCCTGAGTAGGATCCAGTTACTGTGCAGAATCCTCAAGGAGATCTCAAACAGGCAACAGCTGGATGAGGAGGGGGTTCGTTTTATTTACCAATGAATTCAGGTTGAAAAAGGATGTTTCATTACCTCCCAACAACTGTTCCACCACTGTTAAACAAGTATCTTAAACCAGATTAAATGAAATCTCAGCAATTAAAAAGGAAAGGCTTGAAGGAGGTCTGCAGTCAGATGGCTCACGATTTTGCAGTCCTTGGCTGCGTTTCTAAAATATCCAGTGAAACACTGTAAAGACTGCACTGATGCAGACTGTGATTACAGTACAGGAAAATGAGCGCTTCACATCTCAAACATTCAGAGAACTACTCGAAGACCAAAGAGGAGTAAGGGTGCCTCTATGCTCACCGCTTGGGAAACGAATTTGACGTCACATTCTCTGGTGGGCGCTACTATTTCGTACCGCTTCGACTGGTTGTGCACCTCTCAGTTGTTGTAACCTGGCAGGTTGTGCCGGCACCACCACAACTAGGTCGATCGTGTCAGTTATTGCCACTTAAACAAAACATCAGTAGGGAAGCTGAGATCAACATATACAGAGGAAGCAACAGTCTGAACACATCAGACTGTGTAGGAAAAGCACTCGGTGATATATTTGCTTCTGATTTTGGCTTCTTCTCTTCCTATATCAGTGCTGATGTAGCAGTATTGTCTGAGCAGTGACGCCTATTGTTCAGAAATATAGTGCCTGAATGGTGAGCATAAATAAAATTGACCATGTGATGAAACGACCAATGCAGAGGATATGCTGGCATCTTAAGTATTGCTGTCATGGACTTTGCCTGACCTCAGTCCCTCTCAGCATTTGCCAGGACATTTGATGATTAGAAGACTAAGAAGGTCATGCATCCATTCCTGGCATCGCACAAAGCTCTTTGGAGTATTGTGAGATGAGGTTGGGAATTCGGAGATTGTCTTTGAACCGTTTTGCATCTAAGATATGACCTTTTGTCGGTCTGGCTAAGAAGTGACACAAATATATAAAAATGTCAAAGGTATGCTTAAGGTTCTTCAGAAGTGTCATATTTATTTATTTTCAATATTGCGCCATATGCTAAAGATTAGCCCTACAACAATTTGTTCCAGTTGATTCTGCCATTATTTTTTTTAGCAGCCTAGCTTCTTTGAAATAACTCTGATTAGTGCAAAATGCAGAAGTATACTTGGTAGTTAGAAGTAAACTGAATCATCCGTTACTGACTGTGAAATGGTAATTTCCTATATGTATAAAATGCAATGCTCTGCTTTTTTTCAGTGTTAGCAGGAAGCAGCTGTACAGGCCTCCTTTTTTGTTCAAATGCGTTAATATTGTCCATATATCACATTTAGCTTGTGCAAATTAAGCAGGGGCCCAGGGCTTATTTTTGAATCCATGGCATGTCTATGGGTTAATGTGGTCCTGGTGGGAGAATGCTCCATTTACACATGTAGATAAAACCTGGTAGCTGAACATCATGCACTTTCCAAAAGAAACTCTCCTATATGATATAAAAACGGCTGTTTGCGTGAATCCGGATCAAGGTGGATCAAAGGAAATCTCTACATCAACACATAGCAGCTGTTCACTCCACTGGTTCAGAGGTGAGGCAGCTTTACATGATCCTCATGTGTTGAGAGTGGCCCGCGTGCCCTCTTCCCCACAGATCTTTTACCTTACAACAATAATCAAAATCCACAGCCGGACCAAAAACACGCAAAAAAATGCCCAGCCGGTTCCTCAGATCTCCTGAGCAGAAGCCTCTGGGTGGTGTGATACCGCCGAAGGGGGTTCAGACCTCTTACAGTCAGGCCCTTTCCACATCTGTCTTTAGTTACAGAGGGCACTTTATTCTGTCAAATCCCAGCTGTTTTGGGATTTACTTTGTTGGTGGAGGGGCAGTTTGATCACGGCTGTATTACGCGGGTAAAAGCCTTGAGATCATATTTGAGAGGATTCTGTGCATGTTTTTGTTTTTGCTTGGATTATCGGTGCTTTTTCTCAAATTTCTCTGCCACTTCAGCTAGTCGCCGAGCGCCCACTTTGGGCTTGCGGCCTTGAAAAATAAAGCCTTCCGGAGGAACGAACTGAGTAGATTAGATAACCAGTGCTGGGATGTGATGTACCGAGCTCGCTCGTTGTCACTGTCTATTCAAATTGTAATCACATCTGATCATGTGATGGGTGACTAAGACGTTTTGTTTTTAAATGAGTTTCTGAGACATACTGCTGCAGACAAAAAGACAACAGTGTTAGTGAGAAGTAAACATGGAACACATGTTCATAATCACTGCACAACAATACTCCAAATGTTGAAAGTATTCCCCTGCTGTTGATTCACAGTTTCATTGGAAGCGATGATGATGGAGAGAGGAATGTAACACACACTCAGTTTTGTGTTTATGTTACACTGTGGTGCAATTGTTTGGGTTCAGGGCAGCTCCTGTGGTTCTGCCAGATAGATTCAGTCGATGCAATGACCACTGGATACTCTGGCGTTCTTAAAATATTCCTAATTACAGGTCTGCAGATGGATTCTGATGGGAAATGGACAATTTTGGTCCAGGAGGCCCACAAATGTGCAGTTATTATAGCCGAGCCAAGTTTAGCACATTCTTTGTGTATGAAAAAAAAAATACATCAAGCTTTTTAAAAAAGAAAAAAGAAATCAGCTAGATGGACTCGAAGCAGCAGAAAATCATTCTTTGGCATTCTCTTTGAGAGCGAGCCATCAGGGCGATGTTAAATAAAACCTGTCTGGAAGAGGTTTCACATGCCCCACTTTTCTTTTTTGTTGTCAGGAGGAAAGCCTAAATCATCATCAGCTATTTGTCAGAACTCAGAACAAATGCTGAGACAAGAGACTAAGAGCCAGCTTCAGCATGACCAGTGGCCATAAATTAGACTGATCACAGAGAGCGGTGTTTGCCAGGTGGCACCACAGCCCCCTGATGGTAATCTGTCTGGCCCATGCCAAGCTTTAAAAGGTGGTTGCACTCGCTACATTGGGATTGCTGCAATTACAGCCTTCCAAAGCCTATTACCTGCTGATCTATTTAAAGCTACTGTAGCGAACCTCTTTCCCCAGGCACCTTTGATGTGAGCTTTACCTCGGGGGTAACCTACCGTATTTCCCGGACTACAAAGCGCACCTGAATATTAGCCGCACAAGCTAAAATCAGGGGAAAATCCTGTTTTGTACATACATTAGCCGCACCTGACTAAAAGCCGCAGGTGTTTCAATGTTGACTTATCATATGTAAGAGAATATGCACAAAGGGAATTGTCAGGAAAGAGATGGCTGTTTGGAGACACACCCCTTTTATTAATATTTTTGAAAAACAAGTTATGGGTACATATTTGCACATGTAGTACATAACAGTAACCTATAGCACACCAGGAAAATAGATTCGGCCTACCTTTTAGGCTCAGGTGCAGTGACACGGCTTTAACAAGAAGAAAAGTCAGTCATTCACCACCATCTTTCTCTTCTTCCTGCGCTCTAAAACCACCAAAGTCCTCTTCTCCAGTGTCGGATACTAACAGGCTCAGGATGGCTTCGTCATCCACTCTTCTTCTCTCCTTCGTTGTCACTTTCAAAACCAAAGAAATCCTCGTTGTCAGTGTCAGAGTCGAACACCCTAAGAAGGGCCGTGGCGGTGTCCTCCTCTCCATCATGCAGCAGTCCAGCCCTTCAAAATCCGTTGGTGATCGTGGATGTTTTCACACTTTTCCACGCTGTCAGAATCCACCGGTGGAGTTGGGCATAACTTGCTTTTTGCAAGTTTATCGCCGCTCATCATCCACGACTCCCGCTGAACGCGTAGCGCTACTTTGAAGTTTGTTTTTCGCGCTACTTCGTACGGCACTACGTTGCCTGGCGGACGGACATGTGACTAACATACCACTCTTGAACCCCGATCCTTCCGCCAGGCAACGTAGTGCCGTACAACAGCGGAACAAACAAAACAAATCGTCTTACGATATGACAAAAATCACGGACAATCCATAGAAAAGCCGCACCTGACTAAAAGCCGCAGGGTTCAAAGCTTGTGCAAAAAGTAGCGGCTTATAGCCCGACAATTACGGTATACAAAACCCTTTACCCACTGATTGGACATAATGACAATCAGTCAGAGGTGTATTTACAAGTCAAGAGACAGATGTTTTTTAGATCCAGCTCATATTTTTCTTTCTCTTTTCCTGTAAGTTGACAAGTTTAGCAAATACAAGTTAGAGTTCACATAGTAGAATTTATTTATTCTTTATTAAAGCTGTCTCAAGCCTATTTCCAGGTTGTAAATTTTATTCCTCATTTCTGGGCCCAAAACCTGAAGTAGATTTTTCAACTTCCCAAATTACTTTTACTGAATATTGAAATATTTGCATGAACTTTTAGAACCTTTTTAACAGAGGCCAAATGATTCAGAACAAAAGGTAAGATTGGATGAAATGAAACCAAGTTCTAGGAGCCTCACGAGCTTTGTTACTATGGGAAGATGGGAGGAAGTTCACCAAGTTCAAGCCAGACCGGAAACTTGGATTTAGTTCAAAGAATCACAACAGGCGAAACAGCTAGCCTAGCTCTCAGTCTTATTTTGGGAAGGACGATACCTAGTCCTAGCTAGGCCAGAAGAAGGTTAGCTTAGCACAAACACTGGGGGCAGAGGGATACCGGTAACACAGATGTTTTTGGGATGCTCTTGTTATCTTGCCAAGAATAACAAGAGCATCTCAATTTTTCTTATCAACATGTTTGATTTATACAATAAAATGAATAAAAAGTTGTGGTTTAATGGAGAGTTGTGTGCTAAACTAGTTCCTGGCCAAGTGCAGTAATTGGCTTTGGATCTGTAGACTAAGCTAGGCTTGTTTTTTCCCCATTTTTCCAGTCTATATGCTTAACTACACTAACGGTCTATTAGATGTCGTCAATATTTAATGAAGACATATGCAAGTGATAAATCTTGTCAGCAATGACATATATACCACTCTGGTTTGGATGACCATTTAATTATCAGTTATGTCTTGTTCTCTTCCACAGCATGTCTTTTGTCCTGTCTCCTCGCCTAACTGTTCACGGTTGATGGCTGTCCCTCCCTGAGCCTGGGTCTGCTGGAGTTTTCTTCCTGTTAAAAGGGAGTTTTTCTTTCCCACCATGACTAAGTGCTTGCTCATAGGGGGTCATTATAAAACGCCTTGAGGTGACTGTTGCTGTAAATAACTGAATCAGTTAATATACCAAAGTATATAAACAAAACTTTTCCTAAACTTGCATTATTTTGCTGTATGTCTTGACCCCGAGGTGTTGTATCTACAGTTTGTTCCGATTGAGCCACTGTAGTTTGGTGCTTTTACGATTTTTTAATCATGTTATTATTTATCATTATCATTTATTTGTTTGGCTACAATAATCATGTAGTGAAAAATCTAGGGGCTCCATTTAAACATTTTTGTAATAACTAAAAGATCCATAGGTCATGTTGGGAAATGCATCCTGTGTAATGGTGTAAAAATCTGCCAAATCAAATGTATGGTGATCCCTTGTGAATAAGGATTTTTTTCAAGTAGTAAAATAATTAAAGGAGAGTTCCTCTGTTTCTACCATCTGAGAAGAAGAAAACTCTGGGTTTTCTGAATTCCAAGTTCTGCCCCATCTAAAGGAGATAACAGCAGCACGGGTTTTACACACTTATCATAAAACTTTCTAATTATAACTAGTGCTCATAATAAGAGTTTACACAAGAAACCTGCAGCAATTTCTCAGGAAGGACAATCTCAGAGGAGGAGATAGAGAAGGGTGTTCAAGACCTTTAAGTTTAACAAGTGGTCCATGATATTTGAGTTTAGTTTTCAGTCATACACAATGTTTCAGCCACAGATACAAGCAATCTAATCTGTAAGAGATGTGCTTATTGTCCTCTACACAGTATCAATCTTAAGATTCGTGAATTCATGTTAGCGTTTTCTCCCTGGTTGATGCTGCTGGATTAGAGGAACAGGGAGGTATTCATATAAAACCCCTCCCCACACCTAGAGAGTCAAGATGTTACACCCGAGTTCTGGGGAATCAGGGAGCGGCAAATGCAGCAGCCCACAGTGGGCAGTGCTGCTCACCGAGCTCAGAAACGCTCAACCTCAAAACCACAACTGGCAAACGGAGCAATGACATCAGTGTCTCTGCACCACATTTCAGTGCGCTGCATATGAGCTGCATACGCACAGCACAATGGAAAACAGACGCAGGCCAGTGTGTTGGGTGCAGTGCGGCTCACGTGTGGCGTGCACTCCCTGAACACATGGAAGAACCACTGGTGTTGACCTTCACTGAGCATGTGCAGATGCCAAAGCAACACAGGCCAAATGAAACATTGTATCTTATCCAAACTAGAACAGCAGCTAGAACGTCTCATACAAATTTAGTTCCTTTTGTTTTTTTCAGGTTCAACTCACATTCTTAACATGTCAGGCAGGCCAGAGTCATCATGTCCGCTGTCTTAACTGCTTCATTCACTAGAACAAATGTGCAGAAGGGAACTTAAATATCTCGATCTTTTTGACTCTGTTAAAAAATTGGGCATGTTTTTTTTCTTCATACACTTATAGCCAGGGCGTGTAGAGTCAACAACTATGAACAATGGAGGGGAAGAGATAATCATCAAGGAGGTAATTCAACGTTAAGCTGACTTTATGTAAACATGACTGCTTTTGTTGGGAACATATTAACAGCTGTGATCAAGTAAATGGACAGTCGATAATAATTAAAAATAAGTCAATGATAAGACACTGAGTCTACCAGCCTCCCTTACTTTCAGGGGAATTCAGTTATACGCAACATCTGTGTCAATATTATGGAGGCTTTATGGTCCTCTGTTCTTTTTAAGGCCTGGAAAAGGAGTTGCAGCTCTGAAGGCTTGGAGCCGGGTGGGTGTAAAGGAGGTGCTGGCAAACTTGATGGGGGAACAAAAAAGTTTGATTAACTGCTGTAAATAACTTTTTATACTAACTATGGTATATGTAAGCTACAGTAATTTGTTGAAAATGGGCCTGCTGAAGCAAATTATGTAGATATATGTTTACTTTGGCACAAGAACTAAGGGCTGCTGCTAATGATCATTTTTCAGTCATTGTTGAAACAGTTAAAAAAAATGGAAAAGAATGGCCACTTCTCAAAAACAGCAGCCTAGGACCAAAGAGCTGTTGGGCTTCTGGCTTGAAAATTACATAAACAATAATCAGTTATTATAATAGTTTACTGTTTTCACAGTAATTAATCAACTTATTACATTTCTGCATATGTTAATAGAAGCAAGGCAAGTTTGGGCATCTAGCCTGTGTATGCTAAATGTTACAGAACCTACAGCAGTGATTTGTTCAGTGGTGACCGTCCCCCACTGAAATCTGTTGCCTGCACAGTATATTTACTCAGTACTTGAAATGAAGTGTAATTTTACTGTATTTCAGTACTTCATGTTATGCTACTTTCTCCTTGTAGTCCAAAATATTTTGGATGCAAACATCATACTACAATATTTATTTATAAAGCTTCACTTTTGTTAGCATCACTATTTTGCAGAATTCAAAATAGAAATCTATTATACTGTCTTATTATAATTACAAATAATTAGAATAAATCTTTTGCTGCAACATTAAAGTAATACATCGGCCCACTCTTATGGCAAAACATGAAATAAAAACAAAACTCAGTGGATTTTTTCCTGTCTATGGACATCCATGCTCTTGTTTCTTCATGTCTGTCAGCGTGACTCTAAAGCTAAAGTCTGACAATGGTAAGCATATTTTGATTGAAGGAAAGCATCATCCAACCAACCAAGTAAACAGAGTAAATCGACCAGTAGTTATTATAGTATAAACCTGAGTAGTTTTAATGACAACGAATAACAGTAATAACAGTGTAAAAATCTGTCCCGTGATAGCACTTTGATTTTAATAAGCACGAGTGAGATGTTTGTGATGAAAAATCATGTTCTGGGCAAAGGGATGGAAATTTGTGTCTGAGAACGAGAAAAATGTAAATATTTGAGTCAAGTAACACAAATTGATAAATTAAATGCTGTGACTATTTCATGTATTAATGTTGGATTATATTAATTAATCATTTTTATGATCCAAATATTATTATATTGTATGTGATGCATTATGAACACATTTACCTTTGCTACTATAGGTATACTTTGATATTAAAACTTGCATATTATTAATTTGATTTCTTTCTTCACTGACCATTTTTCACTCTCTGTGTTTAACCATTAGTTATTAATAATCTCTGGCTCTCTCCCCTCGCCCCCAAATGATTGCTGCCCCTTCCTGAGCCTGGTTCTGCTGTAGGTTTCTTCCTGTTAAAAGGGAGTTTTTCCTTCCCACTGTCACCAAGTGCTCACTCACAAGGGGTCATCGTTGGAGTTTTCTCTTAAGTATTGTAGGGTCTTTAGTTTACAATATAAAGAGCCTTGATGTGAATGTTGTTGTCATTTGGTGCTATATAAAATTGAATTAAACTTAAAAAAAAATCAAAAGTATTAGTAGTATGACTATATGGTATTAATTATTCAGTACTTAATTGCCAGGCTTTCATGCACAGCTGCTTTTTATGTAATACCATTTGTATGAGGGTAACAGAGAGCCAAGTTTCTACACTATTTATTTCCGATCAAAAGCTATGGCGCTATCTTTGTGCCACTATTCTGAGAGCACGTTAAAAAAAAGTTGAGCGCACATAAAAAGAAATTGCAGGTGCAAGTGTTGCATTTTGAGGAGAAATTTATTTTGAGCGAAGAAAAGCTAAATTTGAGTGAACAAAATTCATTGCTGCCTGCAAAAAATGCATTTCAGTGTTTGCTATTATCCATACACACACACAATAGCAGCCCCTGTCGCTCAGTTTTTGTATTTGCGCTCGCTCGCAATGTGTTGCTTGCGCTCTCAACATTTCTGTCCGTGCGCGCTCCGAAAACGTTAGAGCACTTATGCAAATATGTGATGTATTTATAAATCGAGCAGATATTAGAAGTTTACACAGCACCATTCTCGCATGAAAATATCTTAAAAGTTTATTTTGTGACCCAGAAAGAGTAATATTTCAAACTCTGCCACTCTGTGTTCCTCCGCCACTGCCTCGTTTGAGTTTCGGACAAAATGGATTCTGGGATATTGCATTTCATCATTTCGAGCTGACTGGAGACCAAAACAGCCAATCCGATTTTTTTGCATCCAAGTCTGTGATTGGCTGATTTTGTGGCACAAATATAACGGTGTACAGAAAGAGTTGAGCGCACGGGCAGAAATGTTGAGAGCGTGAGCAACACATTGCGAGCAAGCGCAAATGCAAAAACTGAGCGAGAGGGGCTGCTATTGTGTGTGTGTATGGATAATAGCAAACACTGAAATACATTTTTTGCAGGCAGCAATGAATTTTGTTCACTCAAATTTAGCTTTTCTTCGCTCAAAATAAATTTCTCCTCAAAATGCAACACTTGCACTTGCAATTTTTTTTTACATGCGCTCATTTTATTTTTATTTTTACGTGCGCTCAGAATAGTGGCACAAAAATAATGCCATAAAAGCTGCTTCCTGTAACCTCCCCGCTTCTTCTTGGTTCCCCCTATGCCCCCCTCCCCCTCATCAAATAAGTCCTGGAAACGCCCCTGTAGTTTATGGAGTTGCTCGTCAACTCACATATATTTCTGTTTGCAAGTCGCCTTCAGAGGCTGACACAGTGACGTTTAATGTGCATGGATAGGTTTAGCTTTAAAAGAGAATTCACTTTTATTTTTCTCCTGAAACCCTAAGTGTGAAGTGACCTTACTGCTCAGCAGTCTCCAGCTGCCTCCCTGCTAGAGAAGAGGGATGTTTCCTCGGCGCTGGTGGAGAAGAGGGGCTGTTCCCTCAGCAGATCCCAGCTCAGTCCGTCCAGAGCAGCGGCACGGGTGAGCGCCGGGGACTAGGCGGCAACGCAACGACGCATTTCACAGGTAAAAGTGGAGCGACACAGGGCGCCTTTCATCCAGGCATTCTTTTGGACTCAGGGGTCGTTGTTGGTTGTGGCTTTTTCTTTATTTCTTTTTATTTTTTTGTGATTTCTATTTTTTTGACAACACATGCGGCAGCTGTGGAGGCGAGCTGCTGCTGCTGCTGCTGTGAGGCAGTAGACAGCGGCTGAGAGTCGCATCTGCTCTGCCCTCAACATTTCCAGCGCTCCCTCAACTTGATCCAGCTGCCTCGGCGCTCTGTCTGCCTCCTCTGGTGGAATAGGAGGTTCGGGACAAACGGCCGGGCCACCTCGAGGATATGGCATTAGAAGGTGAAGGAGTGGGAGGATGGAGCTCCTTATTTATTTATTTTTAACTTGGAGCGTCTGCGGTGGCGGCTGCCACAGTTTGCGGACGCGCTCCTATCAGCTGAAGGTTAAAGACTGCTCACGGAGCTAGTCCGGCTAGCGTTAGCCGCGCTATGTGCCGTTCTGCGCGCGTGCTGGGGGAACAGAGGCCAAACTCCGTCCAAATTACGCAGTTTTTAATGTCCTAGCACGCGCGCGGACATTTCCATTGCCCGGAGCACTAATTAAAGACTTGAGCGAAAACGCTGCAGGCCATGGCTGGTGCTCGGGAGGCATCCCGCGTTACTCCAAACAACTGTCACTTATATGCAATTGTAACTTGTAGAATTGCTTTTTCTCTAATTTCGCCCTGCTGGTATCTCCTTCCTAGTGATTAGCCCGACTTACAAAACGGAGCTACCATTAAAAGATGACAGCATAGTGGATCGCCGAAATCAGCCAAGGAGTTCCACTCATCCATGTAAGGTCTCAAGTCATGTTATAACGTCTACTCGTGTGTTGCTCACATGACTAAACCCCAAACAAGCTGAATTTTCTTCTCTGTAAAACTGCGCGTTTCTGGGCTAGGCTAGTAATGCTACGGCACACAGTAATCTGCACCAGAACCAGAGGGGCTAGCAGCATCCTGCCGAGCCCGTCAATCATTTTCTGAGAACAGCACGGTGACAGCACTCGGGTCCGGTAACGCGTGTAGCTCTCGGTGCCCGTCGTACGTACGATGAGCGCCAAATTGCGACGGAAGCCAGGCGCAATGAGCCTCTGACAAATGGTCTGTCAAGTTTAGGCGGCTTTGATGTTTGCTTGTTGTCACTTTGTCACACCTGCAGCGTGTTTGCATGATGGTGGCTGCCGCTGCTGCTTGACCTCTCTTCTCCTTCCCACCGTGCAGGCTTCCTGCACGCACTGCCTTATAACCTCCGCAGAAACGCGCTGTCAAAACAGCCACCCTGCTGTCACTTTGACTGGGAAATAACACGATTTGGGGTCCACTGTTTGATGTTGATCTTAAATGTTTTTCATTGAGTAAATCCATTAAATAGCCCACAAGGCTAGATAAGTATAAAACACTGGCCTGTGTTTTGCCTCTTAACCATACATCTTAAATTATGTCACAGTGTTTGCGATGGCTCTGCCGCTTTAATTTTAGAATGGCTTTCACACAAATTCCTCCTGTCACTTAGAGACCTCTAGGGGCCAGATTGCCAAGACTGTTTTACCTGACCAGTCCAAGTTCAGGATTTTGTTACAGTTTAGTTATTACGGTGCATTTATCGCACCGATCGCTCATATTTAAGCTGACCTGACTTCAGCTGTCAAACTGCTAATTAACATTATGCAGGGGTGATCTGTTCTTTTTTGCCAAGGTCTTTCTTAGGTCAGTGAGTTTCCATCGAAAGCTGTTAGTAAATGTCAGCAAAAGACATTTCCTGGACCTCAGAGTGTGTCAGGATTTGTAGATAAGAAGCCAAAACACTGCAAAAAAAAAAAAAAGAAAAGGCTGCGTGCGTGGGTGCATGAGTGTTATGTGGTAGGTCTTTTGCACATCCTTGAGATTTGAGATGGTGTGGGAACGCGAGGCTGTGATAGATGCCCTGAGGAGGGTGTGTGTATGTGTGTGTGGAGTGGAGGGGGGGGGATAGGGAGTAGAGCAGGGCGATATGGCCAAAAATATTTATCACGATATATATTTGAAAATTTGCGATAACGATATAACCGATGATATAATTGATGCGAGACAAAATACAACTCCACAACATTACTAGCGCAAAAAGACAACCTTCCATTTATTTTCACGTAAACAAGAAGCTGGTTTTTATGTACATTAAAGCTTTATAAAAATGTAACAGTGCAAATGCAAATTCCTTGCTGAAAGTTTAACCCAAAGGCATTTCCAGTAGAAATGGGCTGACATATCCTGAGCATAACCATGTATAATATCCACTGAAGTTAAAAAGAGGTGCTTTGCAACATTAAACTGCAGTGTGCAGTACGCATTTTTCGGACCATAAGGTACACGGGATTATAAGGCACATTAAGCGAAACAAAGCAGTCAGATAAATCAAACTTTATTAAACTCATTCTTCTTGCTTCGTCCACTTCTGTACCATTGATTCATTAATGTTGAATTCTCTGGCAGCTGAGCTATTCCCATGTTGTTGCAGTATATTAATGACTAACCTCGTATTGTGGACGGATTATCTCAGTTGTTCTCCTGACTGAAGTTTGGTCCGTTTACAGCATCCTGCCATGCGATTGCATTTGTCTCTAACCATGAAGAACCTTCACGTTAACTTTTATAAGTGGAAAAGTGTTAGTGTTCGTCCTCCAGCTTCACTGTTTATGTTATGCTAACATAGCTGTGTTGCTAGCGATCACGTAGCACATCATTATATACCAGCTAGCCCAACTTCAGTAACCCTACAAACGTCACTGCTGTTTAGTTTCCCGTCTTCATTTATGTTGGAAGTGATAGCAGAGCTGTACGTTTGATTTTTTTCAGAAATCTCTCAGTCAGAACATGCAATATCATGTTTAGGTAACTAGCGAAACTAGCGAGCTAACTTCCGCTAGCTTCCTGCTAACTTCTAACTCCGTTAAATGTAATAACTTTTGTTTTCATGGATGCCTGGAAGTTAAACTTTATAGTTACACCTGGTAAAGCAGCAATGCTGATCGTTTTATTAAAGATCAAAGAATTTAGACAGTTTTCAACTCTCAGTGATGCTGCAGTGTTGTTTGACCTGAAGTCAAATATACGGAGTTTGGGACCCAGATTACTCCCAGATTTAAGAGCATCTTAGTCCGACAAACACGACAATAACAACGGCCGCTTGCATGTTCTGCAAAAAAATGTGCTTTGTTGTGTATCTGACGGACAAACACCAAACCAGTTCCACATCACGGAAGTTGCACCATTTTTACAAACCAACAATCGGCCATGTGCGTATGAAAACAAAGGCACTGCGCATGCGCGTTTTACTCCCATTCTATCGCGATATTTCATTTTCCTATCGTTGCCTAACATTATACCGGTATTACCGTGAACGGTATAATATGGCCCAGCCCTAATAGGGAGTGCATTAAGAAGGGAAGCAGCTCATTAATTCCCTCCAGCAGTGAGAGGAAAGGTTTGGTCAGCAAAACTGGAAGGGGCCCTCCACAGCTATGAAGTGAGTCGTAGCAGTTCAACTCTCAGGACTGATCCAAACTTCTCTTTCAGTAATCTTGTCTGTATGTATGTGTGCGTCTGTAAGTGTGTGTGTGATTGTTTGTGGTGTCGTTAACAGTAGCAAGTTCTGCCCTCTCTCTCTCAGTCGGTCTCCAGCGTCTTTTATAGGCCAAGAAAATTATTGTTTCTTTTTTTTTCTGCTATTGGGTGGCTGCAGCTGAAGCCTTTGAAAGCCATCTAATGTTTGCCCGGCTACAGGGATCCCCTCTGAGGTCTCGCCTGATGTCACATGTGATGTCAGAGCAGAGGTGACGCAGGCGGGAGGGGAAGGAGGCTGGTGGATGAAGCCTGCATGAAACATGTGAAAGCTATACTGACATCTGCCAGCACGCCTCTCAGAGCGAGAATCAGAGGCATGAAATGATCTGGAAAGCGTACTCTCTCTCTCTCTCTCTATATATATATATATATATATATATATATATATATATAGAGAGAGAGAGAGAGAGAGAGAGAGAGAAGTATTGCTAAGTTCTGGCTGCTAGCCGGTGAATGCCCATATGTTTGGCAGATGGCCTGAGATTGTGTCTGCTTTGTGATTTCTCTGTGTCAGTTTTATGCCAATGAAGCCCTTGAGATAACCCTGACTGTTCATTTTCATGTGTTTACATAGCAGTTTTCCACATTTACTAGTGACAGCACTCCTGTTTCCGTTTGTGTGGGAGAGCCTTTTTCATCCCACCTGTGATGTGCATCACAGTCACCTGTCAACACAATTCAGCTGTCTTAAAATGTGACACGCACGCAATGTGCTTAAACTTTCCTGATGATTCTGTTTATGCAGGACTGCTCGCTACCTCTCCCTCTGTGATGCTGAGCAGGAGCCATGCACAGTCCACATCTGATTAGCAGAAAGCCAGAGCATGCTAACCCTTTGATCACTGTGTTGCTGGCTGATAAACCAAACCACTGTCATCTCTAGCAAGCTCCGGACATTGACAGACACTAATTACCATGAAGCCAGTTTGGCAAGGCTTAGAATGAGTATGAGTTGGGAATAGCTCAGTGCAGGTGAAGCCTGCTGTGTAGCCTTCTGGATTAACGTGTATAAAATCCTTATTTTTTCCTCTTCTTTCCTCACATATGAAATTATGAGCATTTCCTGACTCTGGCATGGATCTCCCTTTGCATACCACTGTTGGATGCGTTCAGACGAGGAGAATCTCGTGATGTCAAATCACTGCATTTGAGCTGAACCTGCACAATGGAAAATGAGTCCGCTGACATAATAACCGTCACATCACCAGCGCCTTTCGACTTGCCTCGTACATTAATGAGCCATCAGCTGTGCTGTTCTTGTGCCTGAGCCAGTGTTGTTGAACGTTGTCTTTGGGTTGAACAAATGTTTGGCTGGACTACTTCTTGACCGTCTGAAATGAATCAGAACCATACCACCGATGCGTTGGAATATGGTGGAGCAAAAACACCACCCTCCCCCTGGTCCTCCCTCCTTTCTCCCAACCTCCTACTCCCCTTCTCCATCCCATCCTGCCTTTGATTTTTCTGCCAGCGGAGTTTGACTGTAATAAACTTTGGAGCGCGGCAATGCAGCAGGAATATCTTAGCGGTCCACATGCTATTGTCTGCGAGCTGCCATTCACAAAAGCAAAAACAACTGTTGCCATGGGATATGCTAAACAAAATAATGCTAGTGGTTGGGGTTTTTTTTGGTGCTTTTTTTGGCAAAACCTTTCCTTTGTGAGATAATTGACTTGGGGTAAACACACCCAGTAGTGCTGTGCGAGACTGCAATCCAATACCAACTAAATACAGGGCCGGTATTGCATGATGCCGATACTGATACTTTTAACTTCTAAAGGCATCTTAAGTAGGGGAGAACAGTGTGTCATGACCTATGACATGAATCATCATCAGTTTGGAAATTCTAAACACGTTTTAATGACCAATAAATGTATTTTCCGAAATAGTGTTCTTTTGGAGACCCGGAATGTAAATGTGCCTGTCTCTAAAGCACACTGGACCAACCTCTGTTCTTTAAATCTGCTATAAGCTATAAACAAAATAGACATGACAACACACTGGGATTCAGACATTTTTCATAGTTTGAGTTCTATTTTTGTTTTCCATAAAAATAATTAATTTAGAAGAATTTAAGTGGGCGAGTACTGAAGTTAGCGAATAGAAACAAAGTATCATGCTCGTGTTAATCCGATACCCATACCAGCGCTGATATTGATACTATCGATAATTGGATGGCTCCGCCCACCTCTAGCACCCAGCCTGTTGCTACCCTCTCTGTTAGGAGGGTGTACATTGTGGAAAGAGCACATGGGTTGCAATGTCGTGAAGAGCTCTTGTTTTGTAATAATCTTCTTGCTTTCAAGCATTTCTTTACTTGTTCATTTTTAGCTGTAATTTTTCTTTTTTTTTTGCAGAAGATAATAATTGCCCTAAACTCTAGTGGCTGCTGAGCCCAGTGGGATTTTCCCAAAGGATAGCAAGTGCCCAGAGGGCACGTAGCTCCCCGGATAATATGCCCACACTTCATGTTGCTGAGTTACACTCCTACCTGATGTGGGGAACATTGCGGGTCACTGTGGGTAAAATATGGCCTCAGGCTCGTTTGGGCTGTTTATTCCTCCGGCCTCAGCCCAAAAAATAAAACGCCTCCAAACTTCTTTCCCTGGGACAAACAGGAGCCTGCCGAGCGCCTGATTGGAAACACTTGCGACACTGCTGGCTCTGCTCCGTCCGTCCACCCCCCCTCACACACACACTCACACTCAACGCACTTCCTCAGGAAGAGAGACGGCCCCTCCGCTGGACATGGTGATGTCACATAGATAAACAATCTGCACGGCGTTGCTGTTTGCCGAATGTGTTCGGCCGTCATCTCTGAGAAGCCCCTGTGCATGCACACTCCTAACAGATGCAGCCCAAACACTTGCCAAAAACACACCCACACGGGTCAGTTGTTATAGTTCCAAGGAGACTGGGAACAATGTGCTGGAGAGGTGCGGCTCTTGTGGAATATTTTAGGAAGCGGGCTTATCGTCTTTTTTGGTTCCAGGCCCTGGTGTTTGAGATTTCTTTTGTTGTGGTGCCTTTATGCTGGAGCCTGTTAAATCCAGATTTGTTTTTGTCTGTAGTGCTTCATTTTAAACAGGAATGTGCTATTTTAACACATCTGTGTTAACTTTAATCACTGTTACTCAGTGGGTTTTGAGCACAATGTGAAAAGTCTTCTGTTTTTCTACTTCAGACTTCAACTGCAAACTGTCTGTAAAGTTTATTTTTTTTAGATTGAATTATTCTGCTAATTTTTACCGTGCTAGGTTTGTAATCCGTGCATCCCGGGGTGCTTAGTCACACCCTCTAACGCTGCAGTTCTGTGCACCTCAAGGCCTGATTTAGGTCTCCGTCCTGCATTGTGTGCCCTCTCTTCTTCCCTCCCCGCCCCATCTTAGCTAGGCCATGAATAAGGAGCTGACACCAAACTGTCAACCTGCAAGCCGTCATGCCCCTGCAGTCCGCCCCAATGTAGCCACCACACACTCAACTAAAAGAATAATGCTCCTACCTGTTTTCAATAACAGTGTACAGTTGTGGTCAGAAGTTTACACCCTCTCATCATAGAAATTCTTTACAGTGATGAGTATAATTTGGTCTTTTAATGATTTCTTTGAACTGGGTGGAATGATTGTTTATCGTGCATCTTTAATGACTTTAAAAATCAAGAAATAGATGAACAAGTTAGAATTTGCACCTTGACCAGGCACTTTTGGCGACCATCAGCATGCTTCTGGGATTATTTTGCCTGGATATTTGCCCCTTTTCTGGGCAGAATTGGTATAGTTAATTTAAATTACTTTGCTTTCTTGGCATGAACCTAAGTGAAGTCCACAAATTTTTAATAAGGTTGAAGTCGGACTTTGGGAAGGCTCTTCCAGAAGCTTAATGTTAGCCTCCTTTATCCTTTCCAAAACCAGTTTTCGTGTGTTTTGGGGATCATTGTCTTATTGGAAGACTTAGTTGTGAATACGTTTCAATTGTCTAGTTGTTGATTTGAAGTGAAGTATTTGGAATTAGTCTTTCTTCATTATTCCATCCAATCTGTGCAATGTACCACTACAACTGGCAGCAAAACAGCCCCAGAGCATGATTCTTCCCCCACCAAGCTTGACAGTTGGTTCATTGATCTCACTTTTGAAAGCCTCACCGATATACTTCCAAACATACCTCTCGTCTTTGTGGCCAAATAGCTCAATCTTCGTCTCGTTTGACCATAAAAGTTTTCTCTATAAGGCATTTGGCTTGACCATTTGTGGCAGCTGCAAAATTGAGTTGAGAATGAAAGGTTTGGTTTTCGAGCAGCGGTTTCTTTCTTAGTCAGCACGCTCTCATGTAAAACTTATTTTACTGTGGCTGCTGTTTTCTACTTAAAGGCAAGCTTGAGCTGTAGTGCTTTTCTGCATTGTTTCTGAACATCCCAACCATTCCTCTCATCTGATGTTGACAGTATAGCGCCTGGAAAAGTGGTGAGACATCCAAATAACTGGTACTTATGTACAATTGTTTGAACCGATGGTCTCTGAATCAGTAGTTGTTTAATAATGGCTCCAACAAACCTTCGATGGACTTTCCCATTGTTGACTGAGTCAATCCAATCCAGCCTCACTGGTCAATCCATTTAGTGCTGGCAAAAAGAGAAACTACCAGTTGTAGTTGATCATAATCACCAATGAGACGTGAACAAGCCTTGGACTTGACATTGTAGAACCTTCAGCACCACTGCTTTTTGTGTGAGTCAGCGTTTGTGTATGTTTGAGCCTGTATTTATAATTTTGACCCTGCGAATGAGAGATAATCAAAAATAAATTCAAATTTGTTCACACACACAATTCTTATTTATAAAAGTCATTAAAGATGTATACTACACAATAATTCCACCCTGGAAAAATAACGTTTCAAATAAATGTTCAGTGCATGTGAACTTCTGACACCAACTGTATGTTAATTGACCTCTTCTATCATTCACAAAAGATGCTACAGTAGTAGTTTATAGTATGAGGGGTGGTATGAGAATGCCAGTCCCTATATGTTTCCACTTGTTTTTAGCTTACTTTAGCAGCACATGTTATCCATAAACTATATCATTAATTTTCTCTCTGTGAGTGAGCCATGCCATTAAAAATACAGCCGATCAGCCCTTTTTTCTAGTTGCCAAATCCGAGAGGCTGCAACACCGATGTCTTTTTCACATAAGAAGGCATTGTGGTGAAACACAATGTTGTTGTGTTTTGGGGGGTTGAAAGCTGCCCATTGTTGCATACCAGTTCTCAAATCCAAGGTTTTATTTGACATAAAATCAGTAATTCCATTGCGTAACAGAATTAGTGGCATTTAAACAGAGCCCATCATGGGAGGGAAGGAAGGAGCAGGGCTGGTGACACGGTGGGGTGGGGTGGGACGGTTAGAGGGACTGAATGAATGCAGCTCACTTTACAGTAGGAAATCCTCACTTTTACTGAGGATGCAGATAATCTTCATTTAGCGCTGACACCGAGAGCCTCAGATTGAGGATTAAGATAGATTAGTGAGCATATGGATGTTGAGTTAAGCTTGGTTGATATGCAGATATCATAGCAAAAAATGAATGATCATATTAGCCCTTGGCCTAAGGCTTTAATTAATTAAGCCTTTGCCTGGTTGGAGGGATAGGCTTGAGCTGCAGGAAGGAAAGGGTACTGATACCAATCAGATTGCGGATTCTGATACGGGCCTTTGCAAGGCTGCGGGGAGGCATGGTGGTTATTCTTAATTTAAAGCACAGAAGAAAAGGCCCATCACATGAGTGACAAGCTGTCATAAATATTAACATCTTAGCGTGCATTTTACTGGCATTTATGCGATTTTTCTGCAACAGCTGTACCAAGCTTAAGTTGAATTAAAGTTCTAGGTCCACATTGCTCGCTTGAAAGCAAATGAAGCAAACTGCCAGCCCGTTTTCACTGACCTTGCTCACAAGTAGCTAAAACTCCAAACCCAGCTCCTTCTTGAGAAGATTACCCTAAAACACAAATGGAAAGAGTTAAAGTCAATAAAAGTAATAACTGGGTAAGAGCCAAGAGTCAATCCTCCAAAACTAACAGGTTTAAGGTTTTAAATGAAAAATATAATCGTATTAGGGGGCCAGACATACAAAGAAAGCAGCATTTCACGGTCTTGGATCCTGTTAATCACCTAGTAGGCTCTCCTACAGTTCAGGTACAAGAAGGAGGGAGAAGGGGTGGTGACGCTGTCCTCTGAGTCAGGACTCCTTTTATAGAAGGATTTTTTTTAATCTCTTTGTGACGATCATGGCTGAACAAATTCTATGGAGCAAAACAAATGCTAATGTGTTTGCAGCTGAATACATTTCGGCAAGGCTGCATTGCCGTCTATTTCAGAAGCGAAAACAAGCAATTTGGCTCTGCCGTTTAACAATCATAAAGTGATTGGCTCTTAAAACCGTCTGAACGGCGTTTGATTCTGGCAACGAGTCACACGCCGCTGTTCCTGTATGCCATTTCTTATTAAGGACAGCCAGGTTGTTGGCAGTCTGTTCCAGCAGAAAGTATTGAATGAGTGGGCCGCAGCAGCATCTGTCCTGTTGACAAGGCAGCAAACATGACTTCATCAAGGGCATTACATCACGAGCAGATGCACACTGGGTATCATCATTTCAGTTCTTCATCAGCCCATCATACTGATACAGTGATTGCTGGGCAGAAAGCAATTCTTAAAACGTTAAATCCAACCTTCCCCTGGGGGTCCCCGCACTGCTGCCTGTTTAGAAGGTTGCAGAGAATGGTACTTCTATGGGGGAGCTCGTCTAGCTAGCCTAAAGTGGATGTAGCACTGCAGTTCCTTACTGGGTTGCTTCCTTACTGGTTTTTAGCAAAAATGTTGTGCATCATTAGCGTCTGCTTATTTGTTATACTTAGGAGGGATGCTTCTGTTGTGAAATTTTGGGCTGATGTTGATATTTAAAATAAAAATTTGGCCTACAGCTGATACCAGTATTTTTTCTGTTTGCGTATTACCTGGTTACCCGGTTACAAGTATATGGAGACTTTTTATTCAGGGTGTATCAGAAAGAATCACTCGCTCACTCGGCAGAGAAGCTGGCGGTAAATTTTAAAATACAAAGCTGAATATAAAGTTTTCCATGCAAACATGTCTGGAGTCATTGCAGGTTGGTATGCTACCTACCTGCAAACACGTGAAACTCACGAATCTGCTTTTTCTAATGGTACGTGTTTCAAAGCTCTTTGAAGATTGATTAGACTTTTTGATACACACTGTTTTGAGGCTGTCCCATTTGTAATTTACCCATACAGCCAGGGGTTTTTCAGTTTGGCCTTACAGTTGTGATGCTCATACCGAGTAAACGTGGGGTAATGTGGGCTATCGACATACTGCACCGTCTATAAGGCTTACTGCGTGGTGCGTAGCTCTGCACAGGGTAGGAGAGAGGACAGTAACAGAGAGATATACTGGAGTTTATTTAACATTTACGGCATGAAGACAGATTAATTTAAGTAATTTATATATACCAGCAACAGAGCACTGAATCCCAATGAACCTTGATGAACATGTAGCAGTGAGTAAGTCACATTAAGTAGTGCACATAAGTTGGTGTCATGTCATAACAATTCCCTGTGTTTTTTTAATTTCCCTGCTTAATTTTTTTCTATAACAATTGAACTAATAAGATAGATTAAGTTGTAGCTTTTCTCTAAAAACAGCACACTTTTGTGCTTGATGGATTTGAATTTCCTTTGCCAGGATAATCATAGACTGAAAATCTGACATCATATGAAATTCTAATGATTTTTGTACAGAGCTTAGGAGTACACAAACGACTACTCCCAACTAGGAAATTTATTTAGGGCACATGTCTAAAAGCATGTCCTCTTCTTCTAGAACCAGAAAATACTTTTGAGATGACAGGGGAGAGAAAAGATGCGGAGGCGGGCAGAGAGAGAGAGAGGAATACAATCCCCTAGTTGCTTCATTGATGCAAAACATGAAGCAGCGGAAGGGGCTGCTAACAGCTACCTTACAGTGACTGTATGGAAGTCTGCAGGGAGCCTACTGTAAACAGTGACATTTTGCATTTTCACTGCAGCGCCAGCAGCCCCCTGAAACTCCTCTTCCCGCTGATGAACATGCGACTGCGGCTTGTTTTTAAGGGTGTTCGTGTAGCCCCGGTTCACCATCAGTTCTGGAGCATTGACGGTTCGGTGCTGATGATGTCTGAGTGAAATGAAAAGAGGGTTGTTGCTAGGAGGGACCGGAGAAGATAGGTGGGAGGGAATGGCTGTTGGGAAGGCGGCTGGGCTGGGTTTTGTCGTGGCGACTCAGAATTTGGGGTCATTTTCTTTTTCTTCATTTTGTGCCTTCAAATGTTCACAAAGCTCGGGAACCCTAACAAAAACTGGACACGGGTGACGGGGATAATGGTTTTATCGTCACCTTCTTTTTTTCTGTCTTCCTTCTGGTGTCTTCATGCCGTCCCCCTCTCTCTCTCTTTTTTCCCAGTGATGGCCTCAGCTGCGCAGCTGTGCCGGTGATCCCGCCGCTGCACGTAGGGAAGAAGCAGAAACGCCTTGACAACCGACCTACCTTCCTCTCTCTCAGAAAAAAAAGCAGAGAGAGGAAAAACGAAACCACACCAGCATTAACAAATGCGACCATGTACAGCGTGGAGGACCTCCTCATCTCTCATGGATATAAGCTGCCCAAGCATGCCACGTCCTCCACCCCTACCCCTACCCCAGCCCCTGCTCCCTCATCCCACCAACCCCGTTCAACCTCACCACCATCCTACAGCAAGCACCATGAAATACTAGAGAACAGGTCTGGCCCCAGGACAGTAAATGGCTATGAAAGAGGGCCCGTAGTGGCCTATGGGAATGGTGGCGGAACCAGGCAGCCCCAAGCATACGATGCTGGGGGCTGTCCCAACAACAACGAGTCCAGGGATAGGAGCCTGCCGAGACGGGATGGCGAGAACCGGTGCCAAACTGACACTCACTCCTTGGGAGAGTCGCTGACCTCAGACAGTGGGTAAGCTACAGACCCGTGATGTGCTGCTGTCTAGATGTCTTTCTGCATGCCCTGAACTGATTCTTTTTGTCCTGACTGTTTATCATTTGATGTTGTGGTTTCCTTGGATGAGATTTCTAAAATGACGTAAGTCATCAAAGAGTTTTGCACAGGGATTTTGCAGTACATATTCAATGGAACTAACACCGCTGCCGGTTTTTCCCCTGTGTGTAACTTCATCTCATTTCATCTCTATTTCCCTCTTGCCTCCTCTTTCCAATCAAGTCTTGGGTGAGGGGAGGAGGGATAATGTGTGCTGGAGTCTAATCTGCCACATGGGGCCTTGGAGTTGTAATCAAAACAGCTTTTGGCCAAACCTATGTGCCCCATTTGAGCATGCCCAGTCTTACGCACACACTTAGGTTGCCAGGCTTGTCAGAATACCCCCTTCTGTATGCCAGGTTGTACATATCAAGTATACTTTACTGGCTTCCTCTTGTTTTAAAGGCATTAAACCTGCTTACATAATGCATATCTCATCAATTATAAAGTATTCATATAGTTTTTTTAAATATGTATATGGATCATAGGCTATATTTAGCTTAGTCTGGAGTAGTTATGCAAGTGAAACCCTCTCGGGTAAGGTCTGTTAAACCTATGATATTTCCGGAGATATCGCCAGGCTGCAGCCAGCCCGTTTTTTCCCCTGAAAACAGGATTGTTTAGTTTGCCTATTTACACCAGTTCTGGGGGTTAGTGTGCTGTAACTGAGACAAAGTCAATACAGCTGTTCCCTTGTCCACACAATTAGACAGGCTTGTCAGATCTCTTCCCCAACCCCCTTTTTCCTTACATTTTGCTTGGATGATTCCCCATAATCCTTTTTAGCCAGCAGTCAGTGACGGAGCATCTCGAAATAGTCAAATGACCTTGAATAATGTCAGCAGTTGTGTTTGTGGCATTTTTCTTTGTTTTTCATTTTTGGTGTTATTCTTTGAGATGAGTAATCCGCATTTTCATGTCGCTGCTCTGCCAGTGCTATCAGAGCATTCTGCTGGGAATGAGGGAATCGCAAAGACATATGTTCTGCGATTTCAGTCCGTTGTTTGCTCATCCCTCTTTTCTTCCTCCTCATGCAAATCTGTTTTGCCTGGCAGCTTTGGTTTAGATAAGGAACGGGCCTTTATTGGCACTTCCACTCAGCAGTGCTACTTAGACCAAATTAGCCTAATGATGTTAACTCATCTTACACAAGATGCCCTCAAATTTAGCAGACTGCCACGGCTAGTCTCCCCTCCCCTCCTTCTCTTTCAAGCCAACGTCTGTGACCAGTGATGATCACGGATGGAAATGTCAAGGACGCTCGGCGGCCTCGGCCTCGAGGGGGACTACACATGCGCTTGCGTCTTGTTTACATTGTCAGTCAGTCTGTCACTCCACAAATAGGCTGAAACAATCCCGCTGCATGTAGGGACCAAATGCGGCTTGTTGTCTGTTGGGTCTGTCATCAAACATCTTCACAGAGATACAGCAGAAGCCGTCGTTGCATTTAGACCGTGCCCATTGTCTTAGATTAAGGACTAATGAGCAGTGCTGTAGAAAGACTGTCAGTGAAACATCCTCGACATTTTGATCTGCTTCGGAGGACGTCCGGGACTAACAGCCACAGCTTGTCATTGTGTAACATCTTCATTATGCCCCATAGAAAATCACAATTACCAAACACTCCATTATTACTCATAGTCATTTGTCTCCATCTAGTGGGAAATGTGCTCCTTTTTTTTTAAAATTGAATCTCTTCAAATTGTGAATAAAAATTTGCTACTTATATCACTTATATTTTACTTTTTAGTGCCCAGCTTTACTGAGATTTATTCAGTGCGTATGTCATGCAGTATTGCATTGGCCTACCTCTAAATCAACTATAACGATAAGGATCATGAAGAGAGCCTTACCCTATAACTAAACTACTTCATCTACAGCCAGATATTGGGGAGACACTTTCTTTAAAGGAGGGAAGAAAAAGAGTTAAAATCTTGGTTACCTAGTACCTAAATATTGGACTAGTTTTTCTATAAATAATATATATGATCTTAGCTAAAGCCAGTGTGAGGTTTTTCCCTACATAACACCCTCTACCTTTAAAACACCTCTCATTAAGACTACTAACTATAGCATTTTAAATATTTTTAATGAATAAAAAAGTTTTAACATCATTAGCTTTGGCTTCACTGCAGGTTCTCCAGCGTTGGCAGTTTAAACAGGAAGTAGTCTCTGGTGTTCAGAAGTATCTCCTGTTTTCTTATCTAAACAATTTCACTGACAGATAAGGGAATTTTATGAATTTCATAGAACTTCTATTTCTATTCTTCATCTGTTATTTCTGTCCCAGTTCTTCATCCAGTTTCATCTTTATTGTGCTATGGGTTGTTTCTTCTTCGACAAGCATTTCACTTGAAGCATATGGATGCCTTTGTGTGTTTCGTCACAGGTTTTGTGATAGCACCAGAGGTCCTCAGTCTCAGTCCAAAGATGTGTCCTACTGGCGGAGGAGAGGCCAGGACTTCACTGTGCTGCTGGATTATGCTGACTTCCGAGATCCCCATGGAGGGGGACCAGGGAGCTACAGCAGACCAGACAGGCCTCAACAAGCAAGAGGCCAAGAGCTCTCTGCCGAGGAGCGTCAGAGGGCAGCTCAGGAGAGGCAGCGATGGGCGGCCCAAGCCCAAGCTCAGGCCCACGCTCAGGCCCAAGTCCAGGCCCAAGCCCAGGCTCAGGCCCGATCCAGAGACAGGGAGGCTGCTCTCCATCAGTGGAGGATGGCGACTGAGAGGAAATGCCAGAGCCTGGGGACAGATGAGTGGCGTCCAGCTGTGAACTTTGGCAGCCAGCTGTCACAAAGTGAGGGCGAGCGCTGGACACAGGAGCAACAACGGCTCCATGCCAGGACACCAGAGGGGATGGTAGTCCACCCGAGGACCAAAGCCAAATCCCAGTCCCTGCCCAGGATGCTACAGCCTGAAAGTCTGCAGTTTGTGGAAATACCTTCATCTGGTCAGGACCTGTACAGACGGGTCAATGGCCACCCATTCTTACACCATGATCTTTACAGAGCACCGCGCTGGCCAGAGAATGGCAGGCCAGCTAGCGCTAACCAGCTCTCAATGACACCAAAGCCCCGCTTCACCCGACCCCCCAGACCTCCCTCTTATGAGATGCACCAGCAGATCAGGGGAAGCTGTGAGGTGTTGTCTGGCAGAGACTCAACCATTCCCCAGTCCAGGGACAGAACGCCAATTCCCATATCAAGACCAGGTGACCTCCAACTGGACTATTTTGCACAGGACTCTGGACCTCCAGGATACATCCCTCCCCCATCATATAAAAGAGCTCCTATAATGGGAGGAGGGCGGCGGGGATATGGTGAAATTGCTGTTGACTACAGGTATGGACATGATAAGAAGCTTTAATGTTCCCTACTGTAATGTTCCCCGCTGTAAAGTACCCTACAGCAGAAGACAAGCATGACGAAATGTGTCGATAATTTTTGTAAGAAAAAAAATGTCAGAAGGAAATATCTGATACCACTTCCTATACATATTTTTCTTAAGTAGGACATGCATTTTATGCATAGACTAAAAGCAGGTAGCCACTCTAACGTCATTTGTTGGTTAGGGAAGCCCAAATATGAAGCCTTCAACTGATAATTTTTACTGTCACAAACTTGGGGTCATAAAATTAGACTTGTCACATGAGAGTTGTATCTTACTGAGAAACTGAGCAATCATTAGCTAACAACTTGTCAATTACAAGTCGTTAGCCAATGAGCATATTCCAATTTAAACTTGTCTGTGACTCCAATGGGGACCATAATTTACAAAATGAGTGTTATAATATGTTTAATAAGACTTGAAACAAGCAACCAAAAACTCATTAAGTCTTTACTGAGGTCATAAATCAAGGGCGCTAAGGGTTGTTTCTGTTTCATACACTTGTATCACTTTTCACACCCAGAAGATAATTCCATCTTTTTTATTTCTGTCAAAAGGCTCAATTTCTGTCCTTTTGGTGGTACTTGGTAAATATTAAATAAATTTACCTTGTGATGCATAATTCTGACCTGCTATACAAAAGCTGGAGCAAAGCTATGTAGTAATAGTTTAGTAATTATTCACAAATTAATATTGAAGCCAGTAGGTTGTTTTTTTTTATGTTCATCTCCGTATTGGTTAACTTTGTTGTTTTAACTCGTAGGTACAGAGGAGAGATGTACCAGCACATTCAAGTTGCTCCAGATGGGTCTCACTGGTTCACCAGACATCCAGTAGGTCCGTGGGCTGATCCCCAGAGAGAGAGGAGCCAGAAGCAACTTTACCCTGTGTATACTACCCAAGAGCACCCTGGTGGAGGGGTCCAGTATATCCCCTTTGATGATCCCCGTATCCGCCATATTTCCTCAGCCCTGGGTGGCAACTCCTTGACGGATGCTGATAAGATTCGCCACATTCGTAACGAGCTTCCCAGCGTCACCGTGTCGGAACCTGCACCCGACGACAGTGCCTTTTTGCCCCCGCCATTGGGGCCTTTCATCGCTGCCAAATTGGCCGATGACGGTAACCAGACATCTTCTAGCGACTTTGACAATGACAATAAGAGGTGGCACAGCAATTTGCACAAACAGACCGTCGATAACTTCCCAGCACCTGACCAAAACTGCAACAACAGATATCCTAAAAACCATCGCCCTCCTCCTTCGCCCTCTTCAGCCTTCCAAACCCCGTTAACAAGATCTTCTTCTCGTCAGGGCTCCAGCTCAGACCAGGTCTTTGCTGAAACCATCACCCAAGTGAAGAAAATTGCCCCAGATTCAGGGCCAGAAAACAATAGGAATACCAAGAGAAGAGTGAGTGAGACCATCTTCTGCCTTGTGTCTGTCCCTGTTCATACACCGACTAACATTAACAAAGACTTTGGAGCTGATCAGAACAACAATGAGACAATACCGAGCTTGACCGTCACCAACACTGAGACATTCGCTGTAGGCCTCAAAGAGAGCCCCAATATTAGGAGCAAGTCTGTGAACGAGATGCCTATTAAATCCCATTATTCTCGCTTTCACACCAGCAGCACATCCTCAATGAGGAATTACAAGAGAGCTCCTTTAAGGAAGGAGATAATAGATGCCTGGACACTTCAAGCCAATGAAGATAAAGAGTTGTGCTATGCTGGGTCTTGGCCTGGAAACCAGTACCGTAATCAGGAAACTCAGACCGGCTCACCTTTGACAGTGGTAAAAAGTCCAGAACCCCAGAGCCCTCCGGGTGGGCAGGGACCTGTTCAGTCTGCCTCAAATACAACCACGGATATTGGCGTGGTGACAGACAACAGCTCCTCTTATGGCTATCCGATGGCAGGCCAGAAGAACCTTCATCTCTCCAGCAACAGCGCTTTTTCCCGCCTCAGCCTGAGCCCAACAGAACCGCTATCCCTTCAGCCCGCGCAGCAAGACCTGTCCTCTCCACCCAAGGTTCAAAATCAGGGAGACGAGCAGCCATCATCTCCGAGAAAAAACAGCACCCCAGAGACTGCAGAGCAAGTCGTCTTTGGTCAGTTTCTCCTAAAGCCAGTGAACCGACGACCCTGTGATGTTATTGGTGAACTGGAGAGCATCAATAAGGAAATGGAAGACACAATCAGCAAGAGGCCCATTGTGGCTCAGTGCATTGATGATCTTGATGGGATGAATAAGAGTTTAGCTCGGTTTAATGCAGGAGCACACTTTATTGCTGGTCCAGAACCAGGCAGGGAAGCAATCAGTCTTCCACCATTGCACAATATAAAGCCCAACAGTACAAAAGTCAGATCAAAGTCATTGGCATCTACTGCTGACCTAGAGTCCATGAGTATGAGGAGGTTTTTTTCCAGATCACAGGCCAACAACATACCAGCTACTAATGATCATTCAGTTCACACAAACTCAAACTGCAGAGACAACTTGTCCTCGCTACCCCCTCACAATGAGTCTAACCGCCACTATAGACAGGATATCCCAGTCCCTCAAGAGTCTTTATTGAAAGATGTGGGGTTAACTGTGTACACTGAAACTCCCGGTGGTCCCGGGGAGCCAGTGCAGCGCTCACTCTCAGTCCCCTCACCGCTGGATCAGAAAGATTTTACTCAGTCGATGGAGCCCTCCTGGGACACGAGGACAGCAATTCTTAAATATAGGTGTAGCCCTGAGCACAACTCAAATAATGAACTTGAAACCGAGGGGAATGCAAAAAGAAAGGCTGAATCAAACAATGTTCCACCATTAAGGGGAGACGTGAATTTAACCATCTGCAGGACCAGGAGTGAAAGCAGCAAATCACCCCAGAAAGACAGTTCACCACATATCACAAGGTTGACCAGGGAGGTTTCTTTTGTGTTTGAGGATGATGATGGCGATGTGAGATATGCCATGTCGGAGCCACTGACCTACAAGAATGAGTCAACAATAGCAGATAAGCACCTAGAGAACTTATTGATTCAAGAGAAAGCCAATGCTTTACGTGCAGAGGATCTCAGCAACCTGTACGAGGTCAAATGCGCAAAAGGAATCCCGGAAAATGAGTCCATCGAACAGAGGGCGGCGCGGATCCTGGGTATAGCCGTTCCAGTGGAAGCTTTAGGCGTGGCTGACAGGCAGTCTGATGACAGCCAGGATGATGCAGAAGCTACTGCAGCTGAGGAACGACAAAGCCCAACTGATGACACACAGCAAGTGAAACGAGAGTGTGAGCAAGTGAAAGAGGAGTCCTTGGTTGTCCGAGGTACAGATCAAGAAGAGTTCAAAGAGACACCATCAGGTATGGATAAACAAGTACAAGAAGAAGATAACAGGCAACAGCACAGCAATGATCACAGTGATGGCAGAGACAATGACGATACAGAGACTCAGTTAGTATTAGACCTGCCCGAATTCCCACCAAGTAAGCTTCCCCTGTCTCTGCCCATCAGCCCCGATGAGAAGCTGTCCTTGAGCATTTGCAGTTGGGAGAAAAAGGGGCGAGGTGGAGCATGCAAACTAATCGAATCCCTGCAAGATAAGCTGAACTCTACCGCGGTTTCATCTGCTACTTGTATGGACAGGTCAACAGCAGACAGAATGGCCCGTCTGAAAGAACTGGACTCTGTGTCTCGAATAAGACGCCTTAGTCTCAAAGACATCAGGTCTGGTGAAGAAGAGTACTCGCAAGAGATAAATGAAGACAGAGAGGAATGTGAAGTTCAGGAGAAGACAAAAGAAGACGTAGTCGAGCAACAATTAGAAAAGGAGGAGAACGAAATGGCAAGAGAAGGAAAAGAGGAGAAAAACCCAAGTGAGCATGATAAGTTGGAAGTTTCTGAAGAAGACTGCAGATCAAATGAAGTGAATGAAGGGGTGTGTAAGGAAGAGCCGAGACAGGAAGACGAGGTTGAAGGGATTAATGTTGAGACTGTGGTAACAGCAGACCATGAAGGAAGTAAAGAAGTAGAAACTGATGTTAAAAAGGAAGAGCCAGAAGAAGAAGTGGTTTTGAAAATTGTGGAGGAAGACAATGAAAACTCTAAAGATAAGGTGGAAGACGAACTGAATGCAGCAGGGGTCAGCAGAGCGGAGACAACTCAAGATACCGGCGGGCGAAAGTTACCCAAACCAAAGCAGCGCGCTAGGCTCCAGAAGCCTCCTCTGCTTCCTAAACCTCGCAGTGTTCCCAAGAGAGAAATAACGCTGCCACTTAACTACAGCGTTGGGACCTGTGGCCCCTCAGATATGGAGGATGAGGAAATGCTCTCCATTTCAGGTGGGTTCAAGTCAGTGGCTAGATTCAACCTTTTCCTATGCCTATTTTCCCTCCTGAATAAAGCACCCTCAGTGTACTATACACATGTGATTATTAACCATTTACAAGTACATACACTGCTGATTATGTTACTGTTAATGGCTGGGGGAAAGATTTAGAAGAGAAGCTTTATAACCATTAAATATCTTTTAAGATGCAGTTAAGCACATCGAGAGTGTAGCCAGGAGTGCATGTGAGTTCACAGAAAGACATAAGTTTGCACCGTTATGTTAAGACTGTTTTTTATATTTGAACAAAGCCAGGCTAGTTGTTTCCTGTAAGATGTTTTATAGCTATAGCTTTATACTTTGTGTATCTCATATCTCACTATAACGCTTACAGCATGTTTTACATACATAGAAACATCGAGCTTTGCTATAGCTAACCTGCCTTGGAAAGAACTAGCCTACTAACATAAGTCATTAGGGAGGCTTTGTAGACCCTGCGATGTAGCCTGACATAGCCATAAATGACATTGTTGCTGTCATCTATGCTTGTTTGGGTTTAATATGTGTTAATTGTCATGTGTTCGTGTCCCAGTGTTTTATATGCAGTGCCAGCCTGTAGAAACAAATAAAATGCTAGGTCATTTTCCTCCTGTGGGTCCCGCTCTTTGTTGTGGTCAGTGTTTTGTTTTTTCATTGCAAACAAATCTCCCCTCAAGAATTTCCTAACATTACAAGTTCTTATATTGATGCTATGATTATTCTTCCTCATATTGAGACGATGTAATTGTTGTTGGTCTCTGGCCGATACATTTAAAAAGTAGACAGAAATAAACAGGAGGAATCAATGAACAGGCCAATTACAGTAGTTGCAGGATGCACCGACCCAACACGCAGTTACGTTTCTACAGAGATCGGTTACGCCGTAAGTCACGGCGTAGATTTCCTCCTGAAGCATAAATCTGCAGCAAGTTCTTGGCCCACAACAATCATCAAGCATGGCTGTTATTATTTTGTCAGTGACACCTACAAAATTTCACAAGTGTCTTGCGTAGTTCCAATTACCGTACTCCTCTTTAGGAAATCGTGAATAAATGTGTTTGTTACAGTCGCACTATAACAGTCCCAAAATGTCAAACTATTCCTTTAAGGTCCACTGAGGTGAGAGCAAATAATACCGATATGTCTTGTTTTCGGTGGCGTTGTCTCATCTTTTCTTCCTTCTCTTTTCTCATCAGACTCTTACGACCCCAGTCAAGTGGAGAGGGTGTAACCTCTGACCACTGCCTTCACCACTGTGGAAATCAGTCTTTGTCAAGTTAACAGCTTTTTCCAGCAACAAAGGCTTTCATCTCACCTCTTGGCTCAGTCAGCTGTGACCCCTCCAGTAATGTCACACATGACTTCTCACAGAACTGACTGTCCCGGTGCTGCAAGAGTTTCTTTCTTTCTTTCTTTTTTTTTTACAGCCAAATAAAGGCACTGCTGGGTGCCAACTCTCCAGGCCTTTTTCAGTCTCGTCATTGTCATCCTTCCACTCTCTCCACCTCTCAGCTAGTTTATTTGCTCGAGCAAGAGGACTTCCTCCTTTTGAAGTTGTCTTATTTTGCTTTTGGAGGAATGCATGTCATTATTCCCGTCTGCACTCGGGGCTTTCTCAGCAAGCTCTGGTGTTGAAATATGAATGTAAAAGTGCTTCTGCTCAACAAACAAACAAAAGAAATGTAACAGAAAAAAACATACAGACACACGTGAAGGCGACAGTATTGCATTACAATCAGTATTAACCTAACCAAATGTAAATAAGAAAGAGTTATAAGATTTTATTAAGAATATTAAAAAAAATAACAACAATTTAAGACATTTAATTGCTGAAGAAATGTATATTTTCTTATGTATGTTATGAAAGAGTAGATTTTTGGGGGGATTGTAGTGTTTGGGTGTATTACCGGTAAGGAAAGCCCTTGCTCTTTATTCTTATATTTGTGTGATAGAGAATGTACCGAGAGAGGATTGCATAGAGAAACACTGTGGTCCTTGAATAGCTTCACTCAGAGCAATACAGTTGTCACACGCTGGGGTGTTTGTGAAATGATTTCAGAAGCAAGTCTCTATTTCAAGGCACTGATCTCATTTGCTTTAAAGGCTCTACCTTTTGGTACAAGCGTTAGATTTGCACAGCTGAGATTATTGGCTTTATGTTACCTATGAGCACCTGATAATCTCTGCAAATGCTCAGAGATTATACTGGGAGGGATTCGCTTTTCACACCCTCCCCGCTCGAGTCTCAGCATCAGCAGTCGAGACATGTACCGGGACTGTCTTTCGTTAATCCTCATGTTGTTCCTAAAGAAATCTCAACACATATATTTTTTCCTGGAATTTGTGGAGTCTTTGCTGTTTTTGCTCACACCCTACCTTATGTGTGACTTCAGAAGTGCTTTTTTTTGCAGGAAATGATAGATGTAGCTATGTAGCAGTGTGCCTGGTACACGCTGTCTTTGTGGAGAACTTTTTCTGTGTGCTTATTTAAACTGGACATGAGCAAATCCATTTTATTTTAAATGAGATTGGAGACGTATGAAGGTGTTTTGGCAATAATAATGATTTTAAGCCAGAAACGCTTAATATCGATGCTGTACAGAACATTGATGTTGGAATACTAATCACAGTATCTGTACATGTTCAATAATTTAACACTGACATATCAATGCTTTGTAAGTTGTGGGCATAACTGGCAATTTGGTTCAGACTCACGTCACTTATGGGGTAGCAATACAAGAAATTTAAACACAAACCAAACCAAACTTTGTGCTATGCATTGGACATCAACACTCACTGGGTTTAATGGCAAAATTCCAAGCTAAAACTGTAACTCCTGGTTTGCTTGTATGACCCTGTCACTCTTTGATCCAGTTGTATTTGGGATCTGGTTTTAGACTTTCTCGGATGTGGCTCTGACCCTGAATTCATCAGCAGGGCATTAAAAACAAGGTTTTGTCTTTGTTCTGTTAAAACAACCCAGTACCCGTACCTCTGTGTTCCAGGTAATGTGTTATCTGGTCATTCCTGTAGGTCTTTTTGTACGGCGAGTTCTTTGTAACATAATCTAGACTATTGGTGCACATCTTGCTTTGATATTTTCTATTTTCATACAGAGGTATGTACAGCTTCTTTTGTATGCGCTGCATCTTTTTTTCCCCTCCTCTTTTTTTGTGCATGTAATGCGTAAGAAGTCACAGAGAGAAAGTGTATTTGCATATAATTGCATTTGGTACAATATAGTCTATCCAATAAACAACTGTTATATTTCATATAATGTATATTTTATTTTCAAAAGTTAAGCTACATATTTAAAAAGAACAAGGTATTTTTAGATTATTGTGAAAAGGGAACTGTTTTTGAAGGCACAGTATTTGTCTATATTTGCTATGATCATTAAGAATGATCAGAAATACAGACAAGTTTGTGCTGTTGTACAGTACTGCAGACTGTTCATAAATAAAAGTCTTTGCATGAAACATTTTGCTTCTGGTTGTTTGCATTGTGTTAATGTAATGAAATATCCGTCAAGAAGCAAGCCAGTGGTGCTGTGCCATACTGCTAATTTCAATGTGATACCAAGTAAATACGGGGCTAGTGATACCAACACCTTTAACCTATAAAAGGCAGCTTATGTAAGGGAGAGCAGTGTGTCAGGACTTATGAGATGAATCATCATCAATTTGCTAATTCTGAACATGTTTTAAATCACTGTGACTTTTACTTTCCATAATTATTAGTTCAACACAAAACACAGCTTTCAGCTTTTTATGGATTTAAAAATGAAATCTTTGGAGACCTGGTATGTAAATGTGCCTGTCTCTAAAGCACTCTAAAGCGCTCAAATTCTGCTGTTTAAATGTGCTTTAGGCTTTTATAACTAAAATATATACGGTTAAAATAAATACGGTGGCACGGTGGTTAGCACTGTTGCCGCACCGCAAGAAGGTCCTGAATTCTATTCCACCATCAGGCCGGGGTCTTTCTGTGTGGAGTTTGCATGTTCTCCCCGGGTACTCTGGCTTCCTCCCACAGTCCAAAGACATGCAGTTAGTGGGGATGGGTTAATTGATTAATCTAAATTGCCCATAGGTGTGAATCTGTGAGTGAATGTGAGTACGAATGGTTGTCTGTGTCTTTGTGTGTGACTGGCGACCTATCCAGAGTGTACCCCGCCTCTCGCCCTATGACAGCTGGGATAGGCTCCAGCGACCCTGGAAAGGATAAGCGGAAGCGAATGGATGGATAGATACATGTGACAGTCAACACAAAAAGCTTTTAGTGGATGATTATATTTTTTTATTTAAAGAAAAACCTCAAATATATATTAACCTGTTCAGCTGCTTAAATGCAAATATCTAGTCAGCTAATCAGATGGCAGCAGTAAAGGCGATTTAAGTGGCTTTGAATGTAGCATTGCCTTGTTAATGACAGAGGCCACAGGCAAACAGCCAGACTGCTTTGAGTGAAAGGCAACAGAAATGCAAATGATCTGCCCGTACAGTTAGCGTAGAAGAGCATCTCTGAGAACCTCAAACAATGTCGACAGAAGAAGACCCCACTGGATGTCACGCCTGTTACCTAAGAACAGGAAACTGTAGCTACATTTCACACGGGCTTCACCAAATTTGCACAACACACGATTGGAGAATTGCAGAATTTGGTATAAACAATATGAAAGCATGGCTACATTAAAAGAAAAATAGATGGTACTTGTGTGTTATTTACTGCAATACGGTTTGTTTTTTAACTGCATGCAGGGTTAGCAGGGTTTTATGTTCAGCATCCTCTTTGATTTTGTCAAACTGATGTTCTTACTAAATATTAGGCAATCTGAAACCAAAGTGATTGATATGTACAAAATTTCCTATGCAACCCGAGACAGTCAGACAGAGACAGAACAGAGTAAGAGGACCATCTGCTGGACACATGGTTTTATGACTGCACTATGCTGTCAGGAATACGAGGTTAAGTGTGCTCAGGATGTCCTCACCTTGATGCTCATCATATCATGCATACTTTTTGGCATTAAAATTTTTGCTCCTACTTTCACTCTATTTGGAAGTCAGGACATTTATCAATAAATACATTTTCATACTGAAGGTTAACCACACATTTTCCAACAGATTAACACAGACAGCAGCTAAATTGTTTCAAAACAATTCAGAGGGTGTTTTGTATTTTCTTCTTAGCTTTTATATTTATTTCCTTTTAACTTTTTGATTTGAATTCAGTTTAGTTTTTAGTCTGTTTTCTATTTTCTAAAATTTCTATTTTTTGTAGATGTTTAGTTTTAGTTTAGTTTCAGTTTTTGTCTTTATTAATTATTCTTGAATGGAGGGCATAATGTCAGAGGCAAGACACAGACTCACAGGCTTGTAGACGTTCAAAGTCTGCATAAAAACATTCAAAAACGGTAACGGTTTTTCACATTTACTTTTAGTTATCACTTTGGTTTTAGTTAACTGCAGTAACACTGATTCAGTGATGAGATTAGAGTAAGGCACCCCCACAAAACAAAACAAAACAAAACAAAACAAAACAAAACAAAACAAAACAAAACAAAACAAAACAAAACAAAACAAAACAAAACAAAACAAAACAAAACACATTGCGCCAAGGATAGACACAAAAGATCCAGCGCTGCGATGGCCGGGAATCGAACCCGGGTCAACTGCTTGGAAGGCAGCTATGCTAACCACTATACCACCATCGCACAGAATGTCCTGAAAATCAAACACTAACTGACCGAAACACCTCTGAGCTCCGAAATGAATCGCTGTTGTATGAAGAACATAGATTTAAAGTTGATGATCTATATTAACTGATCAAAGTGTGTTTACCGTTCTCTATAGTTCAGTTGATTTAGGGAGGTAACATGCTGGAACAAGTAATGAATTTATTTATTGCAATTACAACAATCCTAAACACCCCACGCCTTTCAGACACAGAACTTACTCTGAGTCTTTTCAGGAAGTCTAGCAGCTTTTTAACGTCAAAAGAAGTCTTTGCGATGCTGCAGAAATGAATCTGATCATAAATGTGGCGCTAAATGTTCCTTTTGCTTAAGAATTCAAACCTTTGTAATGAAATGGTATTTTTCACATGCTGTTCTCGTTTAAATTGCCTTCATAAAACAGGGTTTCAACGGGGTTAGAACACATAGTGGTGAGTTTAAGATGCGCATTTTGTAGTCCGACTTAAGCACATTGTTTAATGAGCCTGGAAACAAAAGCGTCGGGACATCTTTAAGTTTCTTGAAGACGTTTCAACACTCATCCGAGAAACCGTGGACGGGTGTGGGTCATTATCAACAGTGGTTTCGGGTGAAGACCTTGCCTAGCTCTGTCATATGACTGAGGTCAAATGACCAAAGATTTGAATGGGCGTTCAGGCGCCTGGGAAGGGATCTCAAAACTGGATTATTGGTGGCAGACACTTGGTGTGGAAAGCCACCGCCTCTGTTCAAAGATGGTCGTTCACAGTGGACATAGGTGGCTTCTTTCCCTCCTTTTTCAAACCATCTGTCTTCTCTGTCCAAATCGTAGACACTGGCATTCACAAAAGAGCGACCTTTGGTCTTCAGATACAGATGTACAGCTGAGTCTTGTCCTGTTGAGGTGGCTCTTCTATGTCGTGCCTTGCGTTTATGAAGTGGCTGTTTGGTTTCTCCAATGAGACATTGCTCTTTCAACACGGAGGACAACCAGCGTCACGCTGTTAAGGGGATTAGTGTCATGACGTATATTCTCCCCTACCCATCTTTTGTGTCATTTAGGAAAGCTCGGAGTTCGAGCAGCAGTGCGCTGGACTGCAGGCAAAGAAAATGGAGATGCCGGGGATTGAACCCGGGGCCTCATACATGCAAAGCATGCGCTCTACCACTGAGCTACATCCCCTCGACCTGCCGCTTTCGGCAACTCGGCTCAGACGGTGTAATTTGAGAAGATTGCGCGACAATTGAAAATTGATTTCCTGTAATTTCCTTACTAATGGTTGTAAGTTTGGTAGACAGGTAGAGCTGGGTATCATCATCATAACAATCTGAACTTACTGTACAGAAGATGATGTTGCTATAATTCACAATATTGTGAAAGTGAATTTATAATTTATCAAGAAACAATTTCCCCAAGCCAAAGCACAAATGAAAGGAGAAGTAAAACAGGTTGGTCTAAAGTATGATTAAAGACAATTACTAATATATTGGAAAACCAGTAGATGTTTTTCTGTCTAACAGCTCCATTTCTAAACATGCAACTGTTTGATATAATGTGGAGAGTGTTGGTACAGATTTGATACTTAACGGCTGCGCAACCAATATAACTTACAACATAGAAAGTTGTAATACAACCAAATTAGACATAGAGTACTTATCAATAAAATAATAATTTCAATAATTCCATCTACTACTACGTCTGAATGTGTCGGATTGTCGCCTTCAGTTTGGGACTAAAGAGATGTTTTTTTTTAATGTAATCATTTCATGCTTGTTTAAAAGCCAGCTTTCAATATATACAGTTTCTAATAAGCACAATGACCAGATAAAACATGTGGCAGTGTTTTTATTTAACACAGGCTACCGCGAAATGTTTTGATGAACCAACTGTGGGTATGAAATTAAACTCTTTTTTTAGAAGAACAATCTAAATTACTTTATTTTCAACTGTAAAGCCAAACTAGATTTTAAACATTTATTGTTTAAAAATGACAGCATATGTACTTGGTATCTCTAAACTATTTTAATGTGTTGTATGGGGCTTTCTCCACAAGATGGCAATATTGGCTTTGATTCTTGCAGAGGCAATGTGAATCCAACCTGCAGTATTTCTAATGAACAGCATGCACCCTCTTTGTGTGGCTCTGTGCATTTAGACATTACAAAAATCTATAATGCAAGTATTTATATGTTGGTGTAAGATCGTTTTAGAGCTGATGTAGAGCACACATATAAGTGTGTTTGTATAATCTCACCTAGGACTATAGCAGTGGAATCCCGCTGGTCACAATGAGGTCTTTGTGTCGAGTGCAGAAGCAGCAAGTGAAAACTCATGTGATGGAAAGGCAGTACAGTGTGCAAACCCAGTCTTAACTGTACACATTTATGTCTCTGCACAGTGTGGATAACCTGCAGCACACATATTTGAGTGACTGTGTTAGGGTCAACTAAGCTTGTCAGCACTGGTGCGTGCAGCCAACCGAACTTTGGGTGCAAACAAAGCATCGATCTTTAGAGTCTAGAGCTGCTGTGTGTGGATGTGCCACCAACCTGAACTTGCACAAGTTATTTAGGACAATAATTCAGAAATGATATTTTCTTCTTCTTTCATGCGAACAGTCACAGCAAACAAATCCTTCCAAAACTGAATTATTCAAGCATCTGATGGAAATCAAATAACAAAAGAAGCAGTTTTTATTCTTTCAAGTCTGTGTTGCTCCATCATCACATACAAATATGGACTCTTAGCAGAGCCAGGGCTCCTCTGTCAAGCCGACAAAGCTCTGTCTGTGCTACCACGAACAAGCCAGCGGGCACATTTACTGCATGGCCCTGATGGAACGGCATCATTTAGAGCAACTGAAATTTCCGCAGCTGCTTATGTGATGTTTTTCCACAAAGAGACTTTTACTTCACTGAAATGATCACTTGAACTTACAAACAAATTTTGCATGTTGTTGTGTCCTTCAGAGGACAGCAAACCTCTCTGACTTTATTTGCTTTCGCATGAATTGGTTTGCTCTTTTGACTCTGACTATAATAACTCTGATTGATAATTGCCTACCTGCAGAGAGTGTTTGTTGCCAGATGGGGGTAGTATCAAAAACATGTGCTACAACCGGTCTGTGGACTACTCTTGTTGATGCTGTTGTTGGTCCGTCAGAAGTGTGAAGTCATAACATAGAATGAGCTGAAGTGAAACTGAGTGTTAAAAACAATGGAAAAGGTCCACTGTCTGTACTTTTCATGCTGTATTTTTTATCTTTGATTGTTTTCACACTTATCCCATTCCTCGTGAACTCTACTGTCACTCCAATCCTTATTCCAGTAGACTTATCAACCAACTAGTATTCCACGATTGCATTTGTCATCCATGTTCAGTGATGCACATGGGACCATGTTTGCAGTGGGTGAAAACCTCTCCGTACACTGTCCTAACAGAAACCCAAACACAGGCTGTATGATTCATGAGGCTGTAGGCAGGTATCAACGCCTGTGCCATTTCTTGAAGACTGTTTGATTAACTTGTAAATATCACTTGAACATGCTAAAAATGTGCACATGTACCTGCTTTCATCGCACACTCAGAAAGATTTACAAAGTGAGTTATACATCTGCATTTCATGAAAATGAAATCAAATTCCAGAATAGTCTTATAGCCCAAGAGAATACACATGCCAGGTTCCCTCTCTGTGTGATGAGTTGGAATATTAGGACTAAGAGAAGGCAAACAGACACAGTGAACCAAAACAACCTAGATTTCATGGGCTTACCAAAGAACGGCTGCTTGTTTTCAGATGAAGCAATCCTGGTATGGCCTCTACGGCTTTACACCCGGGGGAACAGCAACCCTACAAACAGAACTCCAATGCCCTTTCACTTTGAGAAATGCAGGAAAAAACAGCCAAAACATTCAGATACAGGAAAACAAACTCTGTTTCCAGAGTATTTCTCTGGGTGAGATTCACAGACACAAATAAAGCAAAAACACAAAAGCTCTTTAAAGCCTTCTTTTGTGATTTTAGGTGACTTTCCACTCTGCATGCCACCATGTGGAAAATTGTACTGGTACTATCTCAAGTACAGTATTTTCTCACAGAGCCCATCTGGTGACACCGGTGTGATTGTCACATTGGCAAGCCAGTAGTTTACATTAGTTTAATGTCAGCACTCATTAGAAAAATGAATCCTTTGTGCATCTCAGACCTCACACATGTTAGTTGGCCCGATTACACAGAAACTAGCACAGAATGCGTCGCAGTTATGCCAGGTGGTCCTCAATACATGTTCTTTCTCAATTTTGATTTTGTACCAAATACTCTTCAAAGAAATCACTCCCAGTTGTTCATGATATTTTATCAAGCCTTACCTAGACACCTTTTCAGAAAGTCCATGTTGGGTACATTTAGCCTAGAGTTCAATTGTCAGATATATTTTCCTCCATTCACTATAAAGAACCAATCTGCTGAAGTGTGAGAGTGACATTTTCAGCTAGACTACAGTAGAGAAATCACAGATGTCTCTCATTAGGTCACTAGTTTGGATCCCTCTGTATCACATTACTGGCCCTAGCTGCTCTGTGATTAAGGTGTTCCTGTTCTGTGTTTGTGTTGTTTAATACTGCACAAGCCAGTAAGCTACCCGTGACTAACAATGGACACTCTAACATAATGCTACTGTAGAAGCCCAGAGACTTAAAGCCTGACATTAGTGCTTATCGCAGGTGTTTAGAGGATCATTTAATGTCTTGGCCCCTTAAAAAAGTTTAACACTAGTGACTTGGAGGGTGGGAAAAAAAGGACGTTTTATTGACGGAGCTTACATGGCTAATATCAGTTTGGTCCATAGAGTATAGATCTGAATTTAAACAAATCTGTACCCATTTTAAAGAGTCATAACCTACTACAGGCAGATGAGAAGAGGCTTGGATGAGCTGTATAAAATAGATAGACGAATAACTAAAAGTAATCTAAAATTATGCATTGTTCTATTTATATATAAATAAAGAGGTAAGTCATGTAAGTCATTTATCTTATGTAAGTCATAAGATAAATGACTTACATCGGCTCCTAGGCTCCAAGTGAATGCCAGTGATAGTAATGCACGTCTAAACAAGCTTCTGTTTGCTAAGTTTTCCATAATGACTTTGAAAACCATTAATTCCTGAATGCAACCTCATGGCAGTAATGCGAGCAGAAACTTCACCATGCCTTCCAGCGGACGTGATTCTGTGCTGTTACTTGGCCAAACATCCTGTCAAACTTCCCTGCACTGAACAATATTGTTTGTTTAGCTTTAATCATCCACTGTCTTGTCTTAGAGAATTAACTTTATGACTTCCTTTGGGTCCCTCTCTGAAATTCAAACCTCACAATTCTCTGACTCCCTCGTAGTTTTCTGTCGTTACAGAGCAAACAAGCCAACTCATTATCTGTTCCTCACTATATAAACTGGAGTGCAATTCATGTCTGTGTAAATACAAGTGAAAAGAAGGATCTGCTTGAAGGAATGGGGAATATAGGTTGGATTTAACAGGTCGTGCAGTAGTTATTTTAGTATCAATTTAACGTTAATCTTTATTGCATAAGACTTTCCACACATCTGCTTTCAAACACCATCCAACAAATGTAAATATAAGCACTAAATCTGAATTAACAATAAGAATGTTTATTCTGTTCCTTGTGGAGAGATTTATCATCTGTAAAACGCAGGCTGGGGATCAGAGAAACATGAAGATGGAGTCTAAACACACAGTATACATTACAGATCATTACACATAGCGCCTGGGGCATTTTTAAAACATGTAATATCAGTGCTCACTGCGGCCCCTAATGCTAAGAAAAGAAGGGAAAAAATCCCAGTTTAAGTTTGCAGTACATATATGTTGCCTCTGAGTAATCTCTGATTGTGCCTTCAAAACTTACACAAAATCCCCTTAGTTCTTCCCAACAGGACTGGAAATGGATGCCCCAGAAATATGGCAGGAACACACGTTGACACTGCAACTGGATTAAGTGATGTGTTTATATTTGGGAAACAAATATCCACATTTTGAATCAGTATATTTCAGTGAAAATGAAACAGCAAACATTTAATCCTTCTTGAAACCGTACCTAAAAGCAAGCAATAGAGTCTAATAAAGTGCATGAAATTTACATGTTGTAGTTTGAATTTTCATGTAATTAACATTTTTTTTAATTATTATTTCTATAAAATAGGTAAGAAAAAATGTACAAAACAGAGTTGGATTGTTAAAGGTACTTTTTATATTTATTCTCTGTAGAAATTGACTAAAAATGTCACCACGGGTGCAGTGCTTTGCAACTAAGTGCGTTAAGATGGCTAATGAGCATTGCTCTTTAACCTTTGATTTCTTTTTAGCTCTACACACATTTAACCATTAGACCTATCCTTTTGTCAGGCCACTATTCTAATCAAATATAGGTTCTGCTCACTAACTGCGCCATCTTGTGGTATAAATTTGTATTACATAAAAGTAAAGCGCAGCACTTGTTTAAAATCAGTTAATATCGCTTCAACGGCATAGATATTTTGGACGTAGCAGTTATTTCTACTCATTCAGTTGACAGCATTAGTTAATTCTGGAGTCTTTAAACAGTCTTTAAACACAACAATGACATTTACATTAAAGCCAAATGAGAGAGTCCAATTCACTTTCCACCGTCCTCAGAACTGTAAACAATAAATCAATTCAATTCACTTTTATTTATACAGCGTCAAATCACAATAACAGTCGCCTCAAGGTGCTTTATATTGTAAGGTACACCCTACAATAATACATACAGAGAAATACCCAACAATCATATGACCCCCTATGAGCAAGCACTTTGGCGACAGTGGGAAGGAAAAACTCCCTTTTAACAGGATGAAACCCCAGCAGAACCAGGCTCAGGGAGGGGCGGGGCCATCTGCCGAAAATCAAGAGAGTGAAACAGAAAGAATGAGAGAGATATTCTTCAGCATCGTCACACTACCATTGTACATATTTTCACTGTTTAATAATGTTTTTAAAAAAACAGATTGGTCTTGTGAAAAAACGCGAGTGCAGTTCTACTTTTATCACACCGTCATAGCCATAAAAGTAGACTCGTATGTTACTGGAAAATTCAATGCCAAGAGTTTGAACGTCCCTACGGAGCGACAGTATCTGGTGTTTTTGCTATTGAAGTGTATGTCATCAGGCTAATATCTAACGAGCCCCTCAAAAAGTATCTGTGGATGTGCAAGAGTGTGGAAGCAGATTCAAAAAGCTCTCTTAAAAATCATTAATAATAGATATAGATATGTCTAGGATTAGCTGGCCAGCAGAAGAGCAGTATGTTTTATTGGATAAAAAAACTCAAACATGTAACCGTAACAGATAGGTAACTCCTGTATTTTTAGCATGTTATAAATTTTAATTGGCTATAAAATAATTGGTTTTCTTAGTTTTTAGTAAGTTTTATTTAAAAGCATGTTTCAATGTAAATAAAGCATATATTAGGCTTTTAAAATTGTATTTGTTGTACGTTGTGCTATTTTTGTATAAGGTACATCTCTGATAAAGTGAATATGGCCAAATGATGTATCTTTTTTTTTTTTTCTTTTTTTTTCTTTTGCCTGTCCCGTTTGGCTCTTTTGCCATCAGAATTATTGTCTAAAGGCAAAGAAAGATGCCCAACGGATTTACTTTACCAAATTGACCATCCCAGCCTTGCCATAATGGTCCATTTGATTCACCTTTTATTGTTTATTTTATTCTCACTTACTGAATATGGGACAGACTTGACTGGGGGAAAGAAGGGGAGAAAGAAAGAGGGAAAGAGAAACAGCTGAGAAGAGGGACGGGGGAGAAGGGCAAAAACCAAAAACCAACAGAATGAGCAGAAAAAGAAAAAAAAGAAGAAAAAAAGAAAAAAAAGCATATATCAATCACCTGGGTCACCTGCTGAGAAAGAAAAAAGAAAACAAGCAGAAGAGAACAAGAGTAATAGAATAAACAACATCACAATGATATATGGGAATATGACAGTAAATACTAAATATTAAACATTATTGTGCAGCACATAAGATCAACAGAACACAGTGTGCTTTGAGGTAGGAGCCAAAAAGGGTGTAGTTTGTGGGTGTGATCACCCGTTTGTACACCTGTGAGCATGGACGCGCTTGTTTTTTGTTTTTTAAAAGGTTCCTTCATGTAATGATCTGCTAGAGGGTGTGGGGGGGCCACAGCCCCGTCCTCCAGGGCATGAAGCAGGTATGGAGGAGATCAAAACTCCAGACATCCAGAGGCCCCCAGAACACAAGAGACTAAGGAAGACCAACAGAGGGGCAGCCGCGCCACTGTCCCAGAAAGAGCTGAGGAGAGTCCCAGATGAGGGCTCACTCAGCAGCCGTGGAGCAGAAACCAGGGGGAGTTGCAGTGACGCGCCCGTGAGCCAAATGATGTATCACTGACATGTATCAGTACTTCACCACAAGCAGTTGCCTCTACGATGTCCCCGTCTGAGATAAACGTGCACTCAGACCCACAACAACCCTTAACCTCACAGCAAGATGGGGCCTTTTCATTCGATCAGACACCAAGTGTTTCTTTTTTCTTTCTTTCTTTTTTCGTCTTTAAAGTGAAACAGTGAACCAAACACTTATGCGGTCCAAATTGTTCCCTAGGCAAACTGCTGCTGCTGCCAGTCCAGTCCAGCTTGGTCCTCCTCCTCTTCCCGCTCCTCAATCCACATGTCTCTGTCCACACTGTTGCCATTCTGTCTTCCCACTGTGAAGGCAGGACAAGGAGCTGATCCTCCACTCCAGAGACCACCAGCCTGACAGCACATACAGGCAAAGCATGACTTCAAGGCTCACTGCTTGTGGGTCATTCTTTTTGGTGTGTTTTGGGACAACTAAAGTCTGTTCTTTCTGGAAATAAAAATCTTAAAATATTTAATTCTAAGTTAAGAGGTTTTGCAATGTGATGGAATGTAGACCTCATTTCTTCTGCTGCATAATAAAAGCTTGTTGATGACTTAAATATGTGAAGCTGCAAAATTAGAAACTCACATCAAAGCAATTTAGCAGCAGTGACGCTCTGTTAGCTGAGCTCAAAGGAGTGAACGGTGCAACAGTATTTATTTAGGTCAGGGGTGTCAAACAGAAGGCCCATGGACCAGAATCGGCCAGACAAAGACTCCAATCTGGCCCACTGGACAGCTCTAGAAAATGTGCAGGAGTGTACGGATTAGGTTAGGATAGGTTTTACAGCTGTATTGATAATTTGCCATTCATACTGCACCAACGCAATCAAGTAATAGATGAACAATTAAATGACAGAAAGTTCCTGTTTATTCAAAATCTGCTTTATAAATTTACACTTGATACACAAACATTTTCTTTGAATTAATGAAAACATATTTTATCATTCCGACAATGAACCAACAGAAACATTTTCTGTAATTTTACACATTTATTATGTACTTTCACTGGACTGGCCAACGTAAGATCAAAGCAGTCTGTTTGTGGCACCGCATGTCAAATGAGTTCGACAGCCCTGATTTAAGTTGTCACCTATGACATAATGCAGTCTGCACAGTGTCGTTTACCAAAATCGCTGAAGTGAACTCATTTGTGTGCAAACATGGTTGAATGAACATTTCATTAAAATCTCCACAACCCAGCAGTGAGTCAGCTACAGCGGCTTGCAAAAGTATTCGGCACCCTTGAACTTTTCCACATTTTGTCACGTTACAGCCACAAACATGAATCAATTTTATTGGAATTCTGCGTGAAAGACCAAAACAAAGTGGTGTACACGTGAGAAGTGGAACGAAAATCATACATGATTCCAAACATTTTTTACAAATAAATAACTGCAAAGTGGGGTGTGCATAATTATTCAGCCCCCTGAGTCAATACTTTGTAGAACCACCTTTTGCTGCAATTACAGCTGCCAGTCTTTTAGGGTCTGTCTCTACCAGCTTTGCACATCTAGAGACTAAAATCTTTGCCCATTCTTCTTTGCAAAACAGCTCCAGCTCAGTCAGATTAGATGGACAGCGTTTGTGAACAGCAGTTTATGTTTGGACTCATGTATGATTTTCGTTCCACTTCTCACGTGTGCACCACTTTGTTTTGGTCTTTCACGTGAAATTCCAATAAAATTGATTCATGTTTGTGGCTGTAATGTGACACAATGTGGGAAAGTTCAAGGGGGCCGAATACTTTTGCAAGCCACTGTATATGACATTCATGGGTCTTTTCTTGCTTTGGGCTTTCTGCGTGCTCTCTGACACACAAGTGTAGCAGTTTCTTTCATTTGCATGTGTGTGTGTGTGTGTGTGTGTGATCCTAATTGTCTCCCCTGTTCTGCCTGGCATGTTTGCTTTGCTGACATAGGGCACCGTGGCTGTTAATCTGCACCTTTACTCCACACACAGGCTGTTAGGAATGTGTGTGGGAGAGGACAGCACTGAGCTAACAGGCTCTTCTTCCAACGTCATCTCTGTTTACCTGCTATTGTTCACAGCTCCTGTGAAGCGATGAAGAGAAAGAAGTGATTTATGTGTGTAGTGACAACAACAAGTGTTTGGACTGCTGTGGCGCCAGTGCATTTCTTTATCCTGTGGAACTGGCTGAAGCCCGGAGCCATTAACGCCACAGCAACTTTAATTTGTGGAGACATATTGTGTGATTATTCGCTGACTTGGAAAAAAAAATGGTGATTTTTAAATTATTTGTTAATAACGATTTCTAGCAAGCCAACACAAACAGAGACATGTTTTTTTTTTCCTAAGTTGCCCATTAGATGCCTGCTTCTCCTCGTTTTATCCCCCTTCTCCTCTTCTATGCTGCATCTGATATTGTTGATGTTGTTTTTCTTTCTTTCTTCCTGAAAAATGAATAGTGGCTCTGTCACGTCAGGGAGCACGGGGTTCTGGGTTGTCTCCTTCCTGTTGCCTGTCTTATCTCGTGCACAGATCCTGGCTTGGCCTGCTTTGGTGTCAGAGGAGCCCCCCCCCCCCCCCAGGCCTCCCATGGAGATAGACAGAGTAGGGGTTGGCCCTGCATTGCCCTGCCATTTTCATAATCAGTGCCCCAAGAGTTTAAAGCAGCGGCAGGAAGTTTCTAACATCTCCTCCCTCTTAAAATAGACATATATGCTGAGTATGATGCACGTTTTAAATGGAAAGTGGTAAAATGCAAGACAGGGAGGGAGGGATGGATAACGGGTTTGGTATGTGGAGGGCTTTTACTTGAGGCCCCGCCATGAGGTCCTCATTTGTTCCTGGGGCCATTACTGCGACAGACTGTTTACAATCACAGACAGATTAGGTTTACTTAAGGATTTATGTTATTCCTTTAGCTGAAATGTATAAACACGGCTAACGCTTTTCCACCACCCTGCTGTTATAAATTAATACTGCTTGCTGGGGCCGGGGGGCTTACTTTAAGTACACCAAAAATGTGTGATTTACTGAACAACGTGCGGAAAAAAATGTCCTAATTCTTTCCCAAAGAGGTGGAATGAACGGCACGGTGAGCTCTGAACCATGGTGCTAACCGAGCTGGCTTTGGCTTCATCCACTTTCTTTGCACTTAACAGAACTCAACACCCTATTAACAAGTGTACCTGAGTCAAGAGAGCCCTGCTGCCACTGGGTGGTGCAATATGAAAGACAAGTTGCTCAAAGAATTCAATAACAGGAAAACTTTGCATTATACCTGATCAGCTACAATAGAAATATACAAGTTCACACAAAACTCTATGTATAGCTAACATGATATAAAGAAGATTATATAGCTATAAAACATTTGCATATTTCATTTTTTTTAACTCAGCAGATGGTATTTGATAGAAAACCTTAAATATAATAACAGCATACAGGTCTCTAGCATATTCTAATTAAACATAATTAGTCTGTGGGAATATGGCTTTCTCTCTTGAACTCTGTACACATGATGAGTTTCTGGGCTTACTCATTTTCTGTCATCCATCCATTTTCTTCCACTTATCCAGTTCAGGGTCTCGGGGGCTGGAGCGTATCCCTATTTTTCATCACACTGAAGAAAAATGCCAGTCTTCTGTGCAAATCTTGGTCATATTGTGTTTCAAAAAAGACGATTATCTATGTCATTCTCATTGGATGATGACTTGTTCTGACAGTCAGACCCACTTCTCCTCATCATGTTTAGTTTTTTGAAACCAAGCAACAGTGAAGACGCTGATCTCAAGGCTTCAAGACAGGCCCTGAGAAATCAATGGATGACATCATGGTAGCTATCTCAGTTTTTTACACTGTCTATGGTTACAGCATGCAAAGAGCTGAAGTGAAACAGAGAAGTGATAAAACTATAAAAAATGTGCACCTCAGCCACTGTCTGTGCTTTTCATGTGGTTTTATTGATCTAAAATATTTCTTTAGGCATCTACCAATTCTTTGTGAACTTTGCTGTTCAGGCCCACTTTTCAACCAGTCAGCATTTAACGTACACACAGCATCGTCCCCATCTGGCTACGTAGTGTCGGCTCTTTAAAGAACTGCACACAAGTATGTCTGCATAGGTTGCATGTGGATAATCCTTCTCTCTGCCATCCATTGCTCCCAGGGAATGCAGATAACTGTTTGACTGGCCTCTGGCTCTCTACCAAGTTCTGGTGGGATCTTTCTCCTCATGCTAGAAGTTGGAGATAAACACCCTGCGGTCACTTTCACTTTCTGTGTTCACACAGATACAAAGAGCAAGCTAGCCACACCTGTGCACTTGTCTTGTTTGTGCCAAGTGTCACTGTAATCTTTACTCATTCTCCAATTCACAAGAATGAAGCAGTGCTTTCCACCACCCTCTCTCCATCTTCATTTCTTCTTCCCAACCTGTTGGACGAGGGCATACTTACTCCTGTACTGACTTACTAAACATTCTTGCAGTATAAATAGGATCATATGTGCTCACTCACATAATGTTGATAACGTCGGGTAATTCTGGGAAAACTATTATCATTGAATGGAGCTATTTTTATTGACACTCCTTTAAGGGCTGGTTAAAAGCTAGGGAAAGCAGAGACAGCCTTAGAGTGGCCGTTCCCATGCACTGCAACCTCGTGTTAGGAAATGAGTTTGGTGGTGTTGAAGACAGTGAGAAAATGTTTCAGTCTATCGTCAAAAAATATTCTAAATATACCAATATCTTAAACTTAGACCAGCTGAACCAGTTCAATTCAATTCAATTTTATTTATATAGCGCCAAGTCACAACAGCAGTCACCTCAAGGCGCTTTATATTGTACAGTAGATCGTACAATAATAGATACAGAGAAAAACCCAACAATCATATGACCCCCTATGAGGAAGCACTTTGGCGACAGTGGGAAGGAAAAACTCCCTTTTAACAGGAAGAAACCTCCTGCAGAAGCAGGTTCAGGGAGGGGCGGGGCCATCTGCTGCGACCGGTTGGGGTGATGCTCATGGTATTATATCATCTGTATATTATACAGAGACTATGAGTGACTCCCCTTCGAAACTAAACTAATATTTAAATGCTCCGTGCCGGATGGAGGCATATTGGTTATAAAGATTTTTCTAGCTTGTGAAGATATGCTAGAAAAAGCTGGCAACTCAGCAGGATACAATCAAAACCTCCTAACTAAAATTTGCTAGTTTTCCATTTGTCTCTGTCTACACACCCTCTCATCTCTTTCAGTGCCATCCCTGTCCTGTGGCTAAAGCCAGGCCAAACCACAACTCCTCAGATCTTTCCTAATTACATGTCTGAGCCTCAGTCACAGAAGAGCTGCGCAGCGCTGAGGCTGCTGAAGCTTTTCGACAATCATAACAGAAAATGGCTTCATGCACTTCCTACTCTGCTTCAACAGCAATGACAATAACTATGGGGGGCGGGGGGCTATTTTCCCAGGCTCTTTTAGTCCCGCTGAATAATAATTTTCCAAGAGGAAATGATAAACACATGAAGCAATTACACTATATAAGAAATTCAACTCAAATCTGAATCCTTGCTTTCAAGTTTATGACTGCGGATCAATGCTGTCATTTTCAATTTGGGGCCAGGCAAGTATCAGAAATAAAACGCTCTAAGCTTGGCTCAGTGAGAGTTATGGGAGATATCATTATTGTTCTAAATTTTCTCTCGGCTTCTTCCCCATGTTTTTAACATGGGGTATTTCCATCCTGTGTTTTTTCTCAGTGAGTGTAGCCCTAACCACACAACATGAAGGCCCAAGTTCATTAGCATGCTGGCCTCAAATCCAAAGTGGAGGTATCCTGGCTGACCTCTCACACACCTGCATCTAGACACTTTTAATTAACACATTCCTTTTTTCCATAGGTCTGTTTGTCCTTTAAAAAAACGGGGGAAAAGGGTAAGAGTGAGTGAAGGAACATGGCATCCTGGGCTGGTTGGTATCCGGAGTAAGGTTTGGCATGTAGCTCAGTGAGACCACAGATATTCCTTGGTCTTCAATCCCTTCTTTTTTTCTTCCTCTGACTAGCCTATCCCTCCTCCTTTGCTCACTCTTAGCTGGGCTTTAGCTAACAGTGTGGCACATTCACCACTGTGTCTTTTCTATGCTGGGGTCATAACCTCTCTTAAGAATGCTCTGCCTTTTCTTAAGGCGTGAGGAGGGTCACGCCACGCTAACAGAGGAGGCTGTCTTCCATTCATGCTCTTTGGAGATGTACAATTAAAAAAAACACAGGCCTGTTTGTCTCGTTTATACACGCAAACAACTGGAGTCTGTGCGAGGCTGTTCGTCCCCCTCGTGTCTCAGTGAGATGGATTTATACTGTCTTCTTTCCCAAGAAAAACCAGAAACGTCATTCACTCTGTCCACCAGATCCAAAAATATTTCAGCATAATTAATTTAGTGTACTTCTCAGCTCTTTATTTTTGTTTTTTGAGGACTTCACAAATTAAATTTGAATACTTGCAGATGCAATCTTTAGCGTGGTTAATTTGCAGAGGTGGAAAGAGTACTCAAAATTTGTACTCAAGTACAAGTACTGTTACACTGGTTAAATTGTACTCAATTACAAGTAAAAGTACTGGTGTTAAAAAAATACTTGAGTAAAAGTACAAAGTACTGTTCTCAAAAACTACTCAGAGTATTAATTACTTTTTAACAGACTGATGTTTTATTCTGTTGTCAATAGCAGGCATTCAACTCGATTCACCAGTATAAATATTTATGTTCAAAGCACATTTTTCAGATGAACAAGGTATAGAAAGGTAGCTTGTTTTGTAAATAAATGTAGATATAAAAGGAGGAATTTTGTTTGTTAAAACAATGACAAAAATGTTTCTGAACATGCGTAGAACCATTTAAACTTTTCCCCATACACTGAACAACAGGCAGGTAAGTGTCTTAAAGTCTTAGCATTTCTTTCACACTTTACTTTCTGAACCTTTTGTTCAGTTTCAGCAAGAGCTGGTTTTCTAAATTAACAGAGGCAATCCGACTTCGTTTGGCAGTGAAGAGTAGACCAGCACAGCTAAAAAGTCGTTCACACGCAGCAGAAGCAGGCAGAGCTGTGTTTAGTTTAAGAGAGGTTTTTGATGGCTGAGAAGGAGTGCAGCAGCTCCATGGTGTCTGTGGCACAAGCAAGATAACCATCAAGCTCAACTGCACTTTGCAGCCTTCTGGAGATTGGTCTGGAGAAGAATTCATCTTCATCAGATGACTCTCTTTGCTGATCCTCACTCTCATGCTCTGTCGTTTCAAGATGTTGTTTGATGTATGTCAAGGCTGTAATTGCAAGTAGATAACACAATTTTGTTATTTAAATTTCAGTGATTATTCCTGAACACAAATTTAAAATCGGCAAATTCTCAAAAAGGATTGTTTAGTATTCAGGACAGACCATCAATAACTTACAATGTATTAGGTGAAATACTCACTTAAGCATGTGTTCAAATGTAAAAATACACAAAAATGGGATCACATGAATCCTTACCAGCCTCTGTTACATCTGCTCTGTCAGTCCAGGAAGTCTTGAACTTGGGTAAGAGGACTGCAGCTGCAGCCAACTCTGGATCCTCCATCATCGCTCCAAAACGCTTTTGAAGGCCATTTTGCAGGGCTCTGATGAGTGGCACGCATGTCTTGCTTGATGTCTCCAGCCTGCTAAGTTTGGACAGTAGTTGTTGGATTACTGGCAGGAGCCATCCCATAAAGGAAGTGGACTCAGACTGAAGGATGTTTGAAGCTTTCACCAGTGGCTTCATGGTGGTACAGTACTCCCTTAGGAATGCAACTTCTGCAGGACTCAACCTGTAAGACACAACAACAAAACCCACCATGACTATAATAGGGATCTTCTGATTTAATATTAAGAGTCTGCTCACGTTTTTAACCATCCATTAAGGAAAATTCACAAAATTTGAAACCATATTGGTAGGTGTCCAATTTTACTCACATTTTCACCTTGAACTCCTCACAAATGCTCCTGATGGCATCTTCCCCCTTCTCATCAATGATGCGTATTATCCTTTCAATGGCAAGGTAGGTTGAATTCCATCTTGTTGCATTGGGACGAATGATCTGTAGCTCACACTTGTCCTCTACCACTTCATTAGCCAAATGAGATCGGCCAGTTTTGTTCCAAATGGCCTGGCATTTTGCAAAGGTTGCACGGGAGAGCCTCTTGTAGGTTTCATTCATGCTCTCTGCTAGGGCAGCATCAGTTGTTGCCACAAGGTTTAGCAGGTGACATGCACATCGCTGATGAGGCGGAAGTTGATACTCCAAACCAGAGTCTTCATCAAGAATTGCACTTGCCTCATGGTAGTCCCTATGGTCAGTCAGGTCAATAGTTTCTGGGTCTGCTTCATCTTCAGCTTCATCTGCATCATTTTGTGCCCCAAACATGTGGAAGGCCTTGACAAAGTTGGATCCACTATCAGTTGTGGTTCTTACAACTTTGCCTCTAATCTTGTATTGGCAATGGATATCATCAAGCGCACCAGCAAGCATGTCAAATGTGTGAGACCCTCTCAATCTTTTGCATGCTAGTGCTGCAGATCTTCTTTCCAGGGACGCTTCCTCTATCCAATGGCATGTGACTCCAAGGTAACTTTTCTGATGAGCTGACCAACAATCAGTAGTGGTAGCAACAAATTTGACTTTATCCAATTCTGCAACCAAAGTCATCTTCATGTGATCAGCAGCTTCACAGATTCTGGCACGGACAGTGGGTCTGGAGATGACTTTGGCTTGAGGTTGTAATGTGGTAACCAATTCTTTGAAAGATGGCTGTTCTACCACTGCAAATGGCTGTAGACCCTCACATATGAAATTGATGACAAGCTTGTCAACAGTTGCTTGTGGAACATGTTTGTTTGCAGCTCTCAACATCAGGTCTGGTAACTTGGCTTGTGTATTTGCTGAGAGCTTGTTTGGTGTGGCTGTGGTCTTTCGCTGTCGAGATGTTGATGCCACAGTGATATTGTACTGCTCAGTCTTCGATGGATGTTTCCTCTGTAGAGATAAATATTATCATACGTCAGGTTCATACATTACTTCATAACATCACTGTGATTAACACTAAAAGAAAACACATTTTTAAAACATTATTCAACTAGACTTGAGCTAATCTTTGATTGTTGAGCATAGTATAAAAGAGTGGTGAATTGGTCAAATTTTGCAGATATATTGCTGTATTTATTCACAAGTGTAAACCAATTTTGAACGATCATTGCAAAAAACATGAATTTCTGTATACATTCTAAGTTCTGTAATATGTATACTATCTGTAAAAAGAGTATCGACCAATGTATCAGTATCTAAATTTTTAACTCCTTTTTATCAGTATCACCCTAAAGTTTTCAGTATTAGTCAGGTCCTAAAAATACTAAGAGAGCAAAATATGTGTATCTAGCAAATCTAATTTAAGAAAAGGGATCACATACACAAAAATGCTGCCCATACAGCTAACAAATAAAACCAATCCACATTATGTTCTTTAAAAAAAAGATATCATATTGGGAAACATATAACCCTACTGATTAAGAGCCATGTCACTATGATAGACCTATATCAGGCCAATGATCCTGATCAACTGATCCATCAATCGGGCTCTGGTACATGTCAGCTGAGAGCTGGAAGATTAATTTGAGATGCAGCTCAGCACTGTGTTCAAGTTTGTTTGTTTTTTTGTTTGTTTGTTTTTTTAAATAGGCCAGCTGATTGTAGGCCTGTGAGTTTTAAATGACTACAAGTTTAATTTATTGTAATGACGGTGGTTATCCAAATAATAAGCTAAAACATTCCTACGAATTGTAGCTCAATTATGCATGCACACACGCACATTAGCTAGCTCCGTCTTATTTTAATATCAGGCTAACCAATGGCGGTGACAATATCTTAGCCAAACTAGTAACCTTAACACACATGAAAAATAAGAAAGCAATATCATACACGTATAGTTGTAAAACCTCTTACCTCAATGTGTTTTTTTAGATTAGATGCTGAAGTCTTGTAAGCTGAAATGACTGTAGAGGTCAAACAAAGTTTGCACTGCATCTGGACGCTGTCTCCTTTTCTTCCTCTGTACACGAAAAATTCCTCCTTTTCTACGTCGTTTTCATGGTTGACAGTGTTGTCCTCTGTCTCCATTTTGGCTTCTTTGTCTCCAAATCTTTCGTCTATAAAGTAGTTTATACTCCACCATTTAGCACCTCCAGACACCTGTGCCTGCTGCTGCAGCGGAGTTTATTCTTTGCTTACGTCTTAAATTGGCGCGGTTGCGATTGCACGGCCTTATTGGCTGCAAAAATGCAGACGAAAGGTTTGAATATTAATTCAAATTGTGGGCGTACTCAGTAGTGACTTTTGATTTTATAAGTAGCGAAGTAGATTACATGGTGTAAGTTGTACTCAAGTATGAGTAAAATTACACACTTGAAAAATTACTCGTAAAAGTACAAGTACCCAAAAAATGTACTTAATTACAGTAACGTGAGTATTTGTAATTCGTTACTTCCACCCCTGTTAATTTGTACTGTTTGGCCTGTGATGAACTGGGAATCTATCCAGGGTGAACGGATGGATGGATTTGTAATTTCAGATGCTAGCACATCAATGCTAATTAGCAAAAAAGAAAAAGTAAGCTGGGGCTCATTAGCTTAGCAAATATTTTGTCATAACCCAAAGTATTAAAAACTGGTGCTGAAACTTAAAAGTTATCACAAAGCCCAAGTCATATTGAGGAGAACATGAATGTGTTTGGCGAATTACGTCAGCTGTGCTCACCATCAGTGGTGGTGATTTGTTTTAAAACCTACCAGGCTTGTTTAAAGCAAAATTATATTTTGAAAGAAGAAGAATTTGTGCAAATATGAAGCTACATTCATCCAAAAGCAGGGTGAGCACTGGATGGGGTGGTTGGGCTTTCAGTTTTGACGGGAGCAGTGATCCAAATGATGTTCATTATACAAGAGCTGGTGTTACACGATATTTTAGCCTGTGTTATGTTTTATTTTGATATCACTGATTGTAGATAAACTTGCTGCTTGTTGTGCAAGTTCTCAAATCAGGCTGTCTTTTAGCTAGTGGTTATCAAACATTATCTGGAAAATGCAGCTAAAAAAAAGCTACAGACGGCAATTTATGTTTTTAATTTTATCATTAACATGAAAAAATAGACTGAATTTTAGTAAAAAAAAACAAAAACAAAACATTTTCACAATAACGTTAGAAGACTCATATTTATTTTCACTAAAATAAAAAATCATATTCATTCATCTGAGCTGAATTCTATTTTCCCTTAGTTATCCTTGCCCCATGTCAGGGATCCTGGGTCTGAGCGACCCAGGATCCCTGAGCAGTTATGAATTATATTGTTATTATTATTATTTGTATTTTGGTGTTGCTTCCCTTCTCTGTGCTTGTGTATATGTGTGTGTGTGTGGCTGAGCACCTGTTTATAGGCGGCGTCAGGCCTGGAGGGTGTGGTCCTGCAAGGGGACTGGCCACACCCGAAGCCACACACCTGCTGCTGATCAGGCCTCGTCGGGGGAGCTACTTAAGAGAGTCTTGGAGCTCCCACTGACGCGGGATCATTGCATGAGACCCCACGTTAGTCGTCCTGTTACCGAGTTAGTGTGTGTGTGTGTGTGTGTGTGTGTGTGTGTGTGTGTGTGTGTGTGTGTGTGTGTGTGTGTGTGTGTGTGTGTGTGTGTGTGTGTGTGTGTGTGTGTGTGTGTGTGTGTGTGTGTGTGTGTGTGTGTGTGTGCGCGCATGCCCGCAAGTTGTATGTGTCCTGACGGCTGCGTCTTTTGTTTCCCGCAGGAGGAGCGTGGAAGACACGGGAGCAGCGAGCACCGGGGGGTGCTGACACGGGAGCGGAGAGCACAGAAACACGGACTATTCACGGGGAGACACGACACGGGAGTCTGGGAGAACACGGGGATTTATTGCTACGTTGTTTTTCACTTTGTAAATAAACACTCCCTATACATAGAGCACCGCGCCTGGGTCCTCCTTCCCCACTCCTTCCACGGTGTGCCATGCCATACCGTGACACCCCATCTGATTTTTACTTTTCAGATTTTGATGTAAATCCCACTTGTCAGTACATGCTTAAAGCCTAAGTGAGAAAAAATGCCAAAGGGCCAGTGGTTTCACATTAAAAACATATTTCTGACTGAATGTATTAAATGTTGCCAATACATTTTTTACATTCTGTTGTACTTTCCGTGATCTGAACGTAGCTGGCACGTGCAACTCTGTCCAATTCAAACTCTCTCAGGGGGTTTGTTTTTGTCATTGGTGTGCCTGTTAAACACATCCTGGGCAATAGAGTCAACACAGTATTCACTACACTTTACATATACAATGTTGACAGCTGGCCTAGGAGTGGAGTTCCGATCAGAGACAGACACAGTGGTCCTCATTGTGATGATAAAAATCAGCTGGGAACGAGAGGAAAACATGGCTACAGGTGGAAACCGTAGCATAATTCAACTGCTGTGAATTAAAAAAGCACAGCGGAGGTTTTGTTCATAGAGGCCAGCTTATACAACTCACAGAGGAAGTAGCAAGAATGGCAGGGGACAAAAAAAAAGCCATGAGGATTCATGAGGCAGATTCTTGGGAATACACAGCAACAAGTCAAGGTACCCCCTGAGGGGGAGGAAGGAGGGGATGGAGGGATACTAAAAACATGGCAGGAACGAACTCAACTGCCTCTCTCATATCCCAAAGCCTGAACCATTGTGTTGTATTTTTGGATTTCTAAAATCTGATGAAAATATGAAATCAGGTCTTGAGAAAAGTGAGTGAAGCTTATTTTAGGGCCAAACAGGAATCCAACTAAAACATCCAGAGACAGGGGAGCCATCCCTTCCCATCCCAGAGTCTCCATGCTTCCTGTTTTCTTTCAACCAAAGGGGCACTAAAAGCTCAAGACTGTGTGCGATTTGGGCGTGTGTCTGCGATTTGAGGAGGACGTTTGGCCCGGTAATGGACTTTATTAACACGGAGGAGGAAACGAGTCAGGACTTTTGGGAAACATGTCTAAAACCCAAAGAGTGGGTTGCTATTTGGAGATAAAGCCTCTTTGTTTGTGAGACATCACAGATGCTGCTGATTCAGCAAGGTGAAGGCAAGGTTATTTAAAGCTTTGAGGTTAGGCTGTTGCACAAGAACTGACCCCACAACGGTTTGGATAAGTATAGTGTAGGTCAAGTCAGTTAGCATGGTGGTGGGCTTGTTACTGTAAAACACACACGCATGCACCCACGTAAGCATTTTATAACGTCAAGAGACATAGAAGGTCTACTGCTATTACAGTAAAAGCCATGGGAGGTGTGTCTATATGCACATACATGACTATTCAGACCCTTCACTCAATACCTTCTGGAAACACCTTTGGCAGAAATTACAGCCTCAAGTCTTTTTGAGTATGATGCTACGAGGTTGGCACAACTATTTTAGGGCAGATTCTCCCACTTTTCTTAGAACCCTTCAAGCTCCATTAAATTGGGTGGAGAGTGTTGGTGCAGAGCCATTTACAGATCTCTCTAGAGTTGTTCAATCAGGTTCAAGTCCAAGCCACTCCTGTGTTATCTTGGCTTTGAGTGCTCTGGAACTGTTTATCATCAAAGATGTCTCTGTGCATTGCTGCATTCATCTTTTCTTCAGCTTGGACTAGTCTCACAGTTCCTGCTGCTAAAAACATCCCTACTGTTTGTTTCACTGTTAGGATGATTTTGGCTACTTTAGTTTCCTCCATGAACGATGCTCGGCCTTCAGGCCAAAGCCTTCTATCTTTGTTTCAACAGACCAGAGCATTTTTTCATGGTCACAGAGCCTCTCTGGTCTGACAGCTATAGAAAGTGTCCTGGTGGTTCTTCCATTTACAGGTGATAGAGGCCACTGTGTTCACAGGGACTTTCAATGTTGTAGAAATGTTTCTGTACCCTTCCACAGATCAATCAATCTTGCCTCGGAAGTTTACAGACAATTCCTTGGACTTCTTGGTCTGTGCTCTGTCATGCACTGACAACTGCGGGATCTTATATAGACAGGTGTGTGCCTTTCCAAATTATGTCCAAATCAGCTGACTTCCCCACAGGTGGACTCATCTGACAGATGATCAGTAGAAACAGGATCCACCTGAGCCCATTTTTGAGTGTCATGCAAAGATTGTGAATACTTGAGTACTTGTTATATTTTTTGTTTTTTATTTTTAGTTCATTTGCATGGATTTCAAGCAAACCTTTTTTCACTTTGTCATTTTATTTTGTTAAACTTTTCTGCTTTGCTGTATGCGTGCAACAGGGCTCACACTGTGGACCTAAAATCTCACCGATTTTCCTTCCACGCCTTAGCAGATCAGCTGATCTCAATGCCAGCCGACGTTGCCCGATGGCTCAACTGATACACTACTACTACTATTATTAGCTATCTAATACAGGGCACACTATTCAAACTGCTTTAGTCTGCCAGTTATTGCAAGCTGTTTTGAAAACCCTCCACCTCCATACCAGCTCCTCCTCTCATGTTGCATCCATCCACAGAAGTGAATCCTATGCACACCATTAAACACCAAGTTGCTTTTTGCACAATGCTGAATCTTTTGCACATTTCTATTGCACTGTTGTGTCTGCACTGTCTCGTGTCTCTTTGTTTTGTTTTTGTTGCAATGTTTGCACATTGCACTTCATGTAGTCCTGTGCTGATTGTCTGTTATATGTAGCACCATGATCTTGGAGGAACGTTGTCTCTTTCACTGTGACAAACTGACAAACTAACATGGGTATGAAATTGAATTAAAAATACAGGAAAATCTATTTCTTAAATTAAAAAAGTAAACCAAAGCACAAAAGTAGAGGGCTGTAATGCATCAATTATTAATGCATTTGTTAATATGCACGAAAGCAAATTGAGGAACTGTTGTTGTGATTTGGTACTATATAAATAAAACTGAATAAAAAATAATGGGCATCCAGATTTCGTGGCGCACCACCGTCCACAGGTCAATAAAGAGTATTACTGGTGATTTAAGATAAGATAAGATAAGATAAGATAAGATAAGATAAGATAAGATAAGATAAGATAAGATAAGATAGGATAAGATAAAACTTTATTAATCCCTCGGGTGGGTTCCTCTGGGAAATTCGGTTTCCAAAAGCACAGCACCGACAGAAGTTACAGAGTTATTTTTTCCAGCCATAGTTCAATATTTGAGGCCATAACTGGAGTCAGCAGCTAATGTGATGTTTAAGAAGGTTTTAAAAACAATAAAGGGCTAGTTTGTGAGAACATTGGATCCCCAGCTCCTCGACTCTTGGGCCTGTTTGTCTCTTGACGACAGATAAAGCATAGCGATAATTCCCTTCAGTTGCTGTGCACTGACAGCTGATAGATTCATGCTTTCATAATTGGTCGACCTGTTTGCACATAAAACAGTTGAAACGATTTACACGGGATGAAACACCAAGAGTGCCGTTTGGTTTTGGGTGAGAAGTGCAGCATATGTGTCTGTGTCTGACAGTGTTTAAAACTGGTAACACATGCGTGACTGCGTGCTGATCCACCCTCGGCTCTCAGCCGCTCCACACTGTGCAGATAATGTCGAGCTCATCTGACAATGTCAACTGAAAAGAGTGGAGTTGTATTACACAGCACTGTAAGTTTAGAGTTAGACATTCAGTAAGGAACCAAAGGGGATGCTATATTTAGAAGGTCCAGAGAGCGTGTTTGGCTCAACATTACAAATGAGTCTTTAGAGAAGATTTTTCTCGAGTGCCAGAGGAGGGGGAAATTGAGCTCTTTTAAGTCAGCATACAGAGAGTTTTTTTTGCCAATTTATCAGCAAAAAACAGGAACTGAGGCATTAATCACAAAACAATGACTTCCTTTTTGGCTTATATGGGGAAAAATGGTGGCTGTTGTGTTCAGATATGTGAGAGAACAAAAATTTAGCAGTTTCTTATGACTCATGATATGTTTTGTGAATATCTAGTAAGTTGATGTGACAAAACTATTGGCCACTGACCACCTTCTGTTTTTGTGATTTATCAGTTAACAGTGATGTGATCTGTCCATCCCTACTGAAAAGATGTGATTTTAATGAATCAGCATAAATTTGTTGAAATTCATTGTAAAACATTACATTATATAGAGACAAAATAAAGCATTAATCAAATTGTCTGGAAAGTAGTTCAACAGTCTTATGAATATATATGTGCTAAACATTTAAACATTTTTAATTAGTTACGTTATTTTCAAGATCCTTGGATACGTTGAGAAAAGGGTTCTTATTTTTGTTCTGTACTGAAGATTTCTGCTGATAACTGCCACTGTGAAAAAACAAAACAAGAGAAAGTGAGCAAATAGGTTGTTTTGGTCATTTTTAATTAATGTTTTATTTTTCTTTGTTTCGATTTTTGCTCTTGTTGCAGATGTAATTACATTTTGTATTTCTTTCTAAGAAACATTTAGTAGGACAATGTAACAGAAAAATCAGGCTCATTAAAATGTAATTAATCTATTAAAACATGTAAATGTTTTTATTAGCATAAATATTATTATATTGTTTAAAGACTTCTTTAAAAGTCTGTCGACCCCCAGTGTGCAGAGATATTTTACAGGGCCCCTCTGTTCCCCTTAAACTCAGAGGTCCTGATGACCTTTGACCCACGTACTTGTCCCTCCACTGCCTCCCCAGCTCCACCACCTTCAGTCTGCTTTGAGACTTTGGGCGTCAGTGATCATCCTGCTGAGCGTGTCTGTGCAGTCCCTCCATAGGGAGTTCCCACTTTCAATATGGGCTCGTACAGCTGACACTCTATCTCCCTCTTTATCCACTTATCGCACACATACACCTCCCTGTGAAACGCTTGCTCCTGAGTGACAGAGTCAGCTGGGGTTGTTTCATAGGGGAAAAAGTACCTTCCCAGGCTAACAAGCAGGGGGTCTCCCCCCAGCTCTCTCCCTGCCCTTCCCAGTCTTTTAATAAGACTTTTCTCGAGCTGTCAAAGGTGTCAAAATGAAATGGGAGAGGGCCCCCTAACGTGAGGTCAGGGTGACAAACAAAAGAAAATGCCTGAACATTTGGATGTGAAATCTTCCTACAATTTTTAATGTTTAATAGAAGCAGACTAAAAGTATTTTATATTAAAGCTTTGCTGTCCATCTTTACACACACGCACACCATGCCCTCAGGCCTAAACCCACCAGGGGTTGTTGAATGGGCACTGTGTTATTAGTAGCAAGAGATCCATCATATATGGCGAGCAGTGACCCTTGCAAATACCTGCCTGTGATTAAATAGCAAAAAGAGTCTTCCAGGTCCGAGAAGCTGGAAAAAGAATAGGAGAACCACTGAGTGTACATTTGAAGCATGATGGGACTTGCTGAGATGGTGCTGTGATGTCGTTAATGGCAGTCATTTCTTTTGCTGGCATTAAAAGTGATATGTGCTAATCCCCCCCCGACTCAGAGCCAGTTTAATTAAGAATACTGTTGCGGGAGGAAATCACACTGAGGTGGAAAATAGGATTATAATACTAAAGAGGGCAAAAAATCTTCGCAGTGTAGGAAAAGTTAAGGATTAGAGCAAAAAAACAAAAGCAAAAACAAAACAGAGTGAGCGTTTTGGGGACATAACTTTCCCACACAAGTATGCACACACACCCAAAATGCTCTCACACATTTCTGTGCTCAGCCTGTCGCAGGAGTTATTATTAAACATTTTTCACAACCGCGCCGTTTCCACACAAAGGCCGGTTTGTCCAACTCCTGTTTGCTCAGTTTATTAAAATAGCCACTCCACTAAAAGTGATCAAACCCCTTCGTTCGACCTCTAAATCTAAGTAGTCGCTCTGAAAATATTTAATATGCACCATCGATGCAAAACCAACAAGCAGTCTCTCTCGGTCTCCTCCACTGCCTGCGCGTTAAAACAACACACACAGACGTCGTGGAATGTGACCGTATCTCCCCCGATAAATCCAAGCTTTTGATTTTCTTTCGGCGATGCTTCTAGTGGAAAAATGCCGTCTCTGCTTGGAATGTGTCTCAGCGCTCGCTCATATCGTTATTGCTTAAAAAGAAAAGAAGGAAAAATGAATGCAGACATTGTTTAGCCAAAGGAAAGGGAGAGAGGAAGAAAAGGGCCAATAATGTTAGTGTTGTGTTGGCCCAGGCCTTACTTTTGCCATGTGAGGCTTTATCTTCCTCCCTCATCAAGCAAAGTCTGCCTTGGGTTATTATTGCTGACCTGTGATCAACAGGTCAGCTGAGAAAAAGCTTTTAACCCCTCTGTAATTCCCAGATTGTGTACATTGCACTGTAACTGTGCACATGTAGCACTTTATCCTGCTTTTAAGTTCCTATCATTAGTGTTTTTCACACCGAAACTTTGCTTTAAACGCTCTCTGCTAGTGTAAACACTTCTACTGCAGGAGGCTTTACATTACAGAGTGATTAATCCTATGGTTTCCATATGAGAAAAATAAAAGCCCACCCCTCAGCCCCTGTGTGGAGAAACAAGCGAAAACTTCCTCGTTCGGTTTGACTCAAACACAAACCCGACATTCATAATATCCACAAAATAAATGACCCGCTCCCTCTGAACTCAGGGGGAGCCGTGTACAGTGTAACATAATCTGCATTCAAAGTGTCGGACGCACAGGCCTCTGCTCTGTCTCCCAGCGGTACCTCCCCGTCAACCCCTCCCATCACTCCAACTTGCCTCCGAATTCTGCTTAACTCCCAAAACTGACACACACTCGGTGCAGCACTGTCATCCCCTTGTCCTGCCTTCACCCCCAATCCTTAAACACACCCTTCCCCTCCCAACCCCGCCTGTCCTTTCATCCAAAGAAGGTTCCCATTGTGTAGGTAGTTTGTTCTAAAAAACAGGGGTGTAGCTGTGCCCGGTTGGCGGGTGCTGAGTTTCCGTCTCGGAAGAGAAGACATCGCTATCTTGTTGTGATTTCAGACGCTTTGGTTCAGTGCTCAAAGGACGCCCTGTTGGTTATCTCTGAAAAAATTAGAGTGAAGCAGAGAGATTGTTGGTGTTTTGTTTTTTTTAATAAGCAAAAAGATTGTTTCCATACTTTAATTCCAGGTACATACCTGTTCCTGTACAGCCTGTGTGTTCTTTCTCCTGAGGCGTCAACATCGTCTTGTGAGAGCTGCTGGAAGGGCTTACTGACGCACAAATTGTCCTTCGGCAACAGAGTGTGATGCGCCAGGTTGTGACATTTGTGAGACGAGTCTGTCACTCCCAACTCCTCATTTGTCGACATGCACCGCGACAGTTAAAAACGTCTGTATTTGAACACAAACCATCATATTTTCCTGAACCTAGCAAAATAGCTTTTGATGTCTAAACCAGGAAGTAAAAATAGGAACAAATAAGAAAAAAAAGAAAAGCAAACTAAAATGTTGTAAACCACATTCTCTTTGCTGTCATCTTCACCCACTCCAGCCTCCTGATGCAGGCTCTGAAGCTCTCTGAAACAGGTTCGTTGGCTTTAGGCAGCCAATAATGCTGCAGCTGGTGTGTCAGGGCACAGACACCAAGGCAAACCATTTGTGTAACAGAGAGATGGCAACAGCATTATATTACACTATGACATGATAACACAGTTTTAGCCTCCTTTCCTTTCTCTTGGTTCATGGCCCCAGTCTGTCAGGATCGGCAACAGGACTTCAGCCAGCATTATTACAAACACTGGCGTCCCACAAGGTTGCGTCCTCAGCCCCATCCTCTACACCTTGTACACCCACCACTGTGTCGCCTCCAACAAAGACAACATCATTTTGAAGTTCGCGGACGACACTGCAGCAATCAGTCGCATCACTGGAGCAGCTTATAGGAGAGAGGTGACCGGTCTGGTGTCATGGAGTGAGCACAACAACCTCACCCTCAACACTGAGAAGACAAAGGAGATGATAGTGGACACAAGAAAGAAGAGGAGGCCTCACCCACCGCTGTCTATCCGGGACCTTGAAGTGGAGAGGGTGAGCAGCTTTAGGTACCTGGGCGTCTACATCTCTGAGGACCTCACCTGGACACTGAACACCACACAGCTGGTCAAGAAGGCTCAGCAGCTGCTGTATTTCCTGAGGAGGCTGAGGAAATTTGGTATGTCGGCCAAGATCCTCAGCAGGTTCTGCAGCTGCATTGTGGAGAGCACCCTGACCAGCTGCATCACTGCATGGTACAGCAGCACTACTTGTATGGACCGCAAACGCCTGCAGAAAGTGATAACAACCGCGGAGAAGATCATCAGAACTCCGCTGCCCTCTCTGCAGAGCATCTACCATCGCAGAGTCCAGAGGAGAGCTGCCTCCATCCTCAAAGACCCCACACACCCCCAACACGGACTGTTCACACGTCTGCCCTCGAGACGAAGGTTTAGAAGTGTGAAATCCAGAACATCCAGACTCACTAACTCCTTCTTCCCCACTGCCATCAGACTCTTCAACAGCTGACCCATTTTGAACAGTAATAATAATTTTTTTTGCATGTCTGATCATCTTACATATTAAGCCAGCATATTAAACTATAGCTCTTTTGCAAACATCTGTTTGAAATCTCCATATTTTGTCTCCTTTTCTGTCTTCAGCTATTTATTTTGTACTATTTGTATTTATATGTTCTATTTCTATTGTATATAATAATCGGCATCTGTGGGTGGAGAGCAAAGAAAGAATTTCATTGCACAAAGAAATGCCTTTTCTCTTGTGATACATGACAATAAACACTTTGAATCTTTGAATCTTGAAGTGATGGATTTTAGGAGCATGAATTTGAGATTCTGCTCCGTTTTGACAGGATTCCGCTCATCATGTCGTCAGTTTGAAATCATGTTGCTGATCTCTCATGTACAACAGCTCAGAGGAGTTCTGGATTTGGACCTCGTGTTTGGGGAGGGAATAAAATCTGCCGAACAAATTGCATTGGGACATGACACATTATTATACTAGAAAGCCACTGGAAGACGTTAAGTGGATGCACATTAACAAATAAGCAAGGTGGCAACTGCTTTTTCAAACCACTGTAAATCCTTTCCTTTCACCTCAGTGTAGACACCCATCTCAGAGCTCAGAAGGCTTGAATGGAATGTAGTGACCACTATTTAAAATAATGCAAACTCAAAAGTTGGACATCTGACCAATTATTTACCAAGTCAATGCAACACTTTAACTTTCTTGAAACAATTCTAAGATAAAAAAAAAAAAACTAAATTAGAACAGTTTTACACACTGGGGTGAACTCTTACAGGATGTACTTTTATTTTTCCCTCTTTCTGTTTGCCTCTGAAAAAGCCTCTTCAGCAGGACACACAAAGTCTGTCTTCAGTGTAAAAGGGAAGGAAGCGCAGGAGACTGGAATACTGAGAGCGTCCATGTCAGCGTACGTCAGAGATTCAAAATGGAAAGTCAATTTTATATAGCCACTAAGGTTCTGGTATAATATTTACAGTGTGTGAACACACTGATTCTTAATATAGGAAACACTGCATGTAGTATTATGGTCCACAAGAGGATGGATCAGGTCCCGTCAGGGTCTAACTTTGCTACATGTGATCTTATTAAGGTTTTGACTTGCAAGGTTTCACGATCCCAATACCATCCCTGCTTCAAGTGGTCCTCTGAGTTATAGTTTCTATTCATGGCATGGTAAGTATAGTGCTATCCTTGTTTCATGCCATCCAATCTGGGACCCCATCTTTTCTTCTTTCCTCACTCTGCATTTTCTACCTGGTGGTCTGAGCTTGGACAAGACCACTGCAAGAGACAGACTGGTTCCCCTCTTTGAAGTTGACTGCCTCTGAAAGGAGCCTGAATTGGCCTGAGTGACAGAGCCTGAATGTCTGGTAGACATCAAATAGACTGGTCACCCAGTTCCGACAGCAAGCCCTTCCTTCCCCTGCCTCCTTCTCTTCTTCTGTACTTCTTAACCACCCATCCACATCAAACATGAACTTTTCTCAGCCTGTAATTAAAACCAGAAAAGGTGCAACAGAGGCGAGTTGTTTGGGCTACAGACGTGCTGCTGGGGTCAAAGGTGATATAGGTTTGAACCTCCTTTTGGGGAAGACATTTGCCCCAGATCAACATGGCACAAGCTCTGTTCAGGATGAAGAAAATATTATGGAGGACATGTGAAGTCCCTCTACATGGACTTCATCTTTCTGCACTCCTACTTGGCTAAAGAATTGTAAATTTTTTTTACTTGTACAGTTAAATAAATATCTACTGTATCACCAAAAAATATTTACTATAAGCTGACGATGCAGGTAGTGGAGGAATGTTTCAAACCAATCCTTTCAGAAAAGAAGCAATAAAAGACAATGAAAATGCCTCAGTACACACAAAACTGTTTTATTAGAAAATTATACTTGAAGTATCAAAGACAAAAAAAATTTTTCTCCAGAAAAATGTTCCCTATCAACATTAAATTGATTAATATTATTGCAACAGCTTTATAAGGTTGAGCTCATGTTAAATTCTTTATATTTTGTTTAATGTTCAGTATCATATTTTATGAATTTGTTATGTTTATTATGTTTGTAGTGGCTGTCCTAAGAGGACCACATCTCTGAATCAAATAAGTTGTTCTTGAGTTCAAAAACACATGTCTACATCTTGAAAAGAAAACAGATATTAAAATATAGCGATAACAAAAAAGTCATCTGAATTAAAAGCCTTGAGCAGTATGTGACATGGTTAGCTGTCAATATCTATGATATTTATAGTTAATACTAAAAAATAAAATTAAAAATGAATGTGGGGTGTTGGCAAAACAGTTGGTTAATGCCTTACAACCAAATGATTTCTCAGAGATGCTAATCTGCTTCTGAGCCCACACCTGGTCAATTGACATGATTTCTTAGACCGGACATGGTCAGAGCTTCCATCTTCTCTCCATAATAGTCAGTTATTTCCTTACTAACGTACCAAAGGAGTGATTAAGAACTTTTTCACACCCCATCTTCCCCACATCTCACATGTTGGACAAAGTGGTTTAGAACCCAACTCAAGTCATTGTTAATGGGAAATGGACAGACCTTTAAAATGGGAACAGCTACAGTTTCCTGTGAATGTGTAACAAGTGGAGTTTTCAGCAACAATAGCTGAATATGGCCACAAGATGGGAGTAATGTAATAGATTGATGCAAACAGAGGAGGAGCTTTATGAGAACGCTTCCTAATAAGAATGGCGACAGATCGCTTTACTTTGATATGTTTTTATTTATTTCTGTTTTTAAATTAGACCAGGCAAGCACTGCTTGCCTTGCTTATCCCGATGGAACACCGCTGGGTTTTATTTGACCTTTGTAGCCAACAGTATAACACTAAAAATCTGAAATGATGAGTCATGCAAAAGTCTCAAGAAAACAGTGATGTATGTATGGGAAGTTGTAGGGTTCAATCAGGTAAACAACACTCATGTTAATGACTTGGGAAAACTAACACTGGAGAAAAAACACACACTTATCCTCAGACTGAACCTTTGATGAAATTTTATGAGGAGTTTCTTAAGGGACTTCATGTTGCGCCATGGATCCTCATGTCCTTTAAGTACTAGTGAGTAAACACAACCAAACTGCCCTTGGGTCTTTGTTTGTTCAACTCGTTAAAACATGACATTTATTAGCTCGGTGTTCCTTTTCACTGGGGCTTTTAGCGCCATTAGTCTCTTAAGTTGCCCCTTTATATGTCTGTGAATGTTTATCTAACTATGTAGAAGAGGATGGTGGGAAGGGAAGATAGAGGGGGCGTATGAAACATCACATGCCAAAACTAGTCACTCAGCACTCTCATCAGTGACAGGCCATCCAGCCTTAAAATGTCAAAGTATGCCTTCTGGCTGTGACACATACCCCTCCATACCACTCATCAGCTCCAATCTCTACAAACATTGACTGGTTACATTCAGTACTCTTCTAATTACTAATTTGCCTAATGTATGTGAACTCAAGTGTTTGTAGCTATCTGGGTTGGGAGGGACAAAGAGGGTAGAGGGGTTTAGGTCAGACGGGAAACCGGCCTCGGGGGAATTTCTGCCTCGTCTGAACACTTTACAGGATTATTTGAGCTAACTTTCATCTTCATTGCCAGGTCTATAGCAGCTTGCCGAATGCTCTGACCTGCTGACCTCCACCTCTGCTCCACTCTCTCTTTGGAATGAAATTCCATCGTGAAAAGTGTCTCTCCTAACTGCAGTCTCATAAGTATTATTTTGGCTAAGCTCACCTTTAGGCTGCCCCACAGCCAAATGATGGGGTGTCATTACCAAAGTAAAAAGCTGCAAGGTCAAGTTAGCACAATGGTCTAATTCAGTGAGGTTAAGAGGAGCCTCTGCTGAGCTAAAGCGGTGGGTGTCTCTCAGTGGGCTATTATGATTGATGTTTGCAGGCTACCTGATCCAGTCATTTTAAGTTCATTCTTCTGACCTCCTTCAGTTTTTGTTAAATTGGTGCAAAGCTTCTAACTAATGTAGGCAAGAGGCTAAGACACTGACGGTATAAAAAGAATGATGTCTGATATCAGTTAGAATGCAGTCTGAAAACACCAAAAAAAGAAAAAAAAAGAAAAGAAAAAACGCCCAAGAAACAGAATCCAGGAAGAGCAGTCTGAGAAAGAGATTAATGCATCATCAGCACAATAGTTCCGGCCCCTCGCAAAGATAAAGGAGTTATCACAATAACAAGTATTTACCAGCACCTCTGCATGTACAGTAATGCTGATAGTGCTGCAAAAGTAGGGCCAGGTTCAATTAAAAAACCAAAGATTATAGCCTTACCTGACAGCCATCACTGCATCACCGGCTCTACTCAAATCTAAGATAGCTGCAAGATTTTGCAGAAATTTTGAAGGCTGTCTTTCTATAAACTGATCACCCAGAGACGTCAGTCTCTATAAGAACATTGGTTGTGATGACTGTCAGTATGATGGGGGTCCTACAATTCCCAAAGATACACAACCAGACAGAACTGAGCGACGAAGCAGTTAATTTCTTCTGCTAGAATGTGGAAATGTTGTTTTCCTGGCTTTCAAGGGATTTTAATGGAATTAGGCAGTATGTTCGATAGTTAAAGAAATAATCTTAAGCTGGTAGGCTAAACCAAACACCCTGTCAAATGCAACACTCTCTATTACTGTTTTTTTCCTCCTTTTTTAATATTAAGTGAAATAGCATAAAGAGAGTGAGAGCCTCTCTCGCCAGCACGCAATGGGAGCTGGAGTCAGGCTTGGCCCTGTTGCTGGGATACCAGGGTCACCCCCTGTGGGTGACAGTGTTCATTGGTTGCTCTGTGGTTTGGAGAGAAAAAAAATGGGGGAGGCAGAGCACGAGTACTGATCAAAGTTTAGCCAGGGCCCTGCTGTTCTCCAAATAAATCCCCCCCACTGCTGGGCTCTCAGTGCCAGCCTTGTTTCAATAAGTCTCCCTTATTGTACACGTAGCCAGGGGTCTTTGAGCCGAGCCACTCACTGTGAGCTTCCCACAGGATTACATATCTAAATATATGGTGTGAGAAGAGGCGCTGCTGCAGAAGTGTGTGTGTGTGTTTGAACGTGTGTGAGAAGCATTTAGTGATTCAGTTAAATTAACCAGAGCTAAAGAGGATCAGAGCATTGAAGGGCCCACCTCGCACTAGCTACTCCTGCTTTACTGGGACTTTACCAGTGATCCTATTACCTACTGAGGCTATCTTCAGCTGTAGTATTTAAAAAAACACTGAATTTATATTTTAAGAAACCCCCACACCCACAAAAAAGAGAATATTCCCAGGGTTGTGCTTTCATTTGCTATCTCACCAAGAGGGAGATGAGATGAGGCTGATAACAGTTTCATCGGTGCATTCTGCAGACAGACGGGTGCAGGAAGTATTTATCAAAAAACACACCTCCAGCAGCTCTGAAACGGTCTTGTTTGCATTTTACCTCGTGCTTTATCGTGAGAGGCCATCTTCCTATTTATGAAAAAGCTGTGGGAATTTCATAGTTTTCACCAAACTGAAATTCATGATGCAATTGCAGTTATACTAGTCCACTAAATGTCAAGCTGCTCAGGTGCTGTTACATGGTCAGACGTTGATTTTTCCTCATGCTTATCACTTAAGCTAGCAGAATGAAAAATTAAGAAGTGTGACAGTTTAGATTTTTTAAATGATTTTATTATTGTTGTTATATCTTTAGTTTTCCAAAAAATTATGACAGCTATTTTAGGGATGAGCGAGTATTCCACAGAATGACCTTTGTGATTTTTTGTCTGTTCTTTTGTTGTGCCGTCAGTCTCCCATATCTTTGTTTTTTTCATATCTTGATGTCGTTGGCTCATGTCTGAGTCACATCAGCATCATTATCACCATCCAGAAGTAGTTTTATTTAGTGCACTAAAAATCTGCTCTGCTCAATCCGCCTGCTCAGAAAATTAATTACCATACAACGCCTTGTCAGTGGCGCCATGCCCTCTAAGGTGTGTACTTGTACATGCCCTTGTGGATTGTACCCTCTGGAGATCATTACACATTAATGACATGTGCAAAAATTCAACTTTTTAAAATTTCTATTTTAAAAGTTGGCATTGATGCGACCCATTAATTTATTACTGTTTCATGCATTTGTAAGCAGACTGGCATTTGATAGTGTTTTTCAGATCTTACTCACCACTTTATCCATCTCATGTCAGCATCTCCAGCTATCAAGGAATCCCCTGTTAACATAATATGTGTGTCTTTGGACTGTGGGAGAAAACCAGAGAATGTGCTGCAGGGAGAGCAAGTGAGAACCTTTCTTCTTTAAGTCATCAGTGCAAACCTCTGTGCCCATGTGCCACAGACACACAAGACTGATAACAAATTAAACTTGTCATTTTAACTTTGAAATCTAATACCTTTAATTTAACTACTCTTAGTCTAGTTTACAATTTCCTGTATAATACACCCATCAGCCACTTTTTTGTACCATCTTTTTAACTGCCATGTGATGGCTGCCAATCACATGGCAGAGATTCAGTGCATTAATGCATGAAGAGCATTAATGCTCTGATATGTTTTACTAGTTTTAATCTTTTAACTCACTTTTTCAAAGAGATGCAAATAAAACACAGCAGAAGATTAATAAGATTAAAGATTCAGCAGCACTAAGTCCTGTCGCTCTTACATCTATTTTCACCTGTTTATGAGGAGTGGTGGAGGTTTGCCCGGGGCTGCAGCCGTCATGTCAGTGGGGGGATCCTGGGGTTTCTCTGTGAATTTCACATTCCCGTGGCAGCGTGCTAGGTGTTTGCTGAGATTTGAAGTTTAATTTGTACCTGTAGAAAGAAGTTGTACCCTCTCCCACACTCCATATTATCCATTGTTGATCTGCACACATCTGTTGCTGCCACGGTCGTCGCACGCTTGTATGTCATTGTCATGAGACACTCTCCCAAACAAAATCACAGTTTAGTTATGCAGCATGCTTACAGGAAAGTAACAGTAATCTAATTACTTTTTTGCAATAGTAATCCCTTACTTTAAAAAGTAATCAGATTACTTCATTACTGCCCATCTCAGGCAGTAGACTACATGGGGTGCCATTGCTGTCAGCTAAGAACAGTAAACTAAGGTTAAAATTGACATATTGTGCACGCTTTTCAGGGTTTTTCACTATTTCTGATATTGTTACATCAAAGAGCAAAAGCAGCTCATGATCATATGCTATTCAGAGTTGTTACTTATGTTTTCCCTCAAATGGATTCAAAAAATATTGCTAGCTTAAATGCACAGATACAGCTTTGCTAAAACAAGCAAACCTTAAACACAGAGCAGTGCATTTCTTTCAGCATTCTCACGTGTCTTGGAAATCCTGCAGATCAACACTGAAAAGTCAGTCACCCCTGTTAGTGAGTGAGGCATTCTGTTGATACTACAGTGTGCTTGGATGGGTGCAAAGTCGACTGGGGGAAGGGTTGGACTTCTTGGATTTCTAAACGGCCGGCAACGCTGTAGATATGGGTCCAAGTTAATAGGCGGCTGTGGTTCCCACTGTCAAGCCTGATGGAAGCCAAACCCTGCAATGAGTAATTTCACAAATATAGCGGCAGGTGGGACTTGTTGGACATGCCTACTCTCTGCTTTACAAATGGTGGGTAATGTTCCTGACCTCCTCACCCCATCGGGGGGCCTCGGCAGCTGGGGCACCTCAACCAGAGCAACCCACACTGACTCCCTTGCGTGTGTAAACGCATGTATGTGCATGAATGTGCGTTTGTGGCTGTCTTTGTATATAAATTGCCACACGGCCACCTGAGTTTTCCTTTATCCTGTTACATTTTTCATCTGCACCACACACGGTTTCCACAAAGTCTCCAGTGAGGCTCTGTCCAACTCACAAGAAACTTCCAGCTTAAATCCCCTGTGTGAACTCCATTCCCTATCCACTTCTATACACAAACCCACCTTATCCAGACTGTGCAGCTCCCGTTTCTGCAAAGTCTTCACAGTGACCTCTGTCACTCTTGTGGCTCTGCAGTAGAGGAGATAAATCATACTACCACTTGATATAAACATGTCAGCATACAGGCTTGGGGTGGGGTGATGAGATCCAGGGCTACTACAGAGATTTGTCAGGATAATGGACTGTGTAAGACAGACAGACACAAATTTAACCATAAGCCCTTTTTCATGCATGAACCGTGGTTCATCTCCTCAGTTGCCAATTTTTAAGCTCCTGTCCATGTGTTTGAAGGATTTGTGTTGTCTAAATGTACCAACTGAGCTAATATTCCAGTACATACAGTAATTTTCAGATAACCCTAACCCATGCTGAGTTATTCCAGCAGCGTGAATACTTCTGAAGTCGGCTATTTCCTGCCGTGTGCACCATGTGGTAAAGGACAACTGAAGGAAATAATACTGACATGATTTTCCCCGCCAGGAAGACAACATAGTTCTCCAAGCTAGTGGTCTAATGTTCCCATAATGGTCCCATAAAGGTGATGTAGGCCGGGACACTCTGGATGGCGTTGTCCTTGACAATCAGGAAGCAAGATATGAGTCTAAGTGCTTCTGCTGCTATAGTAACGCCTCTTAGAGGCCGAGAGGCAGGAGGTCAGGCGTCATGGTGATACGGCGGGGTATACCGTCATGTCTGCAGCTGCTGTATGGTAAGAAGGATGAAGAAAGATGAAAAGAAAGAGTGGTACTGGAACAAAAGAGCCACACATAAAAAAAAAAACAGAGCAAACCGAACGAGACAGCGAGCTGCGAGAAGTGCTGAGTGGTTGAGTGCTGTGTCTTCTCAACACTCTATGAACCAAGCTAGATGTGTTTAATAAAATGGTACAGTAAATGGCTAATGCATGCCTCGTGTGGAAAGGGGCAGAAGGACAGAGAGTCTCCATATCCTGGGGCCACAAGGGTCAGCTCATTAAAGCAACTGTCCACCGCTGAAGACAACATGGGAACTCTTTGATGAAGCCGTGGATCCGCGTCAGACATGGAGATGCATCTATAAACGCTCAGTCTGCCTGCTAAAAGCCTCTCTTGTCTGGGACAGGGGGCAAAGCTGCAGTGGAGGACTGCAGGGGTCCCCTGTGAGAGGAGAAAAAGCTTCAGAGTTAAACTAAGCTGATAGGAGACCCTGTTCATCTTGCCACCCCTCAAGGATGATCCAATGCTGAACGCACAGCATGGTGCCCCATTCAAGATGTTCATACTGGTGCTAGAAAAGAGAAAAAAAACTAATAGGAAACTCAAAAATTGCCAGTATTTACTTTTCTGGCTGACAGATGTGACAGCTGTGGTGGTAAAGATGTGAGAAGCTCAGAAAAAAAGTGATGTGTGTACGTATGTTTGGGCTTCCTGCTTTTCTTCCCAACCAAAATGTGGACAGACGGGGGCTTTTCCTCTTCTCACAGAGCAGTTAGGGGTCTAGAGGGACTTCTCTGAAAGAAAAGTATGTAAAGCCAACTTTTTGGTTTGGCTGAGTAAGCCTGGCTGCCCTTTCTTTCTTTCTTTTTCTTTCTTTTTTTTTGTTTTCCACTGGGGATAGTTTTAATGACTTTGCAAAATACAACAGACATCCTGAAATTAAATTAAACACTAGAAATGGAGGCAAACCTCACTCTGCCATGGAGTGAGATGATAATGGTTATTTTAAGTTATCGAACGTATGAACGATTTCTGCATCTCCTCACCGACCACTCAAGCTCACATGCTGACATTTTTATACAAAGCAGCAATGTTTCTTAGTCTGTTTTCAGCCACTCACAACCAAACAGTAGAAAAATGTAATGGGGCAACAGTGGATGGCTTCTTTGTTCAACTACCCTTTTAAATACCTTTTGGTTAAATCTGATCAAACCATACTGAAACCAGCCCGATGAGTCAGCTCAGCCCCGGCTGAAAGTTAATAATAGGACTTCTTTTGTTTTTTAGCTGTAAAGCTTCAGCTATTGTTGAGTGGCTGTTGTTTTGTCTAGGTGACTTGTCAACTGACATTACTGCTATTATATTCTTTGAAGATGACACTCCCCTTATCCAAAAGACACAAGAGAAGATTACCTTTCATTTGGAGTTGTGTTTCTGACAAGTGTCACTCTAGTGTTTCCTTTTTTTGTAGCTCTGATTTAGACTCCACCAACAGAGAACTGCATCCACTGGTCTGCACTGCAGTCTATTTTTAGTCTAAACATATCAGTTAGTGCGCAAACAGTCATCTCATCTAGTTTAAAATTTCTATTCTTAATGATTATTACACTTAAATAAAATAAGTGGACTATTTTGCATAGAATCTACCCTACGTGCACAGTATATTATATATTTCTTGTGATCTTCTTTCCTGTATTTAATGACTTTGTGTTCTCAGGTTACTGACTTTGCAGAGTCAAATGCTCCTCAATTCAATTCAATTCAATTCAATTTTATTTATATAGCGCCAAATCACAACATAAGTCGCCTCAAGGCACTTCATAGATACAGAGAAAAAAACCCAACAATCATATGACCCCCTATGAGCAAGCACTTTGGCAACAAACTCGGCTCTCGCACTGTTTGATTGCTCAGAAACAGAAACACATAAACAGGCCCCTGCAGTCAGCATCACTGATGTCACTGTCATCACGCTCTAGCTTTGTTTCTTCCAGCTCGGGAAGTGGACACAGGTCAAGGGAGGCTGGTTCACTCTGGTGATTCTGGACATGAAAGACTCAGCCGTCCTTGACCTTAGAAAGGTGAGGCAGCCAAATGCTGAAGTCATGGTTTGGGGAAGAACATTTTCACATGCACATGGAGTTTAGTTTTGATTTCTAATGAAATAACAAAAGAATGTGATGACAAAACTCAGCCAGTTCTGATAGAAATCTGTTCAGCAAAACATGTTTAATTCATGCTCTGCTGCCTTCAACTAAAAGCACTTGCAACATGTCTGTCATCATTCGAGTGCATAGGCTGGCCAAATAAACCTGCTCACCCTAAAATCATAAAGATGCAAACTTTTCTTACTGGTGAAAAGATAATTACAACCAGACTGAAGGTTTCCTACAGGCGCACGGAAGATCTGTCTCAGTCAAACCTGTGGTTCACCTCATTATCCTGATGGTGGCAGTCACGAGTGTATCACTTTTTCCTGGTAGAAAGGAATGCCTTTTTTTCAGTCTCTGTATCAGTTCTGAAATAAAGTGCCAGGAGCTTTAAGGTTTGATTTGACAGGCCAGACATCGCTCCGGCAAACTGCTGCAGTTCATATCACATCTTTTCTGGACAGCCTCACAGCTTCCATCAAAATCCCTTCTTGCTCTGTGCTCATGTATCCACCTTGTAATTACTTCATTTTTACACATTCCTGTCCTAACCATCAGTCACACGCGCACCAAGACTTATAAATGCTCCTTTATCTTTGGAGATTCTGGGAATGTAAACACAAAATGAAAAACAAGTTGCGGCATATTTCACCCAATCAGCATCAGGTCTGCAAAAAAACGCTTCCTGCCTTGACGGGAGGAGGGGGTGCGGGGTCTAATCGATCAAAGGCAGGCTAATCTTCTGTGTCCAGTCTCTGGCAGTGTGAAACACCGAGCACTCAGGGGCTTTATCAGGGAAGAGATGCCCTCTGACCCCATGCTGACTGCAGGTTCTGAGACAGGAAAAGGTCACTGGGGTCACAACAGAGACTCATTCACACCTCACAGAACTGCACCACAGGAGGGGGAGGTGGGTTCCTGCTGGGGTCGGTGAGTGGCTAAACAGCCACTGTATGAAAAGCCAGAGTCCAGGCAACGATATCATAGCTGATATCACGTGTGCCAGGAGTCTAGACACTCAAGTATGTGGCTTGGAGAACTTGATCTTCCTTAATGTGTTATCTCGCAGCGCTAATGTTTATAGTGAGCACAACTTTTAAAAAATGATTTTTATATGGCAAATGGCCTGTATTTGTAAAGCGCTTTACTTAGTCCCTATGGACCCCAAAGCGCTTTACACTACATTCAGTCATCCACCCATTCACACACACATTCACACACTGAATAAATATACAAATATATATATTTGTATATTTTATATTTTATTTGAACCCAACATATGAAATGTGTTGGGCACATTTTGAGAGCGTGCATTCCCAGAACTGCTTCAAGTAGAGGAATTTTCCTTCCCCTGACATTTTCTCAGTATCTTGGCAATATGACAAGTTTTTTATTTGTTTGTTTTAGGTAGCACCAGAAGGTTTTAAAGATTGTGCTTCATCTATGCCATACGTATGTCACGACCCTATGTGCACCTCCCTATGTAGCTACTTGTCAGGTTGATGCTGCCTGTAACTACTCTGACTGGCCTGTCCAGTACTACTATCAGTACTACTAGTACTAATATAAGGGCTCACGAATGTCAGCTAATTCCTGGAGGGAGACTGCTGAAACTATCAGAATGTACAAAAAAGTGGAAAAACTTGAGAGATGAATATATGATATGAAAAAAGAACGAGTAGGGACCCAGGAGAAACAAAAAACGAGCATTTTATTTCATTTAATCACAGCTGGTACCATTTGTAAAACACTGGGATACACCACAAATTAATTAACACATAAAACATGCCAGGCACTCACGCAGGTCACGTCGTAGGCCCTAGAAAGATTGACTGCAGAAGTCCAAATCAGCTGTGAGGCAACCATGACATTTTCCTCACACCTACAGGAGCTGGAATTAAACAGGCCTGCATATCTGTTACGTAATATTTCAAGACAGGTAATCTGAATATGTTCGAGTTTCCTGTTTTGTTCAAAAGACCAGAATGAGAAAGAAGGTCCTACAGAGCAGAGGTGTCAAGCTCATTTTAGTGAACGGACAACATGAAGATGAAATTGACCTTAACTGGGCCTTAACTGGGCTTAACTGTTTCATTACTCAGACATGTTATTGTAGTAAATAAGAGTTGTGATTAAAAATCTGAAATTTTCTTTTAATTCAAAGAAAATCTTTCCTGTTTAATAAAAAGGGAAGTTATCCATTAATTCATTTATGTTGAAAACCCACCGAATGTTCTGTTTTTTTATGTCTCACACTTATTTTGGTGCTGAATGACTGGCCAAGGGTGATGTCTTGGTAACATCTGTAAGAAGGCTGTAAAAATGATGGTGATTCAAACCTCTGGACCATCAGGTTGGACCCTGGTGACGCGATCTGTGACTGTAACTGAAGAGCTTTAGTCAGACAGGCCTCTGGATGTGAGCCTGTGTAAAACGGAAAGCTTTGTATATCTACCAAACACCCTGATCACCTCCTTTGATGCTGGTGCAGATCATAAATGCGTTGCTTTTGAATAAACCTCCGAGCGCAAAAGAGCCTTTTGTTATTTGAACAATCCCACAAAAAAAACAAAGACTAGCTACTGGTTTCTGCTTAATATTGTGCACGTCCCACGACTTTCAAAAACAACTGAAGTTTGCAGTAATCCCTGGGTAATTATAGCACTGACTTCAAACGCCGCGAACACAGAGAGCTTTACAGTTCAGCTCTTTCAGAGCTGTGTACTCTCTCTCATGACAACAAGGTGAGTGAGGCACATTGACCTGTCCACGCACCACAAAACATCCACTCATAAAGGCACGCATTATCAAGGCAGCCTTCTGCGTGACTTTGAAAGGAGAGGGTAAAGGTATCGGTTGAAAAATACGATCAAACTTTGTCATCCAGCCAAAGCCTGCGCTTCTTTGTGCGCTACAGTATCAAAGCAACATGGTGTAGGATCATCAGAGAGCATCAGCTTTGATCTGTTGACGGCTCAGTGTCTGCGGAGCTCGGCGGCTGACCTTTCATCTGGCCCAGAACCTGGGATTCGCTCTGGCTTCAGTAATAAGATGATTAACAATAATAACCCCCCGAGAGAATAGGAGGGAGGGTGGGGCTTTGGGAGGGAATGAGGGTGAGTGAAGGGTATTCTGAGCCTTGGCTTCTCCTCTGCTCCACTTACTCTCCCCATCATCCCACTTAAAATTCTCTGTCTGGGTTTCATCCAAATGTGACAGTTTGTGTGACACGATGGGCAAACATCTTCCCTCCCTAATGTGAGAGGACCTCGCAGGATGGTACGTGTCCTCCACAGGTCAGGGGTGCACACTCCGCCACTACCTCACCGCAGTGCATTATCATATCTTGTATGTATACACAAGATGTCACCGAGCAAAGAAGAGTGATAGTGCTGACAGTCAGGGAAAAGAAAACATGCTGTTGTTTGATGCACTGAAGGTTGTTTTGTTCTAAGATTCTAAGACAGATCTGTTCTAAGATCCTTCCTTCATAAATACGTCCCTCAAAACATATAAATTAAACTAAATCTAACACTAAAGCTAAAATATACTTGAAATAATTAAAACTAAAATGTAAGCTGGAAATAAAGAGAAGCTAAAATGACTAGAGGGAGAAATCAAATGAAAACTACATGCTGAAGATTTCCCTCTGCTCACAGTATGATTGTGTTCTTGTCTAGAAGACGGTGTTGATTCTCTGCTGTGCATGAATGTCAGGTTGTCACAGCACACGTTTTGACAGCCTGCAGTACTGAAGACACTTCAAAGTGATTTCATGGATTCAACTCATTGCTCTTCCTCAAACAAAGTGAGATTCTCATTTGCAAAAGGTTCCTAAACCGTGACAACACTGGGCGAGTTTGTGTGATTTGTTTTGCTTATCTCTCCTAGATGGTTGCTAGGGTGACCTAATAATTTGATGCTCTGTGTTGTCTTTCAGAAAGGCTACAACTACACTATTAAAAAAAGTGAGATGACACGGCAGCACGACTAAAGTGTTTTCTGAGTTTTCTCAGCCTGTGACTGCTGAGGTTGATTTGGAAAGTTTACATGTTTAGACAAGAGCTCTGGCAACTTGAATTTTTTGCTCACAGTTTATCTGAGAGTTTAGCAATAAAATGCTAGTTTTCGTGTATTTCTGCCTTATACAAAAAAGGCAGGGGCTGTACGCTGGCTTGTTCGTTCAGCATTTCTTCCAACATGAATCCAAACCAAAGATTTTACTGTTGTCCTCACAAGAATCTTGTAATTAGATGAAAAAGAAAATTCAAGTTGACAAAACTAAATCTCAGCAAAGTCAAAATTCAATAAGGTACTGAATCAAGTTACCATGACATTTTTTAGTTTTCTCCACTTTTTCTTTTTATAGTGTATTTCATTATTAATTCGTTGGGAGATGAGCTGGTTTAATATCTTGATGCTCCATCATCCAGGTATTCTGTTCATCTGGATGTAGCGTTTCCAGTGGGAGAAACCTTTCATCACTCATCCAAGTGACTACTTCAGTCTCAGCTGACTGCAGGTTTCCCAACCTTATAAACAGTATGTTTGCTTGATGACTGAAACAAGCACCACTGAAGGAACAATGGGCTGGGAGGTCAGTTTCATAAAGGAACTGAATCAACTTTTTGGGATCTGGTTGAATAAAACGGGAAAACGTAATCCTGATTTCTGAGACTTTCTGGTGATCAACCACTGTAATCCGTATGCACGTTACTACAAACCAAGCAAACAAAAACATTAAAGTCTAACATTAAATGGGGTGAGGTGATCAGATGTTTGCCATCTTTACTTTTAAATGATTTGACCAATTAAATATTACAATTAAATACCGAATAGAGTTGTAGACACTAAAGGGGGCCTTCCAAAAAAGAACAAAAAAATCCCAAACAAACATCTTCATGTGAAAGTCCCCTGCGCAGAGAGACACACAGACATAGAGAAAATGCATTTCTGGATATGTAGATATGTACATGTAACTGCTTTTTTTTCATGACACAAAAATAAAGTTAAAAAAATAAATTAAAAACTAACACTTAGTTTGGAAAAACCCATGTGACTGGTAAAACATGGACTGATAAAGTTTAGATATTCATAGAAAAACAAATAGATCTTAGAAGTACACATGTGAGGGACATCCTGTTTATTTTCAGTCTGCCCGACAGTGTGAGGCCCCTATTTGGATCTCGATCAACTCAAAACAGAAGTCACGATGGGGGGGAGTGTTTGCTTTCTTTGGGGGGTGCTGTACAAACACTTTAGGACACCATTAAAAGCAGAAGTAAAGATGTGCGAAGCAATTCTTTGATGTCAGGGATGTTGTTCATTAATAACAAGTCAGCTGAAGCCGGAGCGCCACAGCTCAGGGGGGGGGGGGGGGGGGCAAAACTGGGCGACGGACTCTTTCCTTCCACTGTGTCACCTCGGCATTCAGACACACAGCGGCCCATAGCTTGCTGCGGCTGGCTTATTACAGTGTGCAAGCCCGTGCTGTGTTACATACGTATTTACTGCTGGGCTGCGAGGAATGAAAAGAGGCCTTCATTTTGGACCTAACCTCACTTGACCACACGCCACAAGAAATGTGGGTAAATATATATCCATAAGAGCTCCTACTCTTTAGTGCGCTGGTCCCCGGGGACTTAATGAAATAGATGCTGGAGGCCCCCCTCCACAATCAGCAGACTGAGGCCCTGGGCTCAAATTATAATCAGCCTCAGTTTACACTTTGTTTGTTGTGGGGCAATTAGGCCGTCCGAGCTCAGACAATGCGGTTATACTTTCCTGCAGCAAATGGCCTGCATCCTGTGCCTGAGTACTGCCAAGAAAACCCTCAAATAACAACGGAGAGAGAGGCAGAGAGATGTGGCTTCTGTGGGTCTTGCCTAAGAACAGGCCTCAACCTGGCAGCATGTTTGTGAGCAGAGAGAATCAGATATGGCCTCATTTCCCTGGAAACCACCTCCTCAAGCCACCTTCACACACAGTGTCTGACTTTTTTTTTTTTTTAAACTTTCCCTCTGTTTTTCGTTTTTGTTTTTTACTTTGTCCTTCTTCTCTTTCACTGGAGGTCTTACTTGACTGATGCAAACTGTTAAGCTGAACCTCCCGGTTTCCGATTTGGAGACTACAAGTAAAGGGAAAAGAGGGCTCGGCGTAATAAGCTGTCAGATTGATGCTAAATTGAAAGTTGGTTGCAGCACAAGCATCCATGTGCTTTCTGTGCTCACTCACAGCGTCACCCTGGACTGGAATTTATGGGATGTTTTCTCCCTTTGCTCTTCTAATCTTGTGAGTCTCATACGGCACTGATTTACTATCTCTGCGATACAGCAACTTGGCAGACGCTCAGGTCGCCTGATTGTATCTGGCACGACACACACCAGCACAGTATTTGTCAAAACATTTGGCTTTTACACATTCTTTTGTTGGTCTTCCTCCCTCTATGATCCCTTCCTCTTTCCCTACAGACTCTCGTCCTCCCATCCTTTTCTCTTTTTTGCATCCCCCCCACCCCTAGAATCAAAGGCCTCTAAAGACCAACACAAACACACGGTGAGAGACAGAAACAATGTTAGCAATGAGATGAGATGACAGACTGATGTCTGTGAACAAAGATGAAAATAAAAAGTGGAACAAATGTCTCTAATCTGACTGTAGAACACAAAAGAATGTTAAAAGAAAAAAAAAACAAAGAAGGAAAAAAACACCAAACAAACCAGCATATCGTGGGAAAAAACGGACAATGTACAGATATGCGTCTATCTCCAGAGGTGCTTTCATGCGACAGCACAACCCTGATTGTCCCCACAAACACAAAATAATCCGTTTAAGTACTTTGAATTCTTACAGGATTAGACTGTCCCGGTATTTCAGTTGTGCTGGCTGCTTGGCAGGCTATATAAGCTTGCTGATTAGGTAATGTGAACATAGTGGGAGACCTTGTTGGACATAAATTGTTTGTGAGTCTCTGTAAGAAGCACAGAAGTTACAGCACTGACTTCTGACACATCCTAAATCCTGAACTGGAGTCCTGTGTCTGATCTGCACCTTGACTTTGATACAAGTGACTTATGATTCTGCTTTTGTTTACACAAAAACCTTCAGAACCCCAAATGTTAGAAATGTTATTCAAGAAAAAGTTGCAGCAATCTTGACATTTTTTTCAGTCGTTGAAGTATAAAGCTGTTTTTGCGCATGAAAAATCGGGTCAAGATATTTTTCCAGTTGTCGTTCATGACACATACCACACAGCAGCTTCAGACAAGTTCATACCACTGAAAATAGTCAATGTTGTTTTGGCAAGTGAGCTGCCTGGACAGAGGGCACGAGAGGCTACACACAAATGAACCCCACCGGCCAGCAATTCATCAGGGAATTACCTGTGCTATTTGCACACTCACATAAACTAACAGCACATGGCTTTGAAGGAGCTGCCAAGTTAAAGATCAACTAATGTCATTGAGATTCAGTTTCTCACATATAACTGTCAGTTAACGTCTGTAAAGGCTCAGGACTTCAGAGGATGTATGACAGAAAGTAAGGCAGACTAAAGGAAAAACACACACACTTGATTCATGAGTTGTAATCCTGGTACATTACTGGCCTTTAGACCCAGAGCTACACTTTGGACTTGATTAGATTTCGGGAGCTTTTCGATGTTGAACTTGTTGGTCTTGAATTGTGACCTGACGGACTTGATTTCCTCTGATTAGGATCTCCCCACATGGACTTATGCAACTGACTAAAAAACAATGACGCTGCTTAAAAATTTCCAGCCTCCACCCCATGTAAGGTGCCATCTTGGGTGTTCCCTGAACTCTGATGCCTGCGGTGGCTGGGTGGGGACCTGCTGTGGGACACTTTCCACAGGGTCTTTGCTTCTCCCCTCTTTACTGGTGTTAATCAGAGCCACATGGAGACAATTTAACACCACAGTTTCTCATTTCTATACACACTATTTATAAACACAGTCAAGCAGCTCAAGGTCACCTCATATATACTACTTTAATTTTTAACCTTAGTTTTTATGATGACCTTTGATAAATTCTTGTGTATGCTTGTTTTCATGAAATAAATAAATTAATGAAAACAATCAAAACAAAATCTGTTACAGCATAATAAACAGTGAAACTGGATATAACACTGCTAGGCCACTGGTCCCAACTAAGAAGGGGGCGGGTTTATTAAAGTGGGAAAATCGAGCTTTGCCAGCTTTGTTTGCTTGAGAAAGGAACAGTGTGTTTTTGCTGTGAGCTCAGAGAAAAGCAGCTCTAATAGCTCTCATCGCACATGGCCATTTATTTAATTACATGAAAAATCTATTTCACAGCTGTCCAATTGTCCATTCATAAAAATAATTGTGTGCATTGCTGGCCATAGTCATTTTATTCATGAAGATAAATAGCCCTGCCTGGAGACAGTTCCACAGCGGTATGTGTGTGTCTGTGTGTGTGTGTGTGTGTGTGTGTTCTGCATCTATAGAGGGAGTTCCACATGTCCTCAAACACATAATAATCATTCTTACTAAAGGTCAAACTTACACGATGGGTTCAGATAAGGATGTTTTTTTCCTCCAGTCCTCCTCTCACTCTTCATTGCTAACACCAAAAAGGTTTATTTATCACTTTTTACATCATCGTTCTGTTCTCCAATCATACACAGCACAGCAATTTTCAGCAAATGTTTCATTTTTGCCATTCATGTAACAATAACAAGCTAATGCTAGCAATCAACACTTCCCAATGTCTTCTGTTTTTTTTCCAACATTTGGCAAACCTTTCTTTCTCCCCTCCAGTCCCACAGTCTCCTTACAGAGGCATGGGCCAGAACTTCCCATTATCCGAGTCCCTTCTTATTACCCAACCCATTATTTCCTCTGCAAAGACAAAGTGAGACAGGAAATGAAATAAATGTAGTGCAGCAGTTGAAAATGAATGGCTTCTGATTGAGGCCACCGCTGCTCGTTGTTTATGGCGCCCGTCCACTAGTCTTTTCCATCACTCGGATGCTGTGTCAGCGTAGAGTGAACACAGTCACGCAGTGTGTTCACAGCAGTTGAGAGTGCATTTATAGTTGTTTCATTCTGCAGGAGCTGAGATGGCGTTAGTGCACCCAAGAGAAAAAAAACAGATTTTATTCTACTCTGAATAAACCTCCACTGGTTTGCCCTTGCTGGATCTAGTGAGCAAGCTAATTTTACTGTTTCCTTTAATAAATGTTAAGAAAGATGACATTTATGGATGTAAATGGGGAAAACAACTGAATTAACAAACTGATGACACTCAAAAAAATATCTTCGATATTTTTCAGTTTACTTGTTAAGTTTACCACAGCCTTTGCTGATGCATGTATCAAGGGAATATTTGGTGGTCTGGAAGATATCGAGATATCAGACTTGTCACGATTACATCCAGCACCATTACTAACTGCCAAGTCAGTTGGACGGCCAAGAAGATCAAACAGATTATCTTTGGTCTCTGAAAAAATGAGCGTGAAGAAAAACATGAACCTGCATGCAATCTTTATTTCATAACATTTTACAGTGTGAGCTTTCACATAGCGAGATTACTGGCTGTGTGCCTTACATGACCATATTAGATAGCTCCACTCTCACGGACATCATACAGAGCCAAGAATAGGAGAAATAGTTGGAAACAGGGCATTGAGAGCAGTCTGAAGCCCAAGCTTTTGGCTAACGAGGACTGCTTGTAAATTTGATCCTATTTGGTATGAACGTCCACCATAAAGCATATATAAAAAGAAATGCATAGTTAGAACATTTGATCCAATTTTATTAGTATGCAAGATTAGGCAGTGCTATGAAACTGATAAGAAAATGCACTTACATAACAGCTAATTTCTTTAATCAAATATCTACATGTAAACGGGTAAATTCTATAAGCAAGAACTGTTTTCTTTTCGTTTCCCGCCCAAATGGTTTGTATGTAAAAAGTATGTAGTCAGTTTCATTTGTTTGTTTGTCTGTTTGTTAGCAGTCTAGTGTCCACAGTTTTTAAGATATTACGTTCAAATTTTCTGTGATGGTAGAAACCAATAACAGCTCAAGCTGATTTAATTATGGTATACTTTATAATACCCATAACTTTTTATGGATCACCATGAATCTTCACAGCACGTTGGCTTGCATTTGGCCTTCAATGTTAACGCTGATAATTTTCAAGAAACTATATGAGGTAATATATCATAGAAAGGGTGTGGAGTATAACACCTCATGACATCACAGTGACAACATAAAGTTTCGCAGAATCACACAAATTAATCTTAAAATCTCGTGTTTTTACAGGACAGAGAAGATGAACAAATTTCAGCCAATTCTGCTCCAATCATATGGTTAAAGACAATGAAATACTCCATTTATTATGTAATGCTAAAGATCAGACATCAGCATGTTGTAATAAAAACATAAAACATCAGATTTTTGGTAGAGCCCTTTGGGGGGAGTTTCGCTCTTGAGTGCTCTTATTGAAACTTTCTTCTTTTTGTTTGCAGTCTGAGTTTATTAGACCAACTGTAAACAGCCAGTGTAGCGAGTAAATGAGTGGCAGCATTTTCCAAAAATTTGTCTGGTGACTTTATAACCAACTCACAAATGATAGCTTTTCACTTCAATTCAATTCAATTCATTTTCATTTCTATAGCACCAAATCACAACAGCGGTTCAATGTGCTTTAAAAATTGATATACTGTTGCAAACTATAACAATTGAAAAGGAGATATTTACTCAGATATTGATGAAATTATTCATTTACTCCAACAACACAATTTATTTCCAGTGTACTATCATGAAGTTGTCCTCTAACAACAAACCACAAGAAACTGAGTTTGTAAGACTCAAACTAGGAAGTTGTATTTATGTATAAAACCTAAATGCAAAGCACCAAAGAACAGAAATCATTCCTGTTTTATGCACAGGAATCACTTGCTTATTTTTACAGCAAAACTGTGGCCAAGTTGGCGATGCTTTCTCAGGATGCCAGTAGTGCTGCGTTGCCCATAATCAAATATTCGTTAGCATATGGCATGAAATGAACACTCTTGAGGTCTAAATATCCTGAACCCTATGCTGTGCTAAAATTACCTTCTGCACTCATGTATATATCTTTCAACGTAGCACTCTTAATTCTTACTCTCATGTATATATCTCATGTATATCTCATGCACATATCTTTCCACGTAGCACTTTTAATTCTTATCCCTACTTTTATTTTTTCCATGTCTATTTAAGTGTTATTTATGACACCATGTTTGCACTGAAGCACCGCAGCAATTTCCTAATGTTGTAAACCTGCTCAACATTTGGCAATAAACCCCATTCTGATTCTGATTCTGATTCTGATTCTGACACACATCAAAATCAACTTGGCCCCCCCACAAAAAAAAAATTTCTTTGTTTTTGTCCAAAATGAAGAATGGCTTTTTTCATGTGAGGCATCAATATGGTTCCCATCACTGGACACTTGGCAAGTCAAAGACCTTTGCTTACAGAATCCACTCTGGCTGTAAACCTTCTCTTGTATTAAGAAAAACAGTTCGACAAAATGTATTTCTGCCAACAGTCGTTTGTGTTTTCTGAAGCCTTCCTTCTTAAGATTGACTGATTGATTTAACTCAACATCCAGTCTTGATGCAACCTGCATTCTTTGTTGTTTACATAGCCAATGAATTAAAAAGCATGTGCTGGACACATGTGCCATTAGGGTTAATTCAATTCAATTGAATGCAGTTCAGTTTAATTTTAAAGTTGTTGTGATTTGGCAACATTTAACTTTCACTGTAATTAATGATTAAATGGAGAGTGGTGTATAAACACATAAAGAGTGAAAATAGCTGGTCATCTGTGTGTCATTTGTCTTCAGGGACTGATAAAGTCAGATATCATCTGTACAGCAGTTAAAATGTATGCCATACCTTCTAATAATACTGTGTAAGAGAAGCGTTTATACTGTAAATATATTTGTTGCAAGCACAGAACCATGTGGACCTCCATAATTAACCTTTGTGTGGGAACAAGACTCCCCATTTAGATGAATCACATCTCTCCATTAGATAGATATGATTCAAACCACTGCAGTACACGAGCACAGATATCTAATATCAAAGGATGATCATTCGTAACTTGGACAGTTACATAATATGAGGTGCCCAGAAAAAATGAACATTGTACATCCACAACACTAAAACCAGCTATTACCCAAGTTACCTGTTGTGACACCAAACGGCTCTGACCTGTTGAGGCCTGGAGTCCTCTGAAGGGGTCTTTCAGGATGAGCCACAAAGACATTAGCAGGAGATTCTGTAAGTCCCCTAGTTATGGGTCAGGGCCTCAAACCAGTCCTGAACAATGTTTTCTGTGAGGCATTTTTTTTTTCTGAAAGTGGTAACAATGTTTAGGTGGGTGAATGTGTTAAAGTCACATCCACATGAATGTCAGACGGGCTTTTGAAGAGAACGTTGCCTGGACCATCACGTGGCCTACACCAACTTGACTTTTCCCCAGAATGTATCCTATTGGCAACTTTAAGAACTGCCTGTTGACTCGATGCTTAATATATACTATCCCATTACAGGTACCAATTTAAAGAGATGATCAGTCTCATTCTCTTTGCCTGTCAGCGGTTTTAATGTTGTGACTGGTTGGTGTGACTTAAATGTTTGCCTTCCATTAGTGGAGAAAAATGAACACAACTGGCTCTGATTTCAACTTTAGAATTAGAGCATATTTAATCCAAAAGTAAATTGTTCATGTTGCTTTTCTTGGATTGGCCAGCGCAACTTAAATAAGTGCTTCTGATTACCGGTAATGAGGTTGGGATACAGTTTCCAAAAGGCTTCACACATCACAGGCTAAAGCAGCAGTTGGATGACTATACAAGAGAAATGGTTGCATAAACAAGTGAACCTTGTAAACCAAGAACCATTTTCTCCAGGTCCCTCACTTCCTTTAACCTCCATCGCTAATGAAAATATCCCCAACCATCACCACCCTCTCTGCTCACTGGAAACTCAGTGACAGCATTAAGCTCTACATTCCTGCCTCGTGAAGTTCTTGGCTCCTGTTTGCTGTTTGGTAGAATGCTTCAAATGAGTCAGTGGGCACAGCCGCTGGAGTCTTGTTTAAGCCTCAAGCATGCGACAGCCAAATGTTGTTCTTTGAAACCTGTTAAGCTTGTACAGCATTACTGTACAAGCTTGGAGTAATCAGCGTGGGTTGATGTCCGTTACTTTCTCTGACTTGGCACCACCTTCCTCCACTGTGCAAACAATAACAGCCTGAGCTTCTCCCTATAACTCTGTTTAACTCTGTTTAATTAACTTTCAAGCTCCACTGGTGGCCTCTTTTCGTTGACCAATTTGCAAAGAAGTGCACCTTTTTTGCCTTCCACCGAGGTCCAGTGTACCCTTGACAATATATCCAGTTGCCAGGGAAATGTGATATCCAAACAAACGGAGCATGGGGGCTGTTGACTCAGGATATTGCTAATGTTTTACATTACCCAACACAAGACCCAGTTGATCCTGGCTCAGGAATACGCAGCCTATCAGCAGGAGAGTGATCCACAGCCTGACTGCACAAGCTTTTAATAGTGCACAGCATCACCTACACATCCTGGACCCACAAAGCAATAAAATGAAATATTGTGTTAGCTGGAGGATTTATTTAGGAATTAGGTACATGGTTCATCAAAAGGCACTTTGTCTTCATGATAAAGTCCACTATCAGCCTTCCGCCCCTCTTTCATTCTACCGTCTCTCCCCTACTATAATGGTGGTATAACACATTCATAAGAAAAAAGCTACTGACATTGTAAAATGAATACTGTGCTGTAACAATGAAGAAGGGGCAGAACATCTGTCTGGATTCATGACTGAAAGTGTGTGTACAGACCAGAGCGAAAAGTGTATACTGTGCACTTTATTTTTATATAGCTGAAGCTGCACATCTTTACAGAATTATAGCAAGTTTTCATGCAATTAAGACATTTTATAAATGCTGTGGAAGGCTCTCTTCCACAGCATGTCTTTTGTCCTGTCTTCCTTCTCTCTCCCCAACCAGTCGCAGCAGATGGCCCCGCCCCTCCCTGAGTCTGGTTCTGCCGGAGGTGTCTTCCTGTTTAAAGGGAGTTTTTCCTTCCCACTGTCGCCAAAGTGCTTGCTCAAAGGGGGGTCATATGATTGTTGGGTTTTTCTCTGTATGTACTATTGTAGGGTCTCCCTGACCTTGAGGTGACTATTTTTGTGATTTGGCGCTGTATAAACAAAATTGAATCAAATGAATCGAATCAAGAAAAAAGACCAAAAATTGCTTCACCAAAGAGAAAAAGAAATGTGGGTTTGTTGGTCTCAGTTCTCAAATGAAAAGCAAAAGAAAAACTAGTGAAAGTAAAAATTAAGAGTGGTTCAGCTGTCAAGCCTCCAATACAAAAACTGAAAGGCAAAAAAGGAGAAGATACACAAAGATTAGAAAAAATATTTAGGAGTTATCAGCTCATCAGGCTCAAACATGCCTCGGGTGCCAGTCTTTGCATCACTGCATTGGTCCCAAAATAGCACACACACAGCTGGCAGGTTTACACACCTTATTGTTTCAGAATGGCTGGTGCCATTAACCTGCCACAGTGATGTACTAGCAAGAAACTTTGGACTATGCTAGCGTCAAACATTCAAGCTTGTCTGAATGTGCTGCATATGTGTGATGAAAATGATTCCAAAATTACTTCTCCTGTGTCATATGGCAACACAATGCATTACACAAAGCAGCTACATAAACTCCACTCCCACCGTGACAACACTTGATGCTGTGCCAGATTTAAAAAAGTAAGAGCTCCAATCCATTAGCTCTCAGTAGTTGACTTCATGAATTTCCTTACAAATAAAATTTTAAGTACTGGAGAAAAAGAAAAATCCTCAACGGCAGCTTTAATAAATGCAAACATTTATCTGCACAGCTTTTCTCCATTTGCTCTAATGTCTAATGAACTAATGTCAGCAATTATTTTGTTCAAACCATCAGTGTATGTATTAGACACACTCCCTCTAAGACTGTTCAAAAAGTGTTATCATTAATTGCTGCTTCAATATGAAAAACGATCCATTTATCTTTATTTAGTACGTTACGCAGCTCTGTCTTCTCAAGTGATTTTAATTAAACTGTTAATTAAAACTCCAATACTTGATTCAGGTGTTTTTGCCAATTGTAGGCCAATTTCCAATTTTCTTTATTTCAAAAACTCTTTAAAGAGAGGAAAGGTGGAGTGGGTATGGCATAAATTCCACGACTCCCACACAGATCACAGGAGTCTGTGTTGGGGTTGGTATTTCTGGACTTTGATTTGACCAGTTTTCCCTGTTTGATTCGGTTTAGGAACAAAACACCTTGGCTGGGTTTAGAAAAGGATCATTGAATCAGTTTAAAATGCACCATTTTACAGCATTAGACGGCAAACCTCTAATGCACACCTAGCAATAGAGTTCAAGAACAGCGGCATCAGTAAAGAAGGTCTATCCAATTCAAGAGTCTGACAGAAAAAGGGCACCTAAGTCATTATAGTGTCTAAAGGGTCTTCACCAAATATCTCTACGTGGTGAGCTTTGGGAGTGATGTCATACTTGCCTTTTCCTCCAGCTCTTTCCTATTGTGGATTCTGTGGTGTCAGATTCACAGCCATGAATCTGCCTTGAAATACCTGCAAAAAAAATGTTATCTCGCCGCTGTACTCTCTGTTTAGTGTTAATTAACTGAGCAATTGTGGACAAAGCTTGGGTTAAAATGAGTCTGTCCCAAGATGTTAAATTGATTTTTTTTAAAACTATGTGTCCACCGTGTCTTGTTTGTTCCACCTTGAAAAATTATGCATGCTGTCTTTCTTTCCATTTCTTTCCATCAGAGAGAAACAAAGAGAAACAGAGGCGAGTGTGCACTGGGACACATTTAATAACACAGGAAGGTTTTGGTTCAAGGAATGGTCTTGTTAGCCACAAGCTCTGGACTCTTTATGCCGAGCAGTCTCAAAGACGCTATCAGAGCACTGTGTTTGCTTTGGCTCAAATGCAGGCAGCAAGCATACAGTGTAGAAAGCACTGCAGCAAGTTGCACACAGATGGTGGGCCGTGTCTTTCAGTGGCACAATCGCTCTGCTTAATCTCCGAGCTCCTGTTCTCCCACCCACCTGGCAGAACATCCAATTAAAGGACGCGCAGATGTCAGCCAGCTCGGCATTTCTGGTTGGATGAACATCTATCGGTATACCAGGAGATGGCCGGCATTTTCAGGGCAAATTTGCCCCTTCAAGTGTTTGTGAGGGAAAATAGGATGTGCTTTTTACGATGCCCTTTTTTGTGAATGAACCTCATTTACGAGATCAGGAAATAGGCAATGGAAAGTCAAACATAAAACAGAAGCCCTTTAATACAGTGTCTTTACACATTCACAGAGTTAAATACACACACACACACATGAGTGAGACATCACTTCACCGCATACAGCAAACACACATGGGATGAAATGCGTGCAACAGTGAAGACACACATAGAAATAATCCATATGAAATGAACTCAGTCCCTTCTTCACAAATACACAAAAACTAACCAATGCCAATAAAAAATAGTGAAGCAGACACAAATCTGCGAGTCTTCGGCCGGGTCGAGTGACTGACACAAAGGGCTATAATTCCACACATTTCAGAGAAGCTTTCCAAGCCATACTGACGTCTCTGAGACTGGAGCGAGACGGGTAATGGCCAGTGTTTACCACCACAAACTTCCTCATCACTATAGGACTGATTCTATAAGTAGCACAAAGCAACTGAGCAGAGGAGGCAGTTTCAATTCCCTCCAATTCCACAGGGACAAAAGGGGAGAACTGGGAGAACGAGCTGAAGGCAGACAGAAACAGAAAGAGAGATAGCGAGTGGGTACTATGTTAGAACAACTCCACTTAAGTTGAGCCGCCCCCCCTTGCTCCCATTTTTCTTCCCTACCCACCTCTCTCCACCCCAGTGGATACTGGTGCCAAACTGCCGGGTCGCGGTGGCGAGGGCCCATGTGGTGTATGTCTGCGTGCCTTTGTGTGTGTGTGTGTGTAACTGTGTGGGGGTGTAACTGTGTGTTGGGAATGGGGATGTAGAGCCAGGGCATACCTTAGGCCCATTAGTTCAGCCCTCGTTGGCTTCAGCAGCAGAGCACAGCATTAATTGAACACAGTAGCTACAAGATCACAGCAGCACCAACCACTTTGTAAAATGAGTAAATTGCCTGTCTTGTCATTCCTGGGCTCACCTTTGCTGTGGATGCTGTGTTTATAAGGGTAAAGGCAGTGGATAATATCTAACATATGAGCCACAATAGCCCATCATAATGGTGGTAAAACACACACACATGCATAAACACTTACCTAAGCATAGTATACTCAGAGTTTTGTGAGTCTTTGTTTTATATTGAATTAAGACTGTATCACACGTGGAAGTTGTAGGTGTTGGCTTCAGCTCCACTAGCACGCAAACTAGGCTTTGTGGGTTTCTGATTTTGAACCTGACCCAGGAACAGACAATCTCACTAAATTACAGTATACCAAATGTAAATTGTGCTAATATTACAACCCTGTGCTGACACCTTAATTTTCTTTTAATATAACACCACCATCAAGGTAAAAGATTAATGGGTTCAATACTTTGGTTTATAGCATAACTAAGTGCCAATTATTATTATTTCCCCTAATGGCCACTCAGTGCTGGCTCTAAGACAGAGTTAATCCCAAATATGAAGCTAAACAGCATAACAAAAATGCTTTACAATCTGGTGAAAATAATATTTTTGCTCACTGTGGTTTCTTTTACTCGTCATAACAAGTGTAAGGATGATTTTTTTTAAGCTCTTCAATTTGTATGCTGATAAAGTTAGGGGCTTAGCTGCACTGATTGGTGTCCTGACACAGACACCAAGAACTCCACTTCTAATTCAAGTCACTGAAATGCTGCAAGCCTGGCTGCTCATCACTGCCTTTGTTACCTGTTGAGGTGCTGGCTCTGGCTGCTGGGCTGGGGTCAGCATATACACAGCTTTAACAACACTTTATGGTAGCATGCTGTCTGTGCAGATGTTTGCCGAAAGTCAGAGTTGTGCTGGCAGTATTATGTAGTTGTTCCTCTCTTGCAAACATCTTGTCCTTTTGTGCAATATAAATAAAAGTAATTTCCATATCCCCCCTCCTCAAAACCTGTAGATCCCTCCACCCTTTTTTTCTTTCCTTTTCTTTTACTCTGGGTTTAAAATAACTGAAACAGCTTTTCGATGACATAATTGTAAGTGTAATGCATTTCTCTGGTTCAATCTGGAACTTTAAGAATCTCACTTCTTAGACAAATGTTATGCTGTTCAGTCAACACTGTTTGCTATAACATTAAAGACGTGGGACTGCTAATGTTTTCTGCCTAGCTCTCAGAGTATCATTTTCATTTCATTATTAACAATCACTGCTAAACACTCCTTTAATAGTAACTTAACTGACAGCAGAAAAATGGCGGCGGCGCACACAGTTGCAGCAGCTCGATGTACCACTGGTCGGTGTGGTGTTTGGTTATCTTTGTACGTTTTGTGTTTTGTTTTGTGCGCGATCAGTCAAGCGAATAACATCTTCAGCAGACATGATCTTCTTAAGATCGGAATGAGTTACCGTGTGAGCGTGACCATGGAATTTATCCACACACACAAAATACCAGAGGAAGTAGCGAGGAGACCGGGCGCTCCTTGGATTACTATTCCGGCAGGAGGGAGACGCAGACGGCGACGAGAGAGAAGGAGGAAGCGAGGCTGCCGGGCTGGCGTGCTAACCAGGCTAAGGAGGAAGCCTTTTAGACCACCGCTCCCGAGTTTATATCTCTCGAATGTCAGATCCTTGGCGAACAAGATGGACGAACTAAGGTTACAAATAACAACGGACAATCACATCAAAACTCATGTATTCTTCTGATCACTGAGTCCTGGCTGCATCAGTCCATCCCGGACTCTGCTATTGAGCTAGCAGGCTACACCGCACAGCGCCAGGATAGAACAAACAATTCCGGTAAGAGAAAAGGAGGGGGAATCTACATATACGTGAATAACAGCTGGTGTACTAACACAGTGATCATAGACCGTCACTGTTCTCCGGACATAGAATATCTGACTGTCAAATGCAGGCCCATCTATCTTCCACGGGAGTTCACTGTTGTGGCAATAACAACTGTTTACATACCGCCAGATGCAAATACTAACGTGGCACTAGCGCTTTTGCACACGAACATCAACAATAAACTCAATAAATACCCTGACGCAGTGCACATTATAGCGGGTGATTTTAATCAGGTGGATTTAAAAACAGCTATCCCTAATTTCCACCAGCATGTGAAGTGTGCCACGAGAGGGGCTAACACCTTAGATAAAGTCTATTCCAACATCAAGAAGGGCTACAGGGCAAGACCCTTACCACATCTGGGCCAATCTGACCATTTATCCCTGCTCCTAATTCCTGCATATGCCCCAATCAGGAAAACTGCGTCGACCATCACTAAAATTGTAACAACATGGCCAGAGGGCGCTTCTCAACAGCTACAGGACTGCTTTGACAGAACCAACTGGAATATCTTCCAACATCAAGATCTGGAAATGTTCACAAACAGTGTCCTCTGTTACATCAAACACTGTATAGACACTGTCACAGTAGACAAGCAGATCCGGGTTTACACCAACCAAAAGCCATGGATGACCCGGGAAGTCCAGCAGCTGTTAAAAGAGAGGAACAGCGCCTTCAGGTCCGGAAGCAGGGAGAGCTACAGCAGGGCTAGAGCCAACCTGAAAAAAGGCATTAAGAAGGCCAAGGCGGACTATAGGAAGAAGATCGAGAACCACCTGGAGAGTAAGAACAGCCGGCTGGTGTGGCAGGGTGTCCAGCAGCTGACAAACTACAAGTCCAAATCAGGTATGGCTGAAGGTGACCCAGCATTGGCAGAGGAGCTGAACATCTTCTTCACACGCTTTGAGGTCACTGCACCCTATGCCTCAGAGGAACAGCTACACCATACAGCCCACAGCAGCAGTACCATCATCACTCTGGAGGAGCATGAAGTGAGGCGCACCCTGCGGGCTGTTAACCCGAGGAAGGCAGCCGGCCCAGATGGTGTACCAGGACGTGTGCTGAGAGACTGCGCAGACCAGCTTGCCTATATTTTCACCAGGATTTTTAACCAATCCCTTGAACAGTCAAACGTCCCACCCTGCCTCAAGACCTCCACCATAATACCCTTGCCCAAGAAACCTCATATCTCTAGCCTAAATGACTATAGACCAGTGGCACTAACCCCGGTGGTGATGAAGTGCTTTGAGAAACTTGTGCGTTACCACATCACAGCAGCCCTACCCAGCAGCCTTGACCCACACCAGTTTGCCTACAGAGCAAACCGATCGACAGAGGACACCATAGCAACAGCACTCAATGTAGCATTAACACATCTGGAGAGGCAAGGAAGCTATGTGTGTATGCTCTTTGTGGATTATAGCTCGGCATTTAATACCATTCTTCCATACAAACTGGACGCCAAGCTAAAAGACCTAGGGCTTCCTCACAGCACCTGTAAGTGGATCAATAGCTTCCTCACCGACCGCAGACAGAGTGAGAGTGGGACGTTACACATCTCCAGCCCTAAATCTAAGCACTGGGTCGCCACAGGGCTGCGTGCTTAGTCCACTGCTCTACTCGCTTTATACACACGACTGCACCCCCGCCCACCAGAACAACACCATTGTAAAGTTCGCAGATGACACTACTGTGGTGGGGCTCATATCTGGGGGAGATGAGTCTGCCTACAGAGATGAGGTGGAGCAGCTGTCTTCATGGTGCAAGGATAACAACCTTCTCCTAAACACGAAAAAGACCAAAGAACTCATAATTGACTACAGAAGACACAAGACAGAAATCCAACCACTAATCATCAGCGACGACTATGTGGAGAGGGTGGCAGACTTCCGCTTCTTGGGAGTCAGCATAGAGGGAAACCTATCCTGGAGTGTGAATACCTCTGAGCTACTGAAAAAGACACAACAGAGACTGTACTTTCTGAGAGTGCTTAGGAAGAACAACATCACACAGAGACTGCTGGTGTCTTTCTACAGAGCCTCCATCGAAAGCACACTAACGTACTGCATAGGCATATGGTACGCTAGCTGCACAGTGGCTCAGAGGAAAGCACTCCAGGGAGTAATCAACGCTGCCCAAAGGACAATCGGCTGCCCTCTCCTCAAACTGAAAGACCTACACAGTTCCCGCTGCCTCAAAAGAGCCCATAACATCATAAAGGACACCTCACACCCTGGACACTCCATGTTCGAACTGCTGCCTTCAGGTAAACGGTATAGAACAACATACACAAGGACTAACAGACTCAAACACAGTTTCTACCCAATTGCAATATCATGTCTCAATGCTACTAAAAGTAGATGACTTTCATTGCCCCTGTTGTCATTTGTGCCCTTGATGTTGGAATGCTTTCAGACATGTTTTGTTGGATGCGCTAACAAATTGATTGAGTGATTGATTGTTTGAGTGATATATCAACTAGGTCGTATGTTGAGTGTCTGTATGGGGCCTTAGGCCTGGATTGCTTGGGTGTATTTACTGTATGAGAACACTGTATTTTATATGTATTTCTATCTTTTATATCATATCTATTATAGTTTTTAAGTATTTATCTTTCGTGATGTTGCACTGACCGGAGACATCTTTCAATTTCATTGTACTTGTGACAATGACAATACAGAATATTCTATTCTAAAAATAAAAAATAAAAAATAAAAAAAATCAAGTGGCTATCGAATAATCGCTAATAGTTAAATATCTGTGTACTGATATTAAATAGCTACAATTAATGTGTGGGGGTTAACAGCAGTTTAATACTTCACTGTTGTTCAAACGGAAGGATACTGTGTTGTTGTATCTACACTTCACGTGTTCAGATGAAAATTTAGGACTCTTTCAAATATGGTCTCTAACTCAAAAACACAAATACTGCTGTGACAACATCTGTGACATTAAAGAGTCCAAAACTAATATCAGTCTAAATCCGACTTGTATATGTAGTGTACAGATGGCAGATAACAGACCACAGACAGAATAAAATATGGACTTAATTCTGGCTCTGAAAGGCAATGCTAATGTGGAAATATCTTAAACTTGCAATCTTTTCAATGGCATACCTGTGGTCCCTAGAGACTTAGAGAATAGAATAGAATAGAATAGAATAGCTCTTTATTGTCACTGTTACAAGAACAATGAAAGGCAGTTTGACATCTCTCCGTGTGAAATACACAAAAGCGTAAGTAAGTATTTACATAATAACACCGACCTATAAAGACTTCTATAGAGTCCTATAGAAGTCTACAATGAATCAGACCTGTTCTATAAACACTTTGATACGCTTTCATGCTGAAGTCCATTTTGTAACTTGTAACTATTCTTTCTAGGTTTGGAAAAGAGGATTATCCTGTGTATGGTTTTACAGTCAGCTTCTCTACTTGTTTGTCATCCACTTTACCAACATCAAGATGGTGATGGAAAGGAAACACTGCTCAACAATTGGGTGACATAATGGTAGCTACCTTCATCTTTAACACTGCATGTAACAAACAGGCACACACAGAATCATGAATTGTTCTAAAAACATCTATTCTTACCTTTTGCATATTGGAATATGTTGTTTTTGTGTGTGTGTGTGTGTGTGTGGGGGGGGGGCTTCAATTCAGACTGTGACTAATGCATAAAAAATGCAGCGCAACTCAAAGTAGCTAATGTTGACTTGTGGAAACCCAGTAAATCCCAAGAGATTGCTTGATCTTAAGAGCATACATATATACATATAAGCACGCTGGTGATGTAACCCATATTCCTGCCAACAATTTTATGCCTTCCCCTCATGGGCATTTGGAGACAATAATGCATGAAGAAATATCACCATGCATCAGCAAAAGAAAGAAACAAGAGCACTTAAGGTTTCTGTAGGTTCAGACAAGCTAAATTGGGTTTAAGACAATTATGAATGCATTTTAAGCCCCACAGATGCGTTCTGACAGCAAAAATGTGTGACGGACATGGACAAAAATCAGACAGACACATTTCACCTATTTTGTGTGTTGGAATAGTGCTCCTTAATCTGTTTGCGGTGCTGGAGTACATGTCACGGATGCGATGGCTCACAGAGGAGTGGAATTGGAGGACATCTCTCATGATAATGAAGTGGTAGACTTGTAAAATAGACAGATGCAGAAAGAACTTTCAACTGGTAGGAACAGTAATCAGTTTAATATTTTTCTGTGTCTTGTTCCTGATGTTTCATGTGTGGGTGCTGTCTTTGTTCTTGTTTTTGATATCAATGTGTGAATTTCTCTGAGCTATGTATAATATAGATGATACGATATTGCTAAGATGGTTAGCTAACATTTGGTCGTGTCGGCCTAATCGGTGATGTGTCAGTAAGGTTTGTGTAACTTTTAAGTGGGCAGTATGAATCAGTCTCTCCCTTTTCACTCCCCGGGAGGGTATGTGCATGCTGTGACAGTAAGTCCTGCTGGCACCGCTGATTCAGACTTTTCCATGTTTTTTTCTGCTCTCCTCTGTGTGAAGCTGAATAGAAAACAAGGTTTGAAAAAGGCCACATAAAATATTACTTCATTGCATTTACATGACTGATGTTTGGCTACTGCATTTTGCACTTACACTTTAATGTTGCCAATGATCTAATGATCAATGATCTTATCACTCCAACTTTTTCATACCTAAATTTCATAATTTGAGTATTTTCTTGCACAAGTTGCTATAGACATGAAGTCCGTCTGTTTTCTTCATCTGCAGGCCACTTTTTAAAATGTGCTGCTCCTGAGTCTCATCGAGTTGAACTGAGCTGAATCAATTTGCAATTTCTGAACACATTTTAACTATATTTTTTGTCCTGGTCCACCATCCTCAAAATATCGGTCCTATTGCTCTAGTATCATTTCGTTACTTTGGTTTTGATAGTATCAGTATTTGGATTGGTCAGCCCACCTCTAACAGGAACTCACCATTATTGGGTCTGTTCCAGTTAGTTCTGACAGAGTGCAGTTTGTATTTGTGGTTATCAGTTTCATGTTCCATGTAACAGTGTGATCACTGCAGATTACATTTAAAAGCAGTGGCTCAGGTAGTACATCTTTAGAAAAAGTGACATGCTAACTCCATAATCCAATCAAATTTTAAGGTTGGTTTTCACATGTGACTTTTTTCTTCCATTATCTCACAAATACTACATTCTTTTCCATCTCTAAAGTAGTTACAACACTGGTTGGTGAAATTTGATGTTTCCTGTGGTCAAAAACCTGCAAAGTGTTGAAAGTGTAACCATGTGGGGATTGTCTATGTTTATATAAACTATGTATAGTTTCAAAATGTCTGACTGCAATGCTGAAAGCATCTACTTTTCTCTCTAAACAATGGCTGAAAATCGAAGTGTTATCCACATGAAGCTGAAATTTCCACTGTAAAAAAGCCTCTCTTTGTTTTCCATGGTTCCTGCGGTGAGCGCTGAGGCCTGGGCCCATGAAGATGAATGAGTCAGTGCATTGATCGCAACTGGCATAAAAACACTGTAGCTCTCTGGAGTTCTTATATCCGTCCATGCTTCCTCCCTGTCCATCCCACACACGCTCATGGGGCATGTAGACGAGCACTCGAGCCTCCCACAAATCCTCTTGTCTCTATCCTCTCTACTCTCTGCAGTGGTAGTCTGTAGTGTGTGTGTGTATATGTCCGTGGCCAGGAAGCTTCCTTGGAGCTCTGCCGGGACATTTGTGATTCATCAGTGAGTTTGGTTGTTGCCTTTGTTCTTAACGCACTAGTGGAGTGGGTCCAGTAAAACGCTGATGACGCACTTCTCTGCTCCAAGCATTCAACCCAAACAGAGCTACTAACCACCACCACAGTCCTCACCTCCTTCCCCCGAAACCCTCCTCTGGACCTCTGCTTCCTCACGTCCTCCTCACATGCCACACCCTCCCACCTGCGCAAACAAACAAACAAACCTTTAATCCCACATTTCCCCTAACAAGAAAAAACATCCTGAATGACACTCCAGCAAAAGAAGGCACAATTTTAACTCCCATTTCTCAAAAGTAATCAGCTGGATTAACAAATCTCTTCCATTCCTCTCCTCTGTCATCACCACCTCTGGTTTTGTGTGATTCCTCCTCATTACCACTTCAGTTAGTAAATAAAGCCTGGAGTAGTTGGAGCCAGAAGGGACCAAGGACTGTTTTTTTTCCAGCCGATGGTTGTTTGGTCAGCATCACATCAACACTGGTGTGCATGTGCGGCATACTCCACCATGTCTGGTTGCAGCGGACCGCGGGTCAGCCGACAGAAGTTTAGCACATGGGCCTTGCCGCCCTCCGGTCATCATAATCTAAAGCTCAGCTCAAAGTGAAAGTATAACTCACTATCAAGTCAACAGAAAACAAAACAACGAATGAAAAGCCACTCCTGCTGTCATTAAAGAGTGTAATTGTAGGTCCAACGTGTTGCATTGTATTGTCAGCTCGGGGTTTCTTCTCACCTCTAGATAAAATAAAAGAATCTCACAGACAGGATCTCTGGCACACAGACTTAACATGTTTCTGTGAGCTACTGTATTTGTTACAACGTTTGACTCTGTGGAAATCTATAAAACAATAAAAAGTCTGACAGGTTACTTTAAACAACGGTTGGGATCATTTTACCCGGCAACAGCTGCTCTTTTATTTTTTAAAATATTTCACACAGATGGAATAAACTACGGTCTGTCTTCACAGGAGATGTTCTACTGACAAAAAAAGACAAATGTACTGTACATTTAATGTGCATATACTGCCTTTAAATAATAGAGAGAGCACAAAACCAGTGGGAAAGTGCAGTTCACTAACTCCGTTTAGCAAAGAGGCCGAGCACACAGCTCTCTGGATACAGCTCTCTGTGTCGGCACACCTGTCAACCAAAGCACCCCTAACATTTAGCCTTACTAGTATCCAAATGGATGAGTTTTTAAGGTTGGATTAATAATTCATGAATACATTAAGCTCTAACCACTCAACTCCACCGTCAGGTTTTCTTAGTGGTCATTTGTGCTAATGTAAACAAAAATTGCCCAGTCCAAAAAGACTCTCATCCATAATAAATATAAGCTGATGTCACATCACATTGCTATGTTGCCCAGGAACGCTTGCTATGTGATCTCACCTGTTCAAATATAAAGTGATATACCACTGAAAGGAGCGAGCACCAACCATTAAAAGTACAAAGGTGAGTTTTTACAACTTTTTACTGTTACAAATACGTTTAATTTGATCCAAAGAAGGTAATTTAATGATTAATACAATTATATTAATGTTCAATTATTTAAATTATCTTCCTATTAAAACTATTATAAATGTTTTAATATGAAAACTTTCTAACTTTAACTGGGTTTCCCGTATCATAAGCACAACTCTACCATTTGTATAGAAAAAATATAATCAACCATTTGCTAATTCCATTTAATAGTGGGTTATTCAAAATTCAGGGGTTTATGATGCTTTTTAATTGTGTGCAGAGATAATATTCATCATAGTTTTCATTTTTCAATTGGAAGTAAATGATTTGGTTACATGCACACATCTGATCTGCCCCACAAACAGGAAAGCTAACTTTGGCAGGAAACAATACAACTCGCTCCCATGCTCCCTGGTTCTGATGAAACCTCTGAAGCACATGAAGCAGTGACATTATGTCAATGACAAGAAGAACAGACATGTGGACACCAGTAAAAACACAACAAACACACTTATACTTCAGTCAGCTGAATAAACTTTAGATTTAGCCTGCTCTAATCTTATGTAGTCAACTAAAACTAAATGAAAACCCGGTCAAAATTCAAATTAACACTGATAAAGACTATGTCCTCCATATACATACATATATGAGTCTATAAATGGCAGGGACACAAAAGAGGCATAACAGTAATATGATATTTGTTGACTTGGACTCATAATGTTCCCAGAAACTACAACAATCTAAATTGGTGCACCCCAGGATTTGTGTTTTTGAGCAATATTTGCCCATAAATACATGTCATCTGATACACCAGAAAGGCTCGTTTGTGGTGGCTTTTTCTGTCATGGGAAATTAGGTTTTCAAATGACAAAACATTTCCTATTCTAAATGGCTTATTCAGACACAAAGAATTTACTTGACAGCAGCTCTTAATGGGCTTTCTCTCTCTCTCTCTCTCTCTCTCTCTCTCTCTCTCTCTCTCTCTCTCTCTCTCTCTCTCTCTCTCTCTTGCTCTGTCTCTTCCTGCCACCACATGTAGGTTTAGAAAAGGAAACGTGAAGGCTTTGTGGATCAGGTGACTCACTTGAGACCGTTTTGGGTCAAGCAATATGATGTGAAAATTGATTTTTCCTTGTTTTTCTTGCAGATGTCCTGCAGAGAGCTCTACCTCGGGTGTGTGGAAGAATGGGTGACCTTTCGTGATTATAAAACACGGGTCCAATAAAAAGAGAGAGTTACAGTCCATGAACTGCCGGTCTCATGTTTGGAAATAGATCAACGTGGAACCATATGGAGTCTAAGTGAGCCTGACATGAGTCATTTGCATTTACTGTGGGAAAACATTTTTTGCTGGAAGGTTACCAGAGAAAGACGCTGCTTCAGAAGACCTGATGGAGCTTCTCAGTAATTTATGAAGCTACTTGTTGACTAGCCTCCTCTGGTGCATTTGCTACACATGAGCCAGAAAATGTGCAAAATTCCAAATTTTGCGTTTATTATGGCTGATAGTAAATTTTAATTCAAAACCACGAATTGCCTTAGTGTTGTGTTACCACAACAAGTATTATCTGGGCATGCTAACATAACAAACAGAGTTTAATGTGTTCCTTACACATTTGCATTTGTAAAACAAAAACCATGCTGAAGGACTGAATAGAGCAGCAAAGACTAAAAACTTCCCTATGGTTTAGCGTTGCTCTCTTCCTGTGGTTTTAAATAGAATTTATAATACCAATTCTCCTTTTTTCCTTGTAGCAACCCACAGAATTGAAATGACAGGGAAGTAGTTTCAGTTAAAATCTATCATAAACTCTAACGCCGTTTAAGAGCCCACTGCACTGTTAAATCCAGCACAGTCTCACACCAAACGCAACACACTGATATGCCCCGTCAGTTCATCCTGGAAGCGGACCTGAGGGCCATACGCACGGATCGGGCCTGTACTGAAGATCAAAGTTTGAAAGACTGTATCTGGTGACGATTGCTAAGCTATGATTGGATGATCACCATTTAGGGAATGAGTGTAGCGAACAACACAAAAGTCCAAAAGGATTTAAGGTTTCGTGTAAACACTGGGGACCGTTCTGTGTGAACCTCCAAGAAGTTAAAGTTCAAACAGCCACAGGTAAGTAAATTACATGCCATCTAGCTCCGTGAGAAGCCTCAGGCTGCACCGCACTCATCCCCATCCCTGGCAAAGACACACCTTTGTCTCATAACTGAATGCGAGACAATAGACTGGGTTATTATCTCAATTTTCCCCCTCCCCTCCCAGACACACACACTTCTCACTACAGACTTTACAGAAGTCCCTCGGTCATAATTGTCCTCTGCCAATAGCGCTGGGAATTTTCCCCCCCTCTGTCTCACAAAGACGTCCCGTCACTCAGATTTGCCACTTATCAAATCAAACATGGCACATGAAATAGGCGCCTTTGTCAGCCGACTCGGTGTGTGGGAGAGGAGGCAAGGGAAATAGAAGGTTATTCATGCCGCTGTAGGGTGAGGAGGTGTGGGGAAACACGGCCTTTCTACAGCTACAGTAGACTAACTCAGCATAATAACAGGGTAAATTTACTGCACTTATACATCTGGTTCCTCTGTAGATGAAAGTAAAGAGTGTTGCTGGTTGTCCACAAATACACAGCAACATTATTAACCAACCACGTGAGCTTTTACTCTGTTTGTTTAAAAAAAAAACAAATTGACTGTCATAAATTAGAATTTAAATGAAAAAATAATAAAAGAAATATATGTAAATACAATAAAATAAATTAGTATATATGTATTTCCATTTACTGACTAAAACTACAGGGCATTTAGTTTCAGCCAATCATCAAAAAATACAAATAGGAGAAGGTGAGAGGTTGACTGTTGACCTCTGTGAACTGAGCGATGTGGAAAAGCTCAGCTAGAGGGAAAAAGAAGCCCTCAACAAACTGTAAATCTAGTTTAAGAGGCCCCCTCTCTCTCGGTTACTATGACTCTGTCTCTTTCTTTCTCTTACATGCAGGCCCCTGACCTGGCAGCCTTGGAAAATGTCAAGCCGTGGACTGGCAGAGGATGAAGGGCTGTGGGCGCAGAAGTGGTGGGAGGAGGCTCGGGGTGGAGGGTGGCGGTAGAGGGGTCTTGAGGCAGAGGCGGAAGAACAGCGTTTTGGAGGTTTTCAGACACCGTATTTGTCTAACATTTCTACCCATTTTGAACAAGTTCAGTCACAGTTCATGAAACAGAGCACCTCCATTTACCCACCTCCTTTTTGACAAGTCCGTGCTTTATGCTCGGGTGTATACACAAAGCCTTGTTGCCAGGCAGAGAGTGTGTGAGTGAATAGACAAAATACACTAACAACTTTAAATGAGAAAATCAGCTGAAACTCAGAGAAATCCTCTAAAACTCCATTCTTTTCATAATAAATCAGATGTGACCATATTTGGATTATTATAGCCAGATAATTATCACCTAGTGCAAGCTAGCTTTGTTAGGAAGTTGTTTTTCAATAATTTATACTCCTATTAAAGGGGATGCTAAGCTGGCAAGCAAACAACAAGTTAAACTCCTTTAAGTGTCTTTCACTACACCCAACAAGAGAAAAACAGCCACACCCTTAATTATATGTATCTTAAAGCCAGAATACAGTGTCACGGCTCAGTCACACTAAAATAAAATAAGGACTGATACCTCCTTGTAACTACCAAAGATTGGTGGTTGCCCGGTGATAGCATTCAATTTTTTTTCTATTCAGTGACGGTGGGGACTAACTGGTCAATCAGAGGCTGAGTGTGCCACATAATCAAACTCTGGGTGACCACATTCATTCACAAGGTCACCGAGTGGGACGTTGCACTCTGACTGACTGCAATCACACTCAGGCAGATTGGTGAAGGTTTGCAGACAGTTGCTTTTATCACCGTCTTGATGCATCAAAGTCATTTTGACTACTGACAATAAGGATTTGCCGCCCTGGTCCCCATCTTCAAAGCATGGTCGCAATAATTTTGGTTGATCGCAAGTTTTACACCAAAACTCTGCAGCCTCGAGTGGTCACTTGAAGAACTGCAGTGTTTGACGCTACATTGAGCTATGGCTTAACCTCTTTGATGCTTCAGGTTTTGTAACATCTGGTAGCTATTTACAACAAAAAAATCTCTGAAAAAAACAACTGTACTGCAAGAAAATATTACTCTGGTCCCTACCTGTAGAGTTAGTAATAACACATTCAACATCTGAAGAAACAGATATATCTCCAAAGAGTCGGAGGAAACCAAAATAGAGTTTAAATTACTCCTAGAGATGTGAAATGTATTCTGGATGTGTAAATAGTTGTAATATGATAACATGTTAGTGTTATTTACAGATTTATTCTTCCTAGCAGTGACCAAAACATCAAAAACAGAATCATTTTCTTGGGTTTCCGTATCCTGTTAACCGTGCATAAATATCATGGGAGTGAAAAAGACATCCCAGCCTTAAAAAGGGTCTCTCATGCTGATTGACAAAATCTGATGATTTATGCGTTTAATAAAAGTCCACTGATGACCACTGATACCGAGGTCAGTACAGTTTATGCCAATGTGAGGCCACAGCTCATGATCCATCAAAGGCGGTTCCGTCATTGGTGGAGAAGATGAGAGAAGTAGAGAGACCTATAGACAAAGAGAAGAATGAGAGGCGGGTACTCCCTGGGTTTATGACCAGGGCGGGCAAAGGGGCACAGAGGTGGGCGGGTGGAGAGACATGGATCAGAGGCACTGACGCCTCTAGACAACAATGCACTGTTTCCCCTGTAATCCTGTAATTCATCAGGCTCAATGGAAGACACTTGATAGCAGATGATAATGAAACTTCAACCCCAGACAGCCTGACTGCCAGGGGCTTTTCCTCACCAGGCAAACAGCTACTTAATGCATGCTATCTGACTGGACTTTTCACCTTTTATTCACATAGTCACCCTAACACAGTGTGGCTCTGCCCAGTGATGAGCTCATTTGGTCCTTAGGGGAGTCATTTTATAAGATCTACTGGTAAAACCTTGTCTTCGAAGTGAAGGTGTTTTTGAGTCAGTGTGTCTTTTTTTTTCCGTTTTTCAATTTGACCCTCAAAAGGGTGCTTTGAGGGATTTTGGATCTCATTTTGCTTGGTCAAAGCACCAGAAAACAGAACTTTTAGTCAGTTGTGCCAAGTAGAGATGGCACCTGTTAGAATGCACGTACATGAAGAAGAAAACTAGACAGATCAGGCAGTACTGAAAGGGAAATTTGAAATGCTGTGAAAGGCTTGGGTTTCAAATTTGGCACTGTCACCTGGGCAAGTTCAGGGCTGCTACTTTTCATAGGAAATACAAACTAACCTTTCAAACGTGGGAAAATGTGATATTACATTTCTAATCATGTTTTAAGTCAATATTCCAAGTGTACAGGCACCCATGCTAAGAACTGAGAGAGGCGTATAGAAAGTATTATTTACCCGAGCCACAAAGGCCAACATCAACAACAGAAACAGAAACCAAATAATATGTGAAAGATTTGGGGATATATACTATCTACTATAGACCACTTTGCATTTTCTCTATAAAATGTAACATTTATGCTGTATGAGAAAAATTTTAAAAGGGCCGTTGGCTTATTAGGCTTTTTCCATCCACACAGGGAGCGAGTCACTTGTTACATGTTGCTTTGAAGATGGTTGTTTGTGAAGATTCCAGGCTCCCATTGCCTAGGTAACCTTCTAATGTATTTAATACCCTGTCATTTGTCAATCACTGGTATCCTGTGCTCTTATTGATAGTTACTTTAAATGCTTGCCATCTCCTGACCTGCCCACTTCGCATTGTTCGCAGTTTTTTCGCCCATACTCTCTTGAAGTTGATGAATGTCACTGAGTTTCTAAGGTGACTGGTCGCCAAGTTGCTGGAAAGCGTTTCCTGTGTGGACACAGCTACACTTTTAGAGGCACTTTTCTAATAACGTGACTCTTTTGAATGAGCCCTCAGAGGTTCTCAAACTCATGGTAACAGAATTTAGTGCCATTCCCATCCAAGCTTCTGACATGAATTAATGTAGGTGCTTTTGCAGACATTTACATGCTCACAGTGTTGTTAGCTTCAAATTTAATACCGGCTGTAATATTTAGTGAAACCCTGTGATTTCCAACACATATATAGCAAACTGATTTATGCCTTTTTTCCCCCCGCTGTAACTTTTATGCTCGGCCTTGCATAAGCTCATAAAGCTGCTTTTACACAGAATAAATGTCAGCCAAATTATGAAAACAACAGCAGTCATAGGTAGTTAATACAATGAGAAGGCCTACTGCTGTATAGTCATCAGTTCTTTAACATCCACAGAGGGAAAAGAGAGGAGCGCAGCGAGGGGTCGGCTCCCCTTTTGCTATGTGTGTGGCGGCGTTAGTGCAGTGGGAGGCGTCCAAGTCTCGCTGCTTTCTGCATGAGAGGGATGTGAGGGTTTTGCCAGAGCTTTTCCACGATGAGAGAGCATTCCAGTACAATATGTAAGTAATATGTTGTAGGCGGTGATGGGACGGGGCGGGGGAAGTAAGAAGGGAAATATAAATCCTCTGTTGTTTTGCCTCCTTCAGGGAAAGCCCATTGTTTTCCTCTGGTGCCTAGCTCATGGTGAAGCTGACACACAAGCACACTCATATTCAAAAATGCATGTGCAATCACTCACACACACACACACACACACACACACATACCCACATATAAAAAAAATCCCCACTCTCCCCTGTGGGCGGTCAATCCTTCAAGCTCGGGACCTCTACCAGAGGCCTGGGAGCTTGAGGGTCCTGCGCAGTATCTTAGCTGTTCTTAGGACTCCGCTCTTCTGGACAGAGATCTCCGCTGTTGTTCCCGGGATCTGCTGGAGCCACTTGTTCAGCTTGGGAGTCACTGCACCTAGTGATCCGATTACCACTGGGACCACCGTCACCTTCACCCTCCATATCTTCTCGAGCTCTTCTCTGAGCCCTTGGTATTTCTCGAGCTTCTCGCGTTCCTTCTTCCTGATATATACAGTATATATATATATCCTTCCTATGCTCTAGAGTGTCATCACACTCCGTATGCTGATCACGATGCTGTAAGTCCTGCAGGGGCCCTCCTTTTCCATCCAGTACACCTTCCACCACTCCCTGTTCAGCACACTCTCACGGTGTGCTGGTGACGTTTGTCAGATTTGCTTGACACCTCCACATCAGCCTTCCACACCCTGGCCCAGTTTCCGTGTTGCTTGTTGCCTAACCGGCAATTATGTTTACTTCTTTTCTTTTCTTTTTTTTTTGAGCCATGAATGGAAAGTAAGGAGTTGGCAGAATGAACAATGATAAATATAGTCTTTTCTAAATTGCTCATAAATCAACAGGAGACTCAATATTGAAAAAGTTAGATAATTTAAGTGTTTCCACTTTGCAAAAACATAAAATAAGAGTGTCTTTTTCCATCTTTTGTGCAGCTGACTTACTCTATTTTTTATTATTGTTCCTTAGAAATGTTTCTGAAATAGTGACTTTACTTCTCTCATTGCGCTTCATAAATCCAGCCAGTTATTACCAAATGCTTTGTACTTTTTCCTTAGCCGACATATTCTTTGGTTAAACAACTGACACACCCAGGGATATTAAGGATTTGGTTTCATTTGTGAAGGGACACACACACACACACACACACACACACACACACACACACACACACACACACACACACACACACACACACACACACACACACACACTGTTTATGCATTTATTATATCAATGAATTTTCTAATAAGTGGTCTTAGGGGTCTATATATATGGTATGGACAGAGAAAGAGAGAGAGAGAGAGAGAGAGAGAGAGAGAGAGAGGGCTGTAGTGACCGATGTAGCGATACTGAATGACAGCAACGTCAGGAAGAAGGAATGTGAGAAGCTAGAGAAGTACTAAGGGCTCATAGAATATGTGTAGGGTGACTCCAAAGCTAGGTGAGTGCCTCCAGCAGATCCCAAGAACAACATCTGAGATCTCTGTTCAGATGAGCAATATTGTGCAGGACCCTCAAGCTCCCAGGCCTCTGGTATAGGACCCGAGCTTGAAGAATAGACCGCCCACAGGGGTGAGAGGGGTTCAACATCGCAAGTGACCAATCACATTGTTGTGACGTTATTCTTTTGTGCGCCAAGCTATTCGTGCATTTATGAAATTCCAATGTTGCAAGGACAATATCAATTCTGCTTACCGTTTATCAAAGGGTTACAGTTAGGGTTAGGGTCAGGGTCCGCTGATCGGCGGACAGAGGTGGTTTCTCACAGCTTAAGTACAGTTTTTGGTTTTAGTCGCAAAAGTATGACGTCACAACATTCTGATTGGTCTCTTGCAATGTTGATCCTGGAACAACATTTAGTATGATGATCTGGGAACAACACCAACACGACGATATCAGATCATCCTTATAAAATACCCATGTACCTTTAATTATATAAAAAGTAACTGAGCTTCTCTACTGCTGGTCTCATAAAACCTGCCTCTTTATGATGATAAAAAAAATTAGTGGACGTCCAGCAATTGCACTGAATTTTTCCACATTTGGCTTCTGGAAGCAACCTTGTCAAACAACGTCCAAACAATTGCAGTCAGCCAATAGTCTGACAGACTATTGAAGGTTTGCATGACTGTTAACTTCCAAACATAGACACATTTTCAACACATCCCATTTCATCTGAGTCAATCTGCAGCAATAACTGCAACTCATCTGAAATCTGTTTCTTTGCAGCTGGGTTCTTGACTAAAACTGGTTGCCAACTTATTGTGGTTATATTCCTATATAAAAATGATGTCCTGTATCAATCACTTTTTGTGCAATTAATAACAGTTAATCACTATATTATGACAGATTGAACCCATTCAACGTTTTATGTCTTTATGGATGCTCCACAATTGCTCTGAAGACATCTGCAAGTGGTTGCAGACCTACCTCTTGGAAGCGACCATTTCAAAGACAACAAGATCAGTTTAATTGCTGATGGTTCCAACAGTTTTGGCCTTGCACTGTTGCACTAGTGTGACTGTAGTATCAAAGCTAGGGCAGCCTCACTAATGTCTAAGAAACAAAACTCAGTGGAAAAAGAAAGAAACAGTGGAAAAAGAAAAGAGTTCCAGGTACACACCCATAATTTTAATGATTTGAGGGGTGGTGTTTCAAAATCTTAAACAAGATTTTATTTGTATCTGAGGCCGACAAGCATACAGTTTAAGATTTCAGCTCTAAATCTCAGAAGTATTCTCAACCATGAAATTTGTGTAATGTATCCAGAACTCCTCTACATGCACGGCTTTCTGTTTAAAATGAACCCTCACACCTTGTAGTAGGGGCCTGCACTGATAGTGGAAGAGGAAAAAGCTTGCTACAGACATCAGCATTGAACAGACATTCTGGATAAGGCTAACAATAAGCCCTGAATTGAGCGGGCATCCTGACATGGGTAAGTTATTCCTAAATGCTTGACGATCACGTGTATTTGTCTGGTTACATAAAGTCAAATGTATCAAACACTGGACGCCATTTTAGGTCAAAGATTTCCCTGTGCTCACAGACCTGCCCTGTGGCTTTTAATGCAACTGCATGTTGTGCTGCGATAGATCCACGTCAGGGATCTATCGCAGCAGGGATTTTGGGTGACAGAGGTTAAAACTGCGGCATGTTTACCCACTCAGAGGCAAAATCTCCTCTTCCTCAGGCTAAAACTTGAGGGGAGAAGACTGCCAAAATCTGAGCCTCTTCCATCCAGACTTCATTCCAGTCAGAACTGGAGACGAGACCACCAATTATTTTTATTCTGGGTGATTTGGGTTCCTTGGGGTTAGAATAGAGGAGGGGGAGGAGCTGGTTAGATTGGCTAAATATAAATCCATGAAAGTATGCATTATACATCACATTTTCTTTTTCTCTTGACGTCTCCTTTTTTCCTAGTCTCCAACAGAAGCAGTTAAGTCGCTCAATCAAACGCATCTTCATTTTTAGCAGAAAAACTAACTGCACATGTTCTTCTTTATCCCCGAACACTGAGATCTTTGTCTGAGCATTTTGCTGACTACAGTCCTGCGCAGGGACAAACCAGGATGTCCCTGGGAGAGGCCAGAACAGCCTCAAGGCAAGGAGGGATAGACATAGGGAGGAAGGGAGGGCTGAAAGAGAGGTGTGTTCGCCCGCTGTCGGGCCGTCAGTAAACAGGAAAAGGGCCGTTCTGTCAAGCCAGTGCGTTCATTAAAGCCACGGTTCAGTCCCATCCGGGACAGTCCGGGGGATTTCCTGCACCCAGAGGGAGACGAAGATGGCAGAAGGGAGTGAAGGAATGAACATGGCATTGCCAGCTGTCCTGCCTGGGTCTCCATTCCTGGACCCCACCTGGGTACCACAGCCAAGTTTGTGCTTCGGCACAGAGACTTATAGCCTCAAAGGGGGGCTTAGACAGCCATTTAATTCCCCCTGGTAGGGATGAGGGTGCCAGTGCTGACATATAAATGAATGAATTTCAAAAATCTGAACTGCTTGCTATAAACGCTTACTCTCTAGACATGAGGTAAATGACCTCAGGCTTATGAATCCTGACAGTTGACACATGATGCAATGGTTAAAGTGATGCCTTCGTTTCACAGTACGTGCTGGAGGGTGACAAAGCAGGCGTCTGTGAAGCAGAATATGGACCTGGTTTAACACCAGTGTGTAGGTCCTGTGATGATGTCGTCAGTATGATGATTGTTGGGGGGGGGGGGATTCAACTATGGGTCAATCCCACTCAAAGCAGCCAACTTTGAGAACTTTTAGTCCTCCTCGACCACCCCTGACTTGCACGAAAATTTTAACAAATGCAATACTAGCTAATTTACAAGAGTTTACAAGAGATATATTTTTTGAAACTATATTGAAATCTGATGTTTAAATTACAGATGGACCGATCCGATATTACGGTCCGATACTGACGTAAATTACTGGATCGGATATCGGAGAGAAATAAAAAATGTCATCCGATCCATTAAATATCAAAAAAGCACCTCACAAAACTTGCGACATGGCGTAACTCGACTCATAACCGTAGCACGTCGCAGCAGTATGCGTCACGTGATAGAGCGGCTGTGTGTATTTGTAGCCTCGCTACCAATCTGGCATTTCATCTCCGAGGAACTTATGAACTCCAACTTTGAAAACAAAACTTTTTTTTTTTGTTATAAAGCTCTCACTTGTATTATGAGCAGTGTTGGTCAAGTTACTTGAAAAAAGTAATCAATAACTAATTACTGATTACTTCCCCAAAAATGTAATCCCGTTACTTTAATCATTACTTATTTTCAAAAGTAATTGGTTATTTAGTTACTTAGTTTTAAAAAAAAAAAAAGCTTTACAACCTGAATAGGTAATAAAGCGATCGATCTTTCAGCCCAATTCTATTTTTTCTGCATAATCCATCATATAAAATGTAATCAAATGAAAAAGTCTGTTTTTGAAACTTTTTTTATTAGTTTTAATCTTTTAACTTTACGCATGAAGCAAACATTAAATTATATGCAACATTCTCTGACTGGAAGAAATTTGTTTAACATTTAAACCTATTTTCTGCATATTCCAGCACATAAAATAAAATAGGTTTTTGTGTTTACACTCACTCTTTCAAATAAATGCACGTAAAACACAGCAGAAAATAAATTAAATCAAAGACTCAGCGGTCCTGTTGCTCTATTTTCACCTGTATAGCTGGAGTGGGGCAGGCGGAGGTTTACCCTGGTGCAGGTGTGTTGTAGGTCAGTGGAAGGATCTGGGAGTTTCACATTCCCGTGGCAGCGTACTCGGTGCTTGCTTGGAAGTTTAGGGGGGTTTTTTCGCTGTAAAAAGAAGTTTTCTTCCCACGCAGTGAACAGTGGATGCTAATGTTTTTGTCACTTTTTACGGAATCAAACTTAAAGTAAGGTCAGTACTTACACGCTTTAAACGCTGCACGCTCATACTCTCTGCCGCACTTGTTATATTATATTATCGTTGATTTGCACACAGCTGTTGCCACGAACGTTGCACTCGCTTACGTCATTGTCATGAGACATTCTCGCAAAAAAATCACGGTTTTAGTAACGCAGTAATGCAGCAAGCTTGTGAGAAAGTATCAGTAATCTAATTACATTTTTTTGCAATCGGATTACAGTAACGCGTTACTTGTAATGCGTTACTGCCCATCTCTGATTATGAGTATGAGTCTGTGGTCTGGAAGAGAGTCCTGTAACTCTCTGTCTGCAAAATATAGTACATAATGACAAATGTTGGGCAATTAATTATATAGTTACTTCTTCAAAAAAGTAACTGAGTTATGCAAACAAAGTTTTTTGCAGCTGTTTACCAAAAAATGCAGCCAAGGTGTTTTTTTAAATAAACATTTCAAACTATTTACAGAACAATCAACTGTTCTGCATCAAATTTGATGCCACACTAATTATTTGTGCCACTCCAAAAAATAATTTCTGTCCACTATGAGATAAAGGAGAACATCGCAAGTCTGATACCTGCAGGCCTGACAACAGGAGATGTATCACTCCTGTAAAATTCAGCAGTCGCCTCATTGTTCTGACACACACAACAAAACTATTGACTACACTACACACTAACTACACAAGATTTGCGCTAAACGTCGCAAATCTCTCACATCTCAAAACTGCCGTCACTCCTAAAACTTCCCCCCTTCCTAAACAACTAAATGCCATGTTGCCATATAATTTTTTGATTGTTCTACCAGGTTTCATTTTTCGACCAACAGGAAAGGGTGGGGTTTTTTTTGGTTTTGCTCACAGGCGGAGAGTGCTTTTGAGCGTTTTCCTTATAAAACACAGTTTTTACAGTTTCTTCCCGCAGTGAATATAAACAACAATAGTATTCAGGAAGAAAACCAAGCATCCATCCATCCATTCGCTTCCGCTTATCAGGGTCGCAGGGGGCACTGGAGCCTATCCCAGCTGTCACAGGGCGAGAGGCAGGGTACACCCTGGACAGGTCGCCAGTCTGTCGCAGGGCCAACACACAGGGACAGACAACCATTCACACTCATATTCACTCGCACACTCACACCTAGTGGTAATTTGGATTCTCCAATTAACCTTTCCCCACAAGCTGCATGTCTTTTGGACAGTGGGAGGAAGCCGGAGTACCCGGAGAGAACCCACACAAACACGGGGAGAACGTGCAAACTCCACACAGAAAGACCCCGGCCTGATGGTGAAATTGAACTCAGGACCTTCTTGCTGTGCGGCAACTGTGCCACCGTGCTGCCCGCAAACCAAACATTGCATATATTTTTATCATTACTCTGGTTTTACGTGGCCTATCAACACAATTTAAAAACTGGTATAAAGTCCACACTATTTCCGTCAATTGTTCCGTCTGTGCTGCTCACATCTCCAATGGTTGTAAACGTTGTCATTAACGTGGCTTCACTCCACATCAGCCACGCCACTTTGCCAGCTAAAACACCGGTGTCGGCACATAAGGACGCTGTCATAGCCTGTCAACGATGTTGATTAGCTGCGTATATACGAATGTGAATCGCATTGTTGGCTGGGCTATGGGATAAGGTGGCATCGTTCTAATCCCATACGGGAGCAGCCAGTCACTTACTGACTAACACTGCAAAACAGAATTGTTAAAATATTAATTTTAATTTCAATTCATGTTAGATTTTTTTTTGTGCGCAACGCAGATTTTCTGTGCGCAGAGACTGTGCCAGCAGTGCGCAGCTTTCTCCTCTCATTGTCACAATAGGGAAGACAATCTTACAGAAGCTGTATCAGGTTTTTAAATGTCACTGATCAACTTTGATTTGTTAGCCCTATTACCAAGCAATAATTTCCACAGTTTTCATGTATTAAAGTGGAAAGAAGTTGGCTACTATACTTATGTATTCGTACTGAGCACTCAATGTGATACACTAGAAGTTACATTCACATATTCAAACACTCGCATACACATATTCATAGACACACTTTTAAAAAGACCTAATATGCCCAAGTATCTAGCCCAAGAAAAAGTTGACTTGCACACTGGAGGAGCAGGTGATAGGTTGTTCATGCACAGGTGATTTCTTTTGTATTCGCTTATACAGTATATTAGACTGACAGGTTTGTGCGTTTGTCTGTATTTTTTAATGCACACAGAGCATTAGCATCAGTCCTAAGGACCCCAAAGCGCTTTTACACTATACACAATCATCCACCCATTCACACACTGGTGATGGCAGCTACAGTGTAGCCACAGCCGCCCTGGGGCGCACTGACAGAGGCGAGGCTGCAGGACACTGGCGCCACCGGGCCCTCTGACCACCACCAGTAGGCAATGGGTGAAGTGTCTTGCCCAAGGACACAACGACCGAGACTGTCAGAGCCGGGGCTCGAACCAGCAACCTTCCGATTACAAGACGAACGCCCAACTCTTGAGCCACGATCGCCCCAAGAAGAAGAGTAGCAACTAATGAAAAATATGACTCTGACCGAACTGGTCACCAAAGGACTTTGCGATATTTTGGTGTAGCGTGAAAAGAAACACCTAACGGTTTGAAAATATTACTACAGCAAATATTTGTTTAATGAACAGAGCTATTGTTAATATTTATAGTTTTTCATCACTTTTGATCTGGTTCTCATTTAGTTCAGCTAATAAAACTTAGTAAATAAACTAACTGTCGTAACAGCAGTTAGCGTCTTCTAAACCAGAGCTATATTTGGGCAGTAAAGAAAATGTGCAGGAGCTGCAGTGTAATTCCACAGATTCTGAGGTTACTGAACTTTGGATTAAAACAGGTTCTAGCTTTTCTGTCTTCACTGCTACTGTTTAGCTTTTATTTGCTGAGAAAAACATGTGAAATACTTCTATCTTTATTTATTTATTTTTTCATTTAGTTCTTTATAGGAAATTGGTCATGAGGCATGTTTTGTCATAGTTTTTTGTGAAAATGTAGTTGCACGTGTAAAACAGAACTTTAATGAAGAGCAACAAACAAGACTGAATAAATCAAAAGCTGTGACGTCATCTTATGTAGACTTTTGTAAGGATAAAGGAAATATTATAAACAATACCTAATCTATTAGACATCTGCCAGCACCCTTTGATGCCATTCACACAAACCTTTTATTGTCACTTGACTGCAGAACACAAAAAACGTACACAGTGTTTAACAAATGTAATATGCCACCTCTCATAAAAATAAAATAACACAAATATTTTAGAAATCGTACAAATACTGGTTTCAAGTTTCATTACTGGTCTGTGATCAGTCAGCGAGTATTTGCACATAAGTCAGTGTCTTGCATGAAAATCAACGGCAACTGTGGCGATCTCCTAGAGACCAAAGTACTCACGATGAGGTTTTTGCTGCAGGAACGTCATTGCAGCTGATTTCACCTGGCAGCAGCAGCAACCTCAGGCAAACATCTGCAAACCAGTAGTGGAATTCATATTTTCCCTTTGCAATTGGTGGTTGCTACAGGGTTGACAACCAATCTGTAAACCTGCATGACTCGTCCAGAGATCATAAATTACACACATTTTGTCCATAGAGTCTGTTATAAGACTTCTGTTATAAGATTTACATTTGGGTTTTGTTAAATAGATGCCACGCTAATGCTTAGCTTAAACGTTTTACTGCCGTCCCTCGGGATTGTTAAGAGAATCTGAATGGGTATATACTGTATGGTGAACATGTATGTGGTGATTCCTGTGTGCGTTTCATGCGTATGGATTTGCACATGTCTGAAAGTGGCTACTGTCTTATCAGGTATGGAGATAAAGGCTCTCTGCCGTGAGGTGTTGCTGAGCTTCCACAGACTGACAGTAGCAGCTAACATCCTGCTTCCCTTGTCATCCTTCTTGTGCTCTGTCCACAGCTCAGCACTCCACTTTCTCTTGATATCTGCTCCACCTCTGCCTCCTATATCTTGTTCCCTCTTTAGCTCTTTGCTCCAGTCTCTTATTTCTATCTTGCATTCTGCTCTTTATGTCTGTCTGCTCTGCCAGCTCAGCTCTCTCGCATCAGGCATCCCACAATCCACTGCGATCTGACCTCAACCATGCAGCATAGGCACAGAGATTTATGCACATGTCGAAAGTGTTGTTTTGTGATTCTTGTTGTTTGTAACAACTTATAATCACAGCCCTTTGCCAGTTCTACGGAGGTTTCTTCCTTTCTTTTCTGTTGTCCAGATAATCACTCACTGCCATCTCAAAATGAACACTTAAGACCGAGACGTGACAGATGAGGTATTATGAGTCGGAGCAATACCAAAGGAAGGGTTTGCATAGACGTGTCTCACGAAGAAAAAAGATCACTTGGTGGGAAGACCATATCCTGGAAGTCCATTTCGGGCTCAGGACTGAAACAGCTGCTGTGGCTTCTCAACCAAAGGAATGATGAAGTTTAAAGAGAGAGAAAGAGAATCCTCCAAAAGCATCGCCTCATCCTGGCCAAACAGGGGCTACAGGGCCTGACGTCTGCAACAATGCCAAGAGGAGATGATAGGCCGCAGTAAAACCAGTCCGAAGCATCTAATTTAGCAGCCCTGCATGGCTCACAAAATACCGAGAGGGAAAAGAGAATAGCTCCCCGGCCCGACATGGAAACTGTCTGGGGGAGTCGGAGCCAGTTTAAACAAACATGAAAATAATTGACACTGCCTGGCTGGAAGACAGCTATGACTGGTGTTTGCGTTGTAACTGTGAAAGTGCTTTAGTGGCACTGCAGCTGGCCGCCATATCTTCCTGTCAGGGATGACGCTGCAGTGTCTGCTGACTGCGCTATCAGGAAGCCAGCAGTCTCTCGCCATGTGCTAAAAGCCTTGAAGCCACCAAGCCAATTAGCAAACACCGTTTGAGGAATGGGAGAATGTTACCTCTGCCCTGTGTGTTATGCTCTCCACTTCCTGTTTGCTTTCCTTCATTCTCCTCACTCAGGGACATCTGCGGAAGCCATTAACTGTAGCCTTGCTACCACTGAGTATGACAAATACACACCAGAGGTAGCACAAGAAGTTCAGGTTTTTCTCTCTCTCTCCTTTATAAAAGCATCTTCTCATGCTTTGCCCACTACAGCTTACTGTTACTGCTCACCTGTGGTCCAAGATGGCAGAGAGGTTTGGGAGGAGAGTGATAGGAAGAAAGATGAGCAAAAAAAGTGGTAGGCTAGGCCAAACCATGAGGACCAGAGGTCCCCTGGGAATGGTAGGAAGTGAGAGCTCTTAACAAGTCAGCCAAAGGGGTTATAGTGGGATTCCCAGTAAGACTTTCTGGAGGGAAGGGTCAGCTCCCAGAGGTCAGCACTGAAAATATGACTTGAGCACATTTTTGTTAGGCTGAAAAAATCCCTGAAACTGCTAAAACTCTGCATTTTGGGCAGAAGTTTCCCTTTGTGTTGACTAATCAACGCTCCGAAGTTCAAAATCCGGCAAACTCGTGGAATGCTTGCAGCCATAACTGTTTTCCATGTACAAATAACTAATCTTGAAATCACATTTCTAAACCCCAAATTAAGCAAACATGAAGTCTCAACCTCAACAAACAAAATTGCTGGGAATTACTTTATGCCCCTCAGCTTACTGCCCTCCAGCAACTCCTGAACGCAAAACTCTGATCGCTCCAAATAAGCTTGTGCTAAAAACTGAGGCTCGGTTTGCAGCTGATAGTTGAATTCACTGTTGCAATGCTGTAATAAACCTCAGCTATTATAAACAAAACTACACATCCACCGTGCTGTCACTATAAATCCATTAGTTTCAGTCTATTGGATTACCTTAAAAGTAACTTTACAGCTCATCTATCTTTGAGAAGCAAGTAATGTCTGCTCAGCCTGTTAGCATCCAGCAGATAGGCCCGGTTTGAGACAGATGAAAATAGAAATGGGAGTCACATTCCTTCCTTGTGTTTTTAATATGATAATTGAGAGTCTAATTGCAGCTCGGTGCCAGAGAGCACTGGCCTGCTTCTTATTTACTCTTAGTGTATCTAATCAGCTTCCTGCAAGCCTGCTCTATCTGAGAGCTATCGCTAAACAGCGGACTGGTTAACCGTTGGCTCCATGCACCACATCCAGACAGATTAGATTTATGCTCGCTCCCTGTGCAGCTGCCAAGACATACTGGCTGCGGTATCACACTTGCTGTCTCAGGGTAAACCTCCTGAGTCACAGTCTGAATATGACGACTATTTTCTGTCCATATTTCTTTCTTGATACGACACAACTCTGGCATGAACTCAACACCATTTTCTCCAGCCCATTACGAGAGCCAGCAGAGAGTGGTCAGTGTTGATTTTTAATTGTAATGCAGCGGATCATTTAGGAGCTGGAGTGGATTGTGTGCTGATGTTAACAAGCTGCTGTAAATGTTATCAGAGTAAAGGCTGTTATATAAAGTGGAATGCGGGTCAATAGTATGATGGCCTTCATGTCACCATCTCTGGCTTCTTAAGCAGTCAAGCAGAGCGAGGATCATTAGATCACTGATTTCTGGTCATGAGTTTTGGTTTATGGGTCACCGCACCAGCCAGCGTGTGCTGACTGCAGGAGGAAGACAGATTTATGCTTTTAAGTTAGTGACCCATGTCCAATTAGTGTATAGTAAAAGAAGCTGATAACCAACTTTAATTGTTCCATGTAGTTGCAGTAGGGCTGGTTTTAAGCTAAGGATAAATGCAGTATGTATTTTCACTGGACTTTACATCTCATCAGTCTTTAAGAAGCGAGTGTAGATGAAAAAAACCCCGAAAAAGCTTTACAAGTTGGTAATGCGATGTAAAAATAAAATCACAATCACTGCATTACTGCATTACTGCAAACTTAACAAGTTAAAATAAGAAGCTGTGGACCTGAGCTTTGTAGAAAATTCTCACATAGACGATCAGGCTGACAATCAGAATTATTTCTAAGATGCTTTTGTTTTTTTGGGGTTTTTTTTTGAGGCACCTGTAAAATCTGATTCTATGAATTTGTTAATTAGTTAATGATACCTTTTATACTCGGAAACAGCGGCAATGTTTGGCTCAAGACACAACGTGGGGGTTGAAGTTTTATATTTTACATCCCCCCTGGGGATAAAAATCATTTCGCAAACCCTCTTTCTTCTTTGCTCCAGGAAACTATTACTGAGGAAAAAAATAAAAGCATTCTCTAAAAGATCTAAAGTACCCTGACAGATTTATGTATAGAAAATAAACTGAGACTTGAAAAGCAGGTGGGGAAAGTGCATACTATGCTTGTCATTTTCATCAGACTTACATAACTTTGCTGTCATATATACTGTTTAATAATTCAAAGAAAAAGAAGACGGGGCCAGACGGTTCAAAAGATTCTTTAAGCTTCTGTTGCTACTTTTGTTTTCACATTGACTGGATACAAAGTTGCTGCTATTTATACACATTCTGGCCTTAGGATGGCACTGCAGCAAACAATCAGACAATATTACAGCAATATAGCAGTTTAAACTTGTTGGGAGCACAAAACACTCACAGGCTGAAGATATCGTATTTTGGCTCTCGATTAACAAGTGTAAAGTCCATTCCTTTGTTCATCAGTCATAAAACAGAATCTTGTCCATTTTTGAAAGCTTCACTTATACAAAATATTCCCAGAAGATGGTGGCTTTAGAATCTGGGGTGTGACGTCTATCAAAGACACTCTTTGGTGTTTCCAGCTTATTAGTGTGGTGTTATACTTATTCCTCTGTGTACCCAGCTTTACTGAAAGCAACAAGTTTATGCAGGTCAGGAGAGGTAACTAAAACATGAAGACTAACTTTGTACACTGGGAAGAGTAAGGTGTGGGGGGTCAACTAAGACTTACATTGAAAAACTTTAGTAAATAAATAATTCATTTTATTTTTATTGTATTAAATAAAATTAATCAAAAAGACAATGGAACCAATGGATGAGGATGACTTCTTCCATTTAAAACTAAAGTCCTACAGAAATGTCAGACTCCTGGCTCTTAGACACATCACGCAAACAGTCCTCCTTCCAGCAAATAGCAGCTTCCTTTCAGGAGTGGGTACGATAGGAGAGGAGATAAGATGTTGCTCTCAGAATGAAGACGATGCCGTTGACTTCTGCCCAAACAGACAGGCCCCGACATGCTCTGTCTGAGCCTGTGCTGCAAAAAAAAGCATCCTAACAAACCATTTGATCTAACACTCACTCATAAAACACTGTTAGATGTTCACATATATTGGTTTTACTTTAAATGTAATTACCAGTAGGGTGTGATTTGCACCTTCTCTCGACTCCATGCGTATTTACTTGAAAACCTTTGAAAAATAACTACATGCTGAACCCCTTTCCCAGTTCATTCAGGCTGATAACCCAAATGTGAAAGAACAGTAACACTTTTACAGCAGACCATTTGTCCGTCCAAGTCCAGTGCTCACTCAGATTTTAACAGCGGTTTGTCTCCATCAAAACGCAGAAAACATGCTGAAAGATGCTAAAATGTAAACCTGAGGGAAAATACTGTCACACAGGAAATCTTTTTGGATTTGCAAATATAAACCACCTATTTTACAGTACATCTACTCATGCAACCCTTGCTTGGGTAAAAGATTAGTGTTTAAATATTTACTTTTTACATCATCAGTACCTGTTTTAAGCACAGTTCTTAAACTAGTAACAGCTATCACACATTAGCATTTTGGGACTTGTAAAGTTTGAACACAAGATGAACTTATTTGTAGTCCTTTTACCTTTAAAATACTACCCGATCCTCTTTAAATCATGTTTCTGTGTTTGAGCCGAGCAGGATGGGTGTCTGGGTCGGAGGCAGCAGTTGGCGTACATTCCTCATTCCCCTGAAGCAGACTGTGTGGCGGGATGTTGAGCTGTGAGGTGGGATTGGAGGAGATGGAGGGCAAGCAGAAGCAATGGACCCTTGGAGAAAACGTGGCTCCAACTGCGAACAGACAAGGCGACAAAGTCCCCAAGCCCACCACCCAACAACGGCCCCAACTGCTCGCTGTAATTCTACCCCAGAGATAACCATCACACCCTGGGCCCTCAGCGTGCCCCTCTTAGCCCACTTCCCCTTTGCTCCAGGGTCACTGAGGAGGGGGGCAACACTTTCACATCAATGCAGGGCTGTGTGGAGGCCTTGCATAGCTCAGCTGGAGCTGTTAACTGACTCACACATTTACACCGTCTTTGTTTTAAAGCCCTTCTGCCGCGGTCACGTCCGCTCGTAGAAAAGTCCACTTGTGCCACATTTCGATTAAGAACTGAGAGGTTTGCTCAGCTTTTCTAAACTGTGACTGTTTTCTGGACTGTTATGAAACTATAAGGCATGATTTCTTCATGTTTTAAAAAAAAGGGGGTAGGTCAGTTTGGAGGGAACTCTTCCCGTGGGTGTTTATCGGGCTCTCACAGAGTTAGGACAGTGATGTTTGCATCACTGATGTTTGGTATCGTGTGGGTCCATATCTAAATATTTAGATGACCAAGCTTTTGTTATGTTTTGTACATCAGAACAGAGCTTTCCTAAAAGGCCTAAAAATATATAGGGCGCATTAGTGTGGTCAGGATAGCACTTTTGGACCTGAGTGGCTCCGCAGCTCACGCTGAGTTGAGCTAAGTGCAACGTTGCCACTCCTGCTGTTCCTCGCAAACACATACACTACCAAATGAAGCACAGGCAGACTCCCCAAGCAGCAGAGCGCGTGGTTTGAGCCCAAAGGCGAACCTATAACTGCCTCCGGGTCTGGAACTTTTTCCACACGGGAGCGGCCTTCATGTCAGTGTAAAGTGCACCAAACTGGTTACTGGTTAATAACTCTTTGTATGGTTCAGATGAGCTCATAAATGCAACTGGAGCTGGTTCACTCCATTAACAAAAATTAAAGAGTCAGCCAAACTATATAGCCTTAAGTTCCTCTTTAAAAGTTACACGACTATGTAATCCCCGTGTGTGGATTATATATGCTTGGGGCTGTGTGATCTGTAGGAAACTGATTAAGAAATAGGGCCAAATTCTGATGTGTAAGAAAATAATCTAAAATTAAGAATCTTTTTGTAGATTATTATTGATGCATAATTTGAGAAATAGCTGGTGGTGGTTGAGCTTACGACAGATGGAGGCTGGAAAATGGAAATTGGGACGATGCATGAATGATCTGGTCCTTAAAAGCCACGAGGAATGACTGAAAAACAGCAAGTTTAAAAAAATACAAGAAAAGAAACAGAAAGCCCCAAAAAACAGACGTGCAGACCATTACATGAGATTGAGGAGAAGAAGAAAGGACGTGATTAAAAGTAGATGAAACAAAGCACTCAGTTAACATAGCACTGTTTACTGACCACACCGGCGCTGCACAGGACAGAACGCAATAAGTGGTTTTCAGTACTTCCACTGTGATGATGCAGGAAATTTTCTTTTCCTCTTTTCCTCATTTTCAAGTTTTAATCTGTAGAGCCATTGGAAGGACCATGAATCTAAGCTGTGTTTACATACACTTTTTAACTACTAAAAGCTGCATGTACTCAGATGGAAACCTTTTTCCATGAAAAGATTTTCCTCCCATGATCTAACAGCTAACATTTTTCCTGCTTCATGCGTCATTTCTAGTGGCCACGCGGACATCATCACAGCCTACCGAGGTCAAAGTTCAATTTTGTTGAAAGGAGTGACAGGAGAGTTTTGCAGAAAGTAAAAGCTTTAATGATTCTTGAAAGGTGCTGATTTTGAGTTTATGTTCAACTCCAATCTTTAACATAACCAGCCCATACCACTACCTCTCCTCAACGTTGCTGGCATCTGATTTGAATTGAGCTCTGTGCCCATTACTAATCCAGCCACAGGCTCATTCATCGAGTCCATCTAGAGTCATTCTCATCTCATGAGTCCATAAAACTTTTGAAAAGTCTGTCTTCAGATATTTCTTAGCCCAGTCTTGGTGTTTCAGCTTATGTATCTTGTTCAGTCATGGACGGGTTTCAGTCTTCCTTACCTTGGCCATATCGCTGAGTACTGAACAAAACATTTGATAGTTAAATGGCCTGTATTTGCATAGCGCTGTACTAGTCCCTAAGGACCCCAAAGTGCTTTACACATCCAGTCATCCACCAATTCACACACACATTCACACACTGGTGATGGCAAGCTACATTGTTGTATGATCACACCCCAATCTTTACAACTTCAAGAGTGCTGCATTCCTCTAAAAGTCCATATTTGCCTTCACAGAGTTCTTTTTTTTTTGGGCCCATTTTGCCAGAGAAAAAGAAGCAACCTAATAATTACTGACACCGTGAAATAGGGTGTTGTTCTCCATAGGCCACACCCTCCACCATTGCACAAGTACACATCACGTAATATCCAGTAAGTGTTCAATTTTTACAGAGCAAGGAGCTGAAAAATATGCATGAAAATGATGATATGATCAAAACACTCACTTGCCTAATCATTGTGCACACAGTGTACTGCTCCCGGTGCAGGAGGTTGCTTCCCACTTCTTGCATGAACTGACAGAATCACATGTGAGACTGCATTGCACGACGATTAGCCTGGTTCATATACAGCAATGAATAGTTAAGGACATTAGCTGTACAGCTGAGAAATGCCGTAAAAAAGTACCAAGTCAAAACATTTGCCCGTTTTTTTTGTTTTGTTTTGTTTTTACTTTTTCAGCTTCAAAATTGCTCATAGTTCAGCTGTCCTTTGCAATCTGTTGCTATCTGGGTAACTTTGGTTAATGAGACCAGTGAGCTAATGGAAAACATGACCTAACATAAGGTTTCCTTGTCTAAAAACTCATTTTAACAATATGAACATGTCAGTGCTCATTTCAGAGGGTCTTGTTGCAATACTCCGGTGGAAACCCTGACTTTAGCAGTTAAATGAAGAGTAAAGGCGAAAAGGTTGAGCCACCATGGCATTCGTGTACATGCAGACTAGTATCCTGGTTGTGATATGCTGGATAGAAATCAGGATACTGATAGTGGTGCATGTAAGCTTACTCATGGAGGAAAAAAAGTCTTTGACTGTTTTGTCAGCTTCTCCTTTTGAGCACAAGAATGGACTTTGGAGTTCAGAGTCAGCCTGATCATAAACTCGGCCAAGACATCCATAAAATCGGACTTCTATCAGCCTTTAAGCAGTATGGCAGTCTTAAACATGCGACAAGACAGATGGCATTTGGCAGGTGAGCTGATGTCTGTAGCCACTTTGACACACACACACACACACACACACACACACACACACACACACACATGCGCGCACACACACACACACACACACACACACACACACACACACACACACACACACACACACACACACACACAGGGAAAGCAGGCTGCTTGTCCTATCACTGGTAATTGCTTTACTTGCTTGCCATAAAAGCAATAAAGCCTTATCTCTAGGCAAATACGACTGACCCATTAGTGCAAAGGAGCACTGTAAATATCGCCCAATTATCAATAATCCAGCAGGGTGGCGTCTCACCTGCACTTGTTTCCTTCTATGTCATCATAAAACTAAGCTATGGCAACTAATAGCTGCTGGATAAGGTAGTTGTGCATTCCTTTCCTCTTGGAGTTCCTCTTTAAGGGGAGGAAAAACCAGAAATCACATGTGGTATGAAATATGATGTTTAGTTATAAATGCTCCTTCTGCTCTTGAACCCCCCCCACCACCACCACCACCACCACCACCAGCAGCACCAGGCTGACTGGACGGTGCACGGCTCAAAGGGATATCGGGTTTCTGTTTGTGTCGCTTCCATTGTGTCGGACACAGGACGGTCGTGCAATTGCTCTGGAACAATACACAGCAGAGCTGTATGTTTAGAGCACACAGCCGAGTTGCAGTTGACTGAGGTCGTGAACGAGCCTGTTCACAAAGAAACAACAGCAACAAAAAAAAAACCCTACAGTAAAGTGCTGACTCTGGAGTGCCATCTCATCTAATGCAATCATAATGTTTTCTCTCCAAAGAACCCTGCTGTTGCTACACTTGTAAAACTCCCCTCATTATTGTTAGACTTGGTCTGGGCTTTGGGGTTTTCTAACTGGAAATTGATACGTCGCTGTCCTTTTGAAAACAGCTCCGCTGGATTTAGGTTCAAAATCCCCCCCCCCCCCGGTTCAGCAGAATACACACAACTGGTGGATTCAGGTATTGTTTTATTATAAATTCAATGAGAATTATTTAATATTAAGTGAAAAGAAGCTTTCGGGAAACATTAGCAAGCTGTGTGGCAGGTCAATACCACACAGCAACAGCTTGAAATGTTTCAAGGAAGTAAAAAAAAAGAAAAGGGAAACTCACTCAATCCAGGTACTTGCACAAATATTATCATACTCTAATAAGGGGCAGGGATAGCTCAGTAGGTAAAGTGGTCGCCCCATGATCGGAAGGTCGGCGGTTCGAATCCACTTAACGGCTACCCTGAGGTACCCCTGAGCAAGGTACCGTCCCTACACACTGCTCCCCGGGCGCCTGCTTAGTGGGCTGCCCACTGCTTCACTGAGTGAATGGGTCAAATGCAGAGAAAAACAAGTAATTTCCCCATGGGGATCAATAAAGTATCCATTATTATTATTATTAAGCATCCACAGACTGGAAGTGATGGGGGATAATTTGTGCTGGAATGGAAGTGGGAACTTTCCTCCACTGTATGGAAAAGTTCAAGGAATGAGTTATGAAAGACTTGGGTGGGTGCTTTGGTTCTGCAAAGGCTTTGACTGCTCATTTGTAATTATTAGAGTGACACATCTCAAATACTGAGAATATATATGAGCTGCCATTGTTTTTAATAAATGGCAGGAAAAAAAAGGTTTAAAGTCCAGGATTATTAAGTTTGGACAAATCCAGTGGCTGAGACAGCATCCTATACGTCTATGCTCGGATGATTGAAAGGTCATTCCTAGGTGCCTGATTACATTTGAACCCTTTTAGCATATGGTTATGTTTTTTATTCTGCATCATACTCAGTGTGATTCACTGCCCTAGAAGAAGAATTGCAATAATCGTGTTGCAGTTGTGTTTGTTGCTAAATTCTAAACTATTAACAGAACTGCAGGTTCAGATTCGACTGATCAGCTGGAGGATCAATATGCTTTAATCCAGCCATTTTCTCATTGGTCGGCCCATCTTCAGTGTAACTTTAATTAAAAAAATTTTTAAAGTAAGATAACCTCTTATTTTTCCTTTGGTGGCAGGTAGTGAATCAATGATTAAGATCCAACAATCATCTATATGACTCTATGATTCTGCATAGTTGCTACTTTACAGACTTTAATGCTAAAATGTTTTGACTACATATAACTTAAGCTGATTGTTATTTTCTCTTACCTTAAAGGTTAAAGTTTAAACTTTATTTTTCTATACTCTATTTATTTCATATCACATATTCTTAATTCTTAATTAAGTCTTTTGAGATATTATAAAATGTTTAACCTATTAACAGTTTGATATTGTCTGCTGTAAATTAACTATTGAGTAACCAGGTTAGAATTATTTCAAATGATGAAAACACCACTGTTTTATGTTTGTCTTTATAATTCTTGTAAGCTATGAAATCTAGCAAGTAGACAGCACTGGCTGATTTGGTTAATCCACAAGCATGCAAGTTATTGTGATCATTTAGGCCATGTCATGTTAAGTGGCATGGTGGTGTGGTTGTTAGTGCCTCACAGTAAGGTCCACAGTTCAAATTAAGGCTCGGACCTCACTGTATGAAGCTTGCGAGTACTTCCTGTGTGAATGGCTGTCTCTGCGCAAGCCTTGAATTGCATCTTTAGCAGTGGATGCACTGAGCAATCCTTTATGGAAGGGAACACATCGAATTTTATTCCACAATTTAAAGCTGGAGATCGTTCACAAAAAGAAATAATAAGCATAAATCATCAGTGTTGTAAATTCTAAAATTTCCATTTCTTCTCCTTGCTGTCGTTGTTTTTATATCCTGCATAAAATAACTTAGAAGTATTAGGATCTCAAATTTTATTTAGTCAGTCAAGATTCATGTGAACAACACCTAACGTCTCATTATCAGGTAGTCAGATTGCTTAGGGTGTAAGAATAGGCTGAGAAAGTAAAATAGTCTTTGCACTTTTTATAACTTGTTCAACCACTGAATGACACACTAGGCTTTATACTTACTAACAGTAATTACATTAATTCTCTTTTAAATCTTTTTCATATGATTCTCTAAAGTTCTGGCTCTCAGTTTGTTCCTTGCTGCGTCAACTCCCATCCAACAGGCAGAAACAAACTTGCTGCAATTATTATCGAGCCATTTCTGCACTCCACCTTCTCATAAACGCGCTGTAAACAGAAATACCCACAACATGTGATCAAAACCTCTACCAATCTACAACTAATTACAAAACTCTAAGCATATAGAAGTAAATATTTCTAAGCATAAATGACAATCAACAATACAAATCTAACAACATGCACATCAGCTCTTTTACCATCACATCCTTTACACGCATGGTTTTTCCTTGACACATTGCTCTTGTGTATTTCTGAGGTCCGTCTCGAGCTCGCAGCAGCACCGTGGATTTTTTTCTCTTTTTTTCCAGTAGATGTTGGAGCATGGTTTAATTGCTGCATGATTCATGCTTGTTCTGCATTCCCAGGGCTGTGTATTAAATGCTTCATTAGATGGGCCAAGTGAACATTAGTTTCCAAAATCCCCCCCCCCCCACACACACACACACACAGGCACCAGAGTTGAGGGTGTGATGCCTGCATCTGGCTACGTGCCCACCTGCGTCACACGGGCAGTCAAAGTGCAAGCAGAAAAACCCGTTTAAATATTTATTCCTTTGTTTAATTTTAGGAAAGCTAAGCTGTGATATCCTCGGGAAGTACCATCCCCGGATTCTCCTCCGGCGCTTCCAACCACAGCCGTACTCATGCTCCACTTATTTTGCGCAGAGCGGTGTTGAGCAACCGTCAGCAGTAATTTTGATTAATTATGCTTCCCTCGTGTTAGAGCTAATCACTGTTTGTAACATCTCTTTGCCAGCTGTGACATGCACAAATACAATTCACGGTTCACACGTAATGAAGAAAAGAAACTGTTGCGTGAGATATCACAGTGCTACAAAGCAAATGCTTCTTCTCTACTGCAGCATCCTCCTTTAAGCCAGCTGATTCGGGATATAAAGTACATGTTGGGAAACTTTCTGGAATTATTTCTGGGTATAAATTAAGAAAGGGTAAGCAAAGCTGAAAAAGAAATTACATATTTACTGCACCTGGGCAGCACTGTTGGTGGCCTTGAAGCTGTGATGCCTAATTACACTTTATTTGCTCTCTGTAATATACAATAAAGAGGATAACTCGACCCACCCTGAAATAGTGCTGAGGAAACAGTGAGACTAAACACACTTTTCCCCTTACACGTTAATAGCTGAATATGCATTTTCAAGGTGACCATTACAAAAGCCTAACATAGCCATGCAGTCCTTTTGTGAGAGCCATGTAAGCTTGTAATGAGATGTTTTATTGGCCTACAGTGGAGCAGAGTGTAAACTCAACACCTTGTGTAATTCAGCTTTCATTCAACCACAGAGTTGAGCAAGATGCTCCTAGTTTAGCTGTAAGTTGGAGGGTTGGGGAAAGGAAAAATACATTATTCTTAGTGTGCTGGTTTGCTGGTCAGCATACCACTTTGGTTCAGACTGAAATAGCTCAACAACTATTAGATGACTTTATCACACACAGAGATTTAAAGATATATAAACATTTTGTTGAACTTGTTGACTTTCTAAAGTCCCATTAAAGTTTAAAAACTTCATACTTGACCAAATAACTGCAAACTGGTAAAAGTACCTTTTTGCCTCATTTATTTCTGTGCACTGCTGTTTGGAAGCTTTAACATGCTAAAAAAAAATATAAGCATGTGTGCAAAGACCAGAAGAAATGAATGTTCATGCATCCAAGGTATGTAGCCCTTCTGCTCACCTTCAATTCATACAAATAAACAAGTTTGAACAAGTACGCATTTAAGCTATCAATATATTAGTAATGTGTTTTTCTAATATTACGGATTTGACATCAAAATTGCATCTTTTTTTTTCTCAATAAAAAAGTCCAGTCGTGTAGCTCCTGATATTTTTATAAAGACCTCTGTATGGGCAGGTTTTCTTTCTTTCTTTCTTTCTTTTTTCTTTTAACCCTGAACAATCTCTCTCTCTCTCTCTCTCTCTCTCTCTCTCTCTCTCTCTCTCTCTCTCTCTCTCTCTCTCACACACACACACACACACACACACACACACACACACACACACACACACAGCCAGCTGACTCAGGCAGACTGAGGGGCTGGGGCTGGTGGTTGTGTTGGTGCCTGGGGCCCTGGCGGGTTTGTTTGTGGTTTGTTTGCCGGGGCGGTGGGGGGTGAGAGGTTTACCCACAGCGCTCTCCCTGGCACCAGCCTGTCCCGGAGGAGAAAAAACAGCCGTTGTTCCGAGACGGATGCTGCTTCTTTGGGGATGTGGCCAGGACAGATATGTGAGTGGAATAGACCTCAGGCTAACGAGACAGTTGGTCAGTTTGCATGTTTAGTGATTAGAACAGAGACACTGAAATCAGCCCCGTGATTCCCCTTGGTGCTTCATGAGACTGTCAAACACACACTATATTAGGTGAGACTAAATAACCAAACTCAGTCAGCTTGACTGGAGCCCTTATATTGTTAAAACTATGTTGGTAGACTTTATTTAATCCAAAGAAGGCCAATGTGAAAATCTAAGTGAGTAAACACTGACAGCTCAGCAGTATAACATGTTTCCTCTCTATTTGTCCAGATGGGAAAAGTTGCTTTTAAAATATTGTAAAATCACTACTTATTTCTACAATATTCTGATGTAGTAAACTAAAACCATTTACCACAGGCTAAACATGGTTGTGTTATTAATGTGGCTGCATAACACTTTTGGTCCCTGAACCTTTTTCTTAAAATCTAACTTCAAATATGTTGTGAAATGTAATTTCACTGAGAAGTTTGTATTGCTATCATTAGGAAATGCTCTTAATTTATGATTTAAGCATTACCGCTCTGTTTTAGCAATCACTGTATCACTGTAAACCTTTTCTGTGTTGAAGCAGACCACCACACCAAGTCTTGATTTAAATTAAATCTAAAGAAAGACCACCTTCTCTACACAGCATTAATTAAAGTACTTATATTGCTTCAGCCCAACCACAGGCTGGGGTCTGGATGCAAACCATACTTGGCAACCAGGGTAACTTTTTCATAAATGCAGTGCTTAGTCAGTCATTTAGTACAGTGTTGCTCGGGATTATATCAATATGACATATTTCATGTTATGAAAAAAAGAAAAGGCTTGCTATCAGTTTTCACAGAGTTCAAAATAAATCAGACCAGAAACAAAAGAATTTCAGTCAAACACAAACAGATGCAAAAGACCTTGAGGTGACAACATGGACTTATGGAAGGCAGAGGAACATCCGGCAGCCCACAAATGGATAGCAGGGGCCAGTTATACCAGCTGGTCTGACCGAGTCTTCTACAAAGGTTTACACTAAACACACAGGTACTAGACCAGGCATCAACTGCTCAAAAAACAGCCAAATAAAAGAAGAAAAACTTCCTGGATAAGAAAACTTAAATCCAAAAAGAAACCCTTCAAGCAGTCAAATGCTTGGTCCAGAACTGGAGCAGGAAGACTGTACATCTATCAGTTTTTCGAACAAGTAGGAACTACATGTGGGAGATGGTGACTAGAACAGTTGTGGCTGTTGCTCTGCTGGCATTTCCAGTGTGAAATTATTTCTATCACAACTGTTTACAATGGCTAACGTTACATAAAGGTTTAAGCTAACGTAAGATAGGAATTCATTGGGCTACTCAGCAACCACGCCTGTGTCCGATCTACAAAATGTAACATCCATATTCAAAATAAAGGGTTCGACACCATCATGTCATTTACAATGATGTTATAATAAAGAATTTTTTGAGCCTCTGCAAATCCACTTAAAATATTCAGTACATTAAAGTAGATATCTTGTCACCTCTCAGTCATGCTGCTGTCCGTGTCCAGCAGATTGTTTTATGTTCAGTTTTGTGTATAAAAACAAAAACAGTTACACGGGGCAGAACATATTTATTCTGGTCTGGGATGCTTCTACGACATCCATGGATTCTAAATGTTATTATTATGATTATTATTATGTTAAAGTCAGAATAAAGGGCAAAGGAATGAATTATGTCAGTGAATGTCCTCAGTGAGATACAAGAAGTAAAAAGTTGTGTATGTGCATGTGTGTGCGTGCGTGTGTGTGTGCATGACTCCAGCTATTATCCACTCCGTCTGCCTCTGCCATGATTTGTTATTCTGTTTCCTAATAGTACCACACAGGGCTCCACAAACTGGGCTTCCTACTAATTGTCTTCCATTATGGTGAGGCCAAGAGTCAGCTTCAGTATATAAACAAGCTGTAATAATGGCTTTGAAAACACTGCAAATTACAAAATGGACTTATCACAGAGATCATATGGGGCACAGCTGAGACAGCAGTGGCGAATGCAGAGACGGAACAAAGTAAACTGAAGGAAAAGGAGGAACAAGAGATGGGGAAACAGTGAGCGCAAGCAAGGAAGTGACAGAGTGTGTAGAAATCTAGCAAAATAATAAGTAACAATTGAAGTTCAGAGGGTCCAAGATCCAGTCTTATTCAACTCTAGCCTCTGTTATAAGAACCGGGTTCATGCTAAAGTTTGGAATTCATTCTCTTTTGGCTTTGCTATGTGGCCTGACAAATCCACTTTGCACTCACAAATCAAATCACACAAGAGCCTACTGTATGTTACTTTTTCACCATCCGACAAAGTAAGCTTTCAGTTTCTTGAAGAAGTGGAAACATGAGTCATAGGTATTAACAAGGTCTTAAAGAGAAATGTCACGTGTGAAAATGAGTCGGAGAGCAGCTTAGCACAACCCAAACCATAATTGTTATGATTTATACACAAATGTGACCCAAAAACATCATTTTGAAACTTTATATTCCGAACACTAGGAATCGAGAATGTGACTGTTTTCTCAGCACTGTTACACAGAAGCTTAGGGTATGGATATTTCCATGTCACATACTCTGGATTGAAGTTGAATTTTAGACACCTAGAATAATTTTAGAGTGTAATAAATATCTGGGAACACCAGAGCACAGCATAAGTCAGCTGGCACCAGAAATGCTAAATTAGTCATCATATTCATCTAACATTTTCATCCCATGATGCAAATGCATCTACTGGTTGGTTAAGGACCTTCTAACTGTCTGTCTCCTGGAATCTCCTCCATGCTCTTGAGACTGTGCTGGGAGACACTGCAGAACTTCTGGGATGTAATGATGTGCCATCCTGGAAGATGGCACATCTTCTACCTATGCAACTTTTGTAGGGTCCAGGTATCCCTCATGATACCAAAACTAGTAAAAAAAAAACCAAAAACATAAAAGATGAGGAGGGAAAAAATCTGAGTGGTGTTTACCTGTAAAACCATTCCTGTTTGGGGGGTTGTCTAATTGCTGCCCCTCTAGTGCAGCTGTTGTTAATTTCATTAACACCATAGCAGCTGATTCTTCTTGACATGTTCTCAGAACTTTAACCATCACACTCACCGTCTTTGGTTTGTACGGTCAGGCCTCACCTCCTTAGAAATTTCTGAGGGTTTCTGAGGCTTTCATTTTGGATAATTCCACATTTTAAAAAAATGAATCAAGAAATGTATTATTGATAGATTTATCTGTTCTGTTCAGCTCATTTTTTGTAGGTGTAGGGTGGGGAAGGGTTGATAAAATCAATCACAATAAATCAGTATTAATAGCTGAACGATTTTCTTGCAGGCTTTATTTCCACGTGACACAAAGTTCAAAGAGCTCGCCGTCCTGCCAGGTTACATAAGGGGGATCAAAGCTACTACTTAAGATTGCATGGGTGTGGACACTGAATAGTATAAATCACAGAGTTATCATTACATGCACCTGCTCTGTTGTAAACATGTCAGGCAAATCACGCCACTAATCCCTGCATTTATCACACTTCAACAGCTCTTGCATGCACTGTTTCAACATTAATGAGAAGTCCACTGATATGTTGTGGCGGTGATGGAGGATGTCAGTGAGTGCCGTTTAAATACTTTTCATTAATTTTCAGTCTTTCTTTTAGCAGTGGGCTTTATTCAGGCATCATCAGACCAAACTGAGATTTTGATCTAAGGAGCGCAAATTTTATGTAAAATGTTACAAATAATCTAATCACAGTAGCAACCCTTTCTTTCAGACAAGTAGATGTTTTTGTCATGTTTGCCTACTAATTGAGTTCCCAAAAGTATGCACATGTAATTATGATTCATTTTCTTTCTTAATCATATTTGCTCACTGGAGGAGGTTTTTGTTTTCTCCCGTTGAGCCATGTCCTGGGACTGAGCTGTGCCACTCTGTTTGAGAAGGGAAATCTTTTAATTCAGGACCACAAACTCAGTATTTACCCAGCAAAGCAACCCATTAGCCCGATGCTAATGCACGCCAGCTTTTTTTTCCTTTCGCTTTTTCTTTCGGACCGGGCAACGAACTTGCAAATGTCATATTTATATGAGTGTGTCCAGGCATTAATGGCACATTAACTCAATTCTGATCCAGAGGTTAAAGCCCACCACCCCTCCTCCTCCTGCCTTTATGGACTTGTTTACTGCCACTTATTGGACTGCTGCTTTCAAAGAGTTTTCCAGTGTCATGGGTGTTCCTGTCCTGGATGAGGTGAAATGGGTTCATGTTTTTTGCTTGTATGAAAAAACCTTTTCCAACAGAGAGAGAAAAAAAAAACAGCGGTGGAAATAATTGAAGAGACAGTATGAGAGAAGGAACAGGCAGAGAGAGGGACGACAAATAACTTACCAGGACAGACGAGAGCAGGAAAAGCTGCTTCCTTCCTCCCCTCCGCCACAATCACCAGGGGCTGCAGCTCAGAGTGCAGTCGCGGTATTTTTAGCTCTAATCTGAGGGGAAATGCCACCTCGGGGACTATAGAGGTCATTGGGGAGCAGCGAGGGAGTAGACTAGTGTTTCCTGACCCATGTGGAGCTGCACTGACAGGGACACCAAGGGCCATGCTGGACACAAGGTCCAGGTCAAAGAGCGCAAGCTTTGAGTGTGTGACCTGGGGTGTGTGTGTGTGTGATGCTGGATGCTGGTAGAGGTGATGGGGATGGGATAGGAAAGTGTAGAGCTGGACAGAGGCTCTACTGCCATATTTTCTACTTAACATTGATGTTACATCAGAGCACAACAGTACAAAGGTAAAAAAAAATAAAAATACGATGAATCAATAAATGTGAAAATATAAGTGCTGTCAAAAACTAAGTACACCCTTGTGGCAGATGTGAGAACCTCTATAAAAGCAGACATTTTGACAGTTTTCTTAATGAAAAGCCAAAATCACAGGACTGGACATCCCAGGAGATTCACCCTAAGGTCAAACTGTGTGATGCTCATAGAAACTGCAAGAAATCCAGGAGCTACATCTCAGACTCTACAGGCCTCACTAAAAGTTCATGGCAGTACAGAATGGTCAGAAAATGACCAAGTTATTTGTACAGACGCGACCAAAGTGGAGCTGTCTGCAGTTGCATGTTCAGCAAAAACAAAGCCACAGCATATCAGCACAAGCATGTCATAGTAACTGTCAAGCACGGTGGTGGAGGGGTGATGATTTGGGCTTCTTTTGCAGCCACATGACCTCTGCACCTTGTTGTCATTGAGTCAACTATGAACTCTTTGTACCAAAATATTTTAGACAAATGGGAATGTTTCCAAACACAGCAGCAAATCTAGTACAGAATGGCAGAAAACGAAAAGAATCATGTGATTTCAACTGTCCGGTTAAATTCCAGACCTCAACCGTACTGGAGTAATGGTGCTGGGAGAGCTGTGAGTAAATCAGAGCCCACACATCTCAGTGAACGTAAGCAGCATTGTAAATGAGAATGGGCAAAAATTTGTTCACAGTGATCTGAGACTGATTGTCGTACAGAAAAAGATTACTTCAAGTTACTATGTTAAAGCTACACTTAGCTCTACAAGCTAAAAGTAATAAGAAGAAATGGATGCTGAAAATGAAACGGAAAACAAATGATTGTACTCATAAATATGTGTTGATTACTATATAATTACATCTTTCCACACATTTTCATTCTCATAAACTTAGAATTCCTCCATTAAAAATACATAGAAGTTGGTGCAAGTGTGTGAAAACCGCAATGTTTAATATACTGGCCTGAGATGTACGATGCTATTCCATCTAATTAGACCAGCCACAAATACAGGTGGTGAAAAACAGAAGTCGTAGGCATTCACATGCCACAAAGGCACACTTTCAACTTCAGACTCAAGATATGCATTACTTTTTGGGTGAATGCCAAAGGCATTCAGCCTATCCGATTGTTCAGTCTGACGTCACTAGCCGTGTCTGGACCTAAACTCCGCTGCAGGTCCATATATCAAACGATCACTATGGCATTACTGAGAGTTGAAAAACTGTCTAAAGTCTTTCATCTTTAATAAAATGATCAGCGTTCTGCTCTACCAGGTGTAACAATTGAGTTTAACATCCAGGCATCCATGAAAACGGAATTTATGACATTTAACGGAGTTAGAAGTTAGCAGGGAGTTAGCTCGCTAGCTTCTATCTAAATACAATATAGCATGTCCTGACTGCGGGGTTTTGGAAACAAATTAAAACGTACAGCTCTGTTATCACTTCCAGCATAAATGAAGACAGAAAACTAAACAGCAGTGGCGTTTGTAGGGTTACTGAAGTTTGGCTAGCTGGTATTTAATGATGTGCTACGTGACCGCTAGCGACACAGCTATGTTAGCATAATATAAACAAGCTAACTTTTTTTCCCACTCGATAAAAGTTAACGTGAGTGTTCTCGGTGGTCAGGAACAAATGTAATCGCATGGCAGGGTGCTGTAAAAGGACCAAACTTCAGCCAGGAGAACAACTGAGATAATCCATCCACAATACGAGGTTAGTCATTCATATACTGCTGCATGGGATGGGCTGTAGCTACATCCTAAGGTTTTAAAAACTGAGCTTAAATAAATGATTAGCGGTAATAAAAGCCGAGGGAGGTCAACAGTGATCACTGACTGTTTTAGGAGCTTTTTGAGATCAAATAGAAGAAAATACATAACATTAAACATGTTAACAACACAAAAGCCATATTAAACGCAGGCTACTTTAGTAGGATTTGTCGCGTCATCACTGAACGACCGGTTTGAGTTCCTGTTTCTTTATTCTTTGCTACTTAACTACTCTAACTACCGTTTTTTCTCTCAATATATCTCTCTCTGGGATGAGTACCGGTTTGCCTCACTGAGATGAGCAGGCGCCCTGAGAGCAGGTGGCACAGGTTTGAATCCTACCCATGGCTGTTGGCGCATGTCTTCCCCGCTTTCTTGACACTCTTCAGTGTACCCTTTCAAATAAAGCCATCTTCAGCAGACAGTTCAGCTTCTTCACCTATTTTCAGCAGACAGTTCAGCTTCTTCAGCTGTTTTCGGCACATGATTTCCGCATTCACCTGGCATTTTCACATGATAACTTTTTCTAGTTATCATTTGCCATTGTGGTCATTTAAGAATCAGTAGCTGTTCTTGATCGGGGGTCACTCCTGTTGATTCCTACACTCGTGTGGTCACTCTCTGCATGTAACGGCTACCTTTGATTTCACTGCTGTAGGACTGACCTTGATTAATACAAGATTTCCATCTCTGACATCTTTATTTTTTCCAAGGCATCCACATGCATGCAATTATACTGTATCTATGAACACACAAGCCCACAGCTCATCAGTCTGTTACAATACAAACTGTCAGACGGGTAGATGATCTTTAATCCAGATACTGAAAATTAGAGGCAAACTCCCTGCCTGGCTCCCTCGCTTGGTCTCATTCCTTTTTCTTCCCTCTCTCCAAATGCAGAATCCCTCTCACAGATCCTCTGGTTAGAAAAATGTTTAGCGGTCGAGCCTTGCTTCCTGTAATTACTGCATTATTCCCATCCCATCTGGTGGAGAGAGACAGTAGGGCAGAGGGCGCCTGGGTTTTACTCGGTCCAACGGGGAGCTGAGCGCAGAATCCCAAACATGCATAGTGTGCATTCTGAGACACACATGCAGCCCTTATTCAGAGCCACAGCTGCAGCAAATGTCACTGCAGTTTGCTTGTTTAATGTGGGGTTCAAATGATTAAGATAGATTGATGCGAGGCCCGGCTGCAAAATGAATTTGCTACGTCTGATCTCTAAAGGATAACCATCCCACATACACACGCGTGCGTGCACACACATCCACAGTAGTCATGTCTGTGAAAATTTTAATGGAGCGGTCAATCAGAGAGAGCAAGGCAGCCTCTCTATTGAGTTAGGGCAGACATTAGCACCAGGCCTGTCTCTCGCCTTAGACTCCGTCTCCTCTCCGCGACGTTCTATCAGTAGTACAGTGCACAGCAGCCCCGTGCTGTGGCCTCCGCAGCCCAGTAGCAGCCACTGATCATAACCTAATTGGATTGATGTAACTTGTTTTCCAGCCCATTCAATCTAATTTGCCTGGAGCCAGCCGCAGAGAAATAATTGTCAATATGATCTACTCTTTTTGCCCCGTCTCGCTCTTTTTCTGCTGATTTCTCAGAGAGGAAGTGGTAGGTAGTAGGATGAGCGGCCGAAATCTGCAGGAACGCACTGCACTCAGCAGAAAGAGAAGGTGCACAGGGTGTTGGAGTTGTGCAGTAGCAGCGGAGACTGAATGGAGTAATGTGTAGTATCAGTTTTATCAGTATCTGTTACACCTAGAGTCATGCACAGGTACACTGAAATATTTTGAGACGAATGACTCCTCAGATATTTGAGAAATACTTTAAACTCTGAATTACATCCCTTCATGCACATTAATGTAGCTTTTATACGAGAGAAGCACCGAGTTTCTGACCACAACTGCTGCTGACCTCACAGTACGTTACTAAATTAGGAGTTGATAGGTTAAAGAGACATTAAGTGAGAGCAACTCTGCATCAGTGTAAACACAGACAAACCAAACCAGGAGGATTATATGACAGAGTCATTAAATGACAGCTGAGTGCTGTTTTTTATCCAAGCTCAAAAGTACCAAACACAGTCATGTTTAAACATTATTAAGCAGACATTTCATGCTCCTGTGTAAATATAAGACAATTAAGAGCACTACTACTACTTTATACATTGTAGATACATACTGAAGACATCATATATTATGAAGCAAGATATATGCAATTATGTAAAATGGTAAATGGCCTGTATTTGTATAGCGCTTTACACTACATTCAGTCATCCACCCATTCACACACACATTTACACACTGGTGATGGCAAGCTACATTGTAGCCACAGCTGCCCTGGGGCGCACTGATGTAGCAAAGAAAAAATGAATAAATAACTCAAAATATGTCTTATATTTTTTATTCCTCAAAGTAGCCACCCTTTGCTTTGTTGACAGTGCTGCAAACCCTCGATCTTCTCTCAATGAGCTTCATGATGTAGTCACCTGAAAGGGTTTTCACTTCACAGATGTGGCTTGTCATAGTTCATTTGCGGAGTTTCTTGCCTTCTTAATGGGGTTGGGACCATTAGTTGTGTTGTGCAGAAGTCAGGTTGGTACACAACTGACAGCCCATCATTACTTTAAGAACTGAAGGTCAGTCATTCTGGAAAATTGCTAAAACTTTGAATGTGTCCCCAAGTGTATTTGCAAAAACCATCAAGCGCTATGACAAAACTGGCTCATATGAGGACCACCCTAGGAAAGGACCAAGAGTCACCTCTGCCCCTTAAGGTTAAGGCCATCTGAGTCACCAGCCTCAGAGATCACAAGTTGGCAACATCTCAGATAAGAGCCCAGATAAATGCCACACAGAGTTCTAGTAGCAGACACTTCTCTACATCAACTGTTCAGAGGAGACTACGAGAATCAGGCCTTTAGAGTCAAATAGCCGCTAAGAAACCACAACTAAGGAAAAGCAACAAGCAGAAGCAATTTGTTTGGGCCAAGAAACACAAGCAATGGACATTAGACCAGTGGAAATCTGTGCTTTGGTCTAATGAGGCTAAATTTGAGATCTTTGGTTTCACCCAATCGTGTCTTTGTATGATGCAAAATGGGGACAGGGAGGATTTATTTGGTTAAATTACCTGCTCAACATGTCTTGAAGTTCTCCAGAGGCCTGGTAATGAACTAATCGTTTGATTTAGGTGTGTTGACCCAGAGTGAGATCTAAAACCTGCATCGCAGCCTGGAGTTGGACACCCCTGGCTTAAGAGATAAGGTGGGAACTGTATTTTGCCCATGTGTGGGTTACAGTCAGATTAGTAGGAAATAATTCTCCCTAAAGGGGATCTAGTCCAATGCATGTAATGTGATTTAATCTATTGTAATATGGGGGTGGAGGGGAATTAGAAAAAAATTGGGAAAATTGGAAAACACAAAAAGCTCTCTGGTATCTGTTTCCCCCAGTGACTGTTTCACTGTTCACACCTTTGTTTGCATTGTCTTGGTTTATCTTTAACTTTCAAAAAAGGGTTTGTCTTCAGCCTCGGTGTGTTACTAAACATTTTGGTAGAGAGGAATGCACAAAGGCTACTGTATATCATATATATGTATACATGGGTGTGCATACTGTACAGTGTATTATTATATCTCCCTAAAATCAGCCTCTACTTTTGCCTCTGCAAGAAAATGAGAGATTTAAAGGGACTGAGAGACTGTTTTGATATAAAAGAGCCAAGAAAGCCATCCAGTAGATAAACAATCCAAAACATCCTTAGAGTTTGTCCTCAGTCCAAATCGTTTCTTCATCCAAATCCACAGTCAAAGAAGTCTTAACATAATCACAGAGTGCTCATATAAATTAGTAAGCACTCACCCAAACTGTTAAACTCTAGTTGACATCTGCGAGCGTCATTAAATGCTCTGCATATAGACAGAGGAGCTCTTCTCCTTTTATGTGTGTTTACACAGGGTGTTAGCATGTGTACGTCTCTGTAAACAGACGTGTCTGCTTCAGTGTAAGTTCAGCCAGGTCAAGGGGTTACAGTAAAACTCACTCGTTAACTGTCAAAGATTTTCTTTTTTTTTTTAAATTTCTTCCAGAGGTGTAAAATGGCAGCTGGTGGAGGTGGACAAAAGAAAGTGATCTGTGAGCACTCGAGTAACGAAGTATCACTCGCTACGGCTTTTGTGCAGACTCTCACAATGGCCTCTGTGATATGGATCCCTCTCAGACGAGCAAAGTGGCCACCTATTGTGAGAGGCGAGCACGCAGGACCCGAGACGAGCCTCTCTCCTCACTGCAGCTACAGTAATTATGATGATAATGCTTTTTTTTTTTTTCCAGGATTTCAGCAAGGCTTCTCACTTTACTCAAAGGGTTTGGGATTGGGCTGGATTTAGGTCGACACGCTGGGAGGTGTTGAGATTTTAGACAAGTTTCAAAAATAAAAGCAAAAAAAATGTTTGCTTTATACTGATTTTTTTATCGCATGATGCTTTTTCATTAAACTGAATTTTGTACAGTGGTGATGATGAGTTTGCATGTGGTAATGTACTCTAATTGATTTATAAATAATAATATTTGAGCTTTTAAATGGAGCAAAGCCTACAAGGTAGTTTAAACAGAGAAATCAAGCTCTTCCTCATATTGTATATACAACACACCCTCTTGATTTTGAAATGTTATTCAGACTTAGTTTGGGGCATTTGAGCCTTTATTGTTGAATCATCTGGAAAGATAGAAGAAAAGCCCTGGAAGAGTTCAGTTGCCACTGGCCACTTGAGTTGCCTCGTGGTGTATGGATCACCTACTCAACCTGATGACCTATGCTAGCACCTGAACTTTTATCTTTATTAAAGCTACTAAACTACCCATTAGTCTTGATATGATTGTTGGGTTTTGTCTGTTTTCTTGAGGCAACTGTTGATGTGATTTGGTACTGTATTAATAAATAAATCAATAAATCCATCAGCATCATCAGTATTAGGCTATAAACAAACTACACCACAGTCACCACCACTAAGCTGCTGCTTTAATCACTGATTGTCCTCACCAACATCTCGATCCAGTCTCATTTAAACACATGGCTTATGGCCATACCACCCTGAGCAAGCCCAACCTCGTCTGATCTCGGAAGCTAACCAGGGCTGGGCTTGGTTAGTACTTGAAGGGGAGACTGCCTGGGAATACCAGGTGCTGTAAGCCTTGGGGTGGCTGTAGCTCAGGTGGCAGAGCGGATCAGCCACTAACCAGAAGGTCGGTGGTTTGATCCCAGGCTGCTCCAGTCTGCATGCCAAATATCATTGGGTAAGATACTAACCCCATGCTGCTCTCCGATGCATCCATCGGAGTGTGAATGTGTATGAATGTTAGATACTTAGCACTTAAGCTTAGAAGTGCTTGTGTGATTGGGTGAATGAATTAGCTGTATAAAGCGCTTTAAGTGCTCGGACAGAGTAGAAAAGCGAAGAACCAGTCCATTTACATGTTAGCAAAGTAACACACATAGTGTCATCGCATGGCAAATTATGTGAGATTTGCTGACATATTAGGGAGGTGGAGGTGTAAAATGATAAACAATTAAGTGTATTTAAACTCATTCTTTTAACAGTTATAGTCAACATTTTAATGGTTTAATACCTCTATATGCTCAGTGATAGAGTTTCTGGAGATTTAATCAATGGAAGACAAACATTGTGAAAGAATTATTATTCTTTAAGTCAATAAATCCTCTTTTTCCAGTTTTACAAACTGGAAAAAAAAAGATTTTGCCATCTGCTCCCTGCCTGATCATGCTGGTTTTTTCAAAGTCTCAGATAAAAAAACAAAGCGGTTCGGTTGTTTGACTTTTACCCAGTACTGAACAAAATCTGTCGCAATGTGTCCCAGTTGTGCTGAGTTGTGTCAATACTGTACTGGGATTAAACAAACAAAGTGTTCCTGGAATTTATGCCAACTAAAACTATGACGGTCACTTTGGGTCGTGTCCTTCATGCACTGACATCATCCAAACACCTTTCTCTACAGGGAACCAAAGGGATGTCATCAGGCTGACAACCATATGTTAGTACAAGAGGACAAGCCCGCGGTCCCTCCAGACAACATGTCGTTTAACCTGTTTACACAATAGGCTGTCTCCAAGATGGCTAGATAGCTTGTGTATGAATGCCATTTTTTCTGCGCACAAATTATACTGTTGCATGAGGGTATAAATATAAAGTAGCAGGCCTCCTGTCGTGGGGAGGAGGAAGCAGGGGGAGGGTCCAGACCCAGAGAGATGGCCCTTGTTTACCCAAAGCAGGTGGACTACTGTGAATATGATAGCAGGTCTACGCAGTTTCACGTCAACAAGCTGGAGCGCCAGTCTATTGATCCCATCCGTGGAGAGAGATAAGCTGTCGCCAGTCATGAAGTCACTGTAACATGCGGCGAGAGAGCGCCTGTGCATGTGGACTGTACATACACCGAGCTATTATGTCGACACTAATAAAACAGGACCTTGTTGTGAGTGTAGGAGACAGTATTTGTAGTATGAGCACTTGTATTTTCCTTATTGTTAACAAACACACACACACGTACATGCACACACACCTTTCCTATTAACTAGTACTGCATGTGTAGCACAGACTGATTTCATTTTATAACTGACATGATATGGATATTTTTTATTTCTCAACGTTACAGTTACAGTGGCTTGCAAAAGTATTCGGCCCCCTTGAACTTTTCCACATTTTGTCACATTACAGCCACAAACATGAATCAATTTTATTGGAATTCCACGTGAAAGACCAACACAAAGTGGTGCACACGTGAGAAGTGGAACAAAAATCATACATGAACCCAAACATTTTTTACAAATAAATAACTGAAAAGTGGGGTGTGCATAATTATTCAACCCCCTGAGTCAATACTTTGTAGAACTACCTTTTGCTGCAATTACAGCTGCCAGTCTTTTAGGGTATATCTCTACCAGCTTTGCACATCTACAGACTGAAATCTTTGCCCATTCTTCTTTGCAAAACAGCTCCAGCTCAGTCAGATTAGATGGACAGCATTTGTGAACAGCAGTTTTCAGATCTTGCCACAGATTCTCGATTGGATTTAGATCTGGACTTTGACTGGCCATTCTAACACATGGATATGTTTTGTTTTAAACCATTCCATTGTTGCCCTGGCTTTATGTTTAGGGTCGTTGTCCTGCTGGAAGGTGAACCTCCGCCCCAGTCTCAAGTCTTTTGCAGACTCCAAGAGGTTTTCTTCCAAGATTGCTCTGTATTTGGCTCCATCCATCTTCCCATCAACTCTGACCAGCTTCCCTGTCCCTGCTGAAGAGAAGCACCCCCAGAGCATGATGCTGCCACCACCATATCTGACAGTGGGGATGGTGTGTTCAGAGTGATGTGCAGTGTTAGTTTTCCGCCACACATAGCGTTTTGCATTTTGGCCAAAAAGTTCCATTTTGGTCTCATCTGACCAGAGCATCTTCTTCCACATGTTTGCTGTGTCCCCCACATGTTTGCTGTGTCCCCCACATGGCTTGTGGCAAACTGCAAACGGGACTTCTTATGGTTTTCTGTTAACAATGGCTTTCTTCTTGCCACTCTTCCATAAAGGTCAACTTTGTGCAGTGCACGACTGATAGTTGTCCTATGGACAGATTCCCCCACCTGAGCTGTATACTTGTATACTTTTGGACTTTTCTTGCAACGTTATATCCACCAACAACCAACTGTGCAATGCAGGGATGATTTTTTTGTATTGATCCACAGCAGAAAATAGCAAGTTGAGAAAGGTTTGCTAACCGCTACAGTACCCAGCTGGATTTGTGACCGCTGGGCCCGGAGTGGGAGTAACTGCTACAGACAAGTCAGGAGAGTTTTAAAGCTCTTCAACATGATTAAACTTTTTATTGGTTTACACTAAAAATGGGAAAACTGCACTACTTTGTGTTCACACTGTACCCATTTTGTTTCTCTCCTTAATTTGGTTTGTGTGAGGGGGAAAAAAACGCCACTCAGAAAAATCTGCATCATTTATTGAACACAGCTCGAGGATTACTCATATTACTGCAATACAAAACGTATAAACGGGGCAAAGTTCTTGAAACATTCATCAACAGTAACTCAGAAGGCTTGTTAGTTTTGGTGAAAGTGCAAACCACCTTTCAGTTTTCCCCAAATTGCCCCAACAATGTTTTCAGAGCTGTGAAAAAGGCTGTGTGTGTGAGGGGCGAAGGGGTCGCTTAGGTCTGATGGTTGACTTTTCCTTACCTTGTTCCCTTCACTCAGCGCTCTCATTAGGGCCAGTTTCCGTTGCGGTGCTTATGGGGGAACCCATATCTGATATCACTGAAACTACAGCTAAGTGTTACAGGCAGCCAAAATTTTAAAAAGAAAGAAAGAAAAGAAAGAAATAAGCTGACTCTGTTCTCCGTTGTATCATATTTTCTTCTTCATCTGTATTTTTACTGTGCAGAAGCCAGACGCTCTGTGTAATCAGCATGCTGGCGATAACGCTGTCTGCTCCCTCTCCCAGTTAAGTCACTTTCTGTCTCCCGTTTCTGAGCAGGGAAGGGGAGATGATTGACAACGCCAGCTACGGAGAGTCAAAAATCCATCTATGGATTTCAGAGTCCTGTTGCTCACCACCACCACCACCACCCCATCCCCACTTCCACTCTTTGCCCCTGCCAAATCAATTTTATGCAGGGACTTTATTGACTCAGGTAAAGGGGTTGTGATCCAGCAGTCAATGTCTGTGTCTGTACAGTGAAAGGAGGGGTGGAGACATGCAGGGAGCGGGCCGCATTAATGCACCCTTCCTACTTGGATCAAGGGACCAGTGTGCAAGTGTGTACATCTGAATGTACTTATTATATGCATACTAAAGTGTGCGTACACATGCATGTATCCTTTATGTCTGCAACTACATTTTTTGTGTAAATGTTTGTGTGTGTGTGTGTGTGTGTGTGTGTGTGTGTGTGTGTGTGTGTGTGTGTGTGTGTGTGTGTGTGTGTGTGTGTGTGTGTGTGTGTATACCAGGCATCTTTATAGGAGCCAAAGAGGCAGGCCTGGGCCTCAGGGTGCTGAGGGGCAGACATTGATTATCAGGCACTGTGTGGAGCCACTGGTCTGTCTCCACTGGTGGGAGAATGGCTGGGATTATTAGCTCAGGAGCATGTGTAGCTGGGGGCTACAGGCAGAGACGGGTCAGGGGGGTTTAAAATGGTAATAGTGGATGATAGGTGGGGGTCAGGTTGGGAGGTGGTCTTCCTGCTTCTTTAATGATTAAAGGAGGATGTGACACCCCTCCCTGGAGCCAAGAATTCACCCTAAGGTGCTTTAGTGCAACTGTCCTCAGTACACAGGCCGTTGTCGCTGTGCTGACACGCTGTTAGACGTCATCAGTGGAGCCCTGATAAAAGTCGTAATCACACCAGAGATAAAGTGTCATACTCCTGTAGAAGCTGTAAGTCTTTCTTCAACATTCAAGACAAGAAGTAGAGAAATGAGATCAGGAGAACGACGTGTGTAGCTGGGGGCTACACATGTAACAACACAACATGTGACTTTCTGTTCATGTGCCCACATTGGATGCACCTAAACACTTGGCTATCAGGTTGCTCTGACAGCTTTTCGCTAATGTCCTAATGTTGCATAAAGTGGAAACCACCTAAAAAGATGATTTTGGTATTACATATATCTACTACTACACTTGCCTTTATGTGTGAATCTTGCAACTTAAGCAAGCTTTACACCTTTTGTGTCTTTGCATGAAACTCTTTCTAAGCTGTTTTGCACCATATGTTGCAGTGACTGTTTTCCCTTTAAGAAATCATAAAACTTCTTTCATAAAATCTTTTTTTCTTCTCATTTAAGAATGAGAGAGAAAGTGAGAATTGTTTGCATGTTGCAATGTCTTTTTTAAAGCATGCATTATAATTGTGTCGTTCACAGTTATTACTTCAACACAGCTCATGTCTTTTATTTTTAAATATTGCACCTCTGCTGTTCCTAAACTATATAAATGACTGCTGTGCCAGCTGAGCCTCAGGTGAAGCTCATACTTCTTGCTCTCCCGTCTCAGCCTCTGTACTGTACAACGGTGTGATTCCCCCGGCCCACTCATGGTGCCAGCTTACCTCCAGCAGCCCTTTGATCAATAGCGGCCTGACTGCCTCGTCTCCGCTCCTCCCCAATTCGCTCCTCTTCAGATCAGCCTGCTCTCTAACCCCTGTATGACTGCAGCATCATTAAAAATACATCACATCTAAATTACACGGATCTCTTTTACTCTTTTCATCTGCTTTCACCGTCTCTCTGCCCCCACCTCCCAGTGTTCTCCTGTTCTGCTGTGTCATGATGTGGGACACAAAAAAAGATCTTTTGATGTGAATCTATGAACAGTGTTTCTCTATTTTCTGCACATATTTCCATTTATGAAAAAAAAATCAAAATTTCAACTTTATGAGCCAAATTAAAAAGTCAGTTTCAGTCCAGTGGAGTAGTACAGTCAGAGGTTGTGGTTCCAATGCATTTTTCCTGACCAATAAGACAACTTTTCTTCATTAGCAAAGTTTAAAAGCTTTTCCTTTTTGGAACATTTTAAGATTATTTTTCACAACAACCCATATAACAGATTCACCTCAAATCCTTTAATGTAACAGCATAGAATAGATAATCTACAAGTAACTTTTACTTCTCTTATTCTAAAATATCTCTGGGTTGTGTACATGTTTTGTTGTTTTTTGTTTTACTCAAATTGCAGTGTCTTCTTCTGAGCTGGGTGGCATTCCTCTGGGAGATAATAGCGAGTGTAGCTCAGCTCATTTGGGGACTACAGGGCGAGTCCGTACAAGCCGCTCGTCTCTGTCATGGCAGACAGCCGGCAGACCAACCTCACAGCTCGATGTGCTGATACCCATCCTGCACTCCCTGCTGCACACAAACACACAGTTGCTCTACTGTCTGCCTCACTAAGTCTGTACTCACATTCTCTCTCACTCTTAGGTCTAATCCAGAGCACTGCGATGATGCTGTGCTGGTGTGAAAGTTAGCTGAGTGAATGTGCGCTGGTCATTTTGGACTAGGAGGTGGTGATTTTTAAACAAGTTAGTTTTAAGGAAACACACTAAAGAGCGCTGCATTTGCATAATAAAGAAGCTAGATTTAATTACATGGTTACTTGTGCTAATCAATATACTGTGTTTACTGTGCTTTTATAGGGGCTCGGTGGTTAGCAGTGATTGATCAAAGCAAGAGAATCATTCTCCATGTGAGACTGCATCTCTTTTCAATGCAGTTTCCATGTAAACTTGGGCTCGATGAAATCAGCATTACATTAAGTGAAAAATTAATGATGACTTAAAAATGACATTTTTAATATTAGAGTTTTACTTTCTGCTTGATGGTGATGTGGCTGTATCTTACAGCGTAGAACAGGTCATCTACTAACTGCCAAATATCACTGGGTAAGATGATAACAGCAAAGTTGCTGTGAATGTTAGATAGAAAGCATTTAAGCATATAAAAATGTGCTTTGATAGTGAATGGGGAATGAAGTGCTTTAAGTCCTCAGGTAGAGTAGAAAAGCACTATATAAGATGCACACACACAAAAACACACAAACGTTTTTAGAACTGTGAAATTTAGTTATGGAAAATGTAATTTTGATTTATCTGTGCTCAAACTTGCACTAAAATCAGGTTGTCTTGTTACCTGTAAAAAGACAAAGTTTGAAAAAGAGAAAAGTAATGTAGCATGATAGTTCGGGTTTATTTAGTTGATGCTAGCAACAATTTTGATTGATTCAGTTATACAAATACATCTTTGGAGTAATTGTTTTATGCAAACAAGCTTGCTGTAACAACTTGCTAACAGGCAGTGTTAACCAGTTAGCACAGATGTCTCTTTCCCCCCCCCCCCCCCTTCACTTTAGTAACATGAATGAAATGTTGGACAGAATATTGGTGGAGGAGTAAACAGCAGAGTAAACAGCTCATTAAAAATGAAAACAAATTCATTGCTTATGCTAAAGAGGCATTGGGTAGCAAGTGTGTTGGCATTGTTTTAAGTAGCATCGCTTTACACGGCAGTAAAAGTAAAAGACAAAAACAATCAAAGTGTCTCTTGAAACAGTTTCACATTTACATTTTGACTTTTTTAGTTTGAGTGCATAAGAGTTGTCTGATCTTTAAGGATATTGATATCAAAAGTTAGCCACAGTTAATACACAGCAGGAAACAGAATCATGTGATTCTACTGTTTGAATAAGAACAGAACATGCTATTAAAATGGGAATGGTTCCTAAAGTACATTAGAAGGACCAGAGCAAGCATGAAGGGACTGTGCTCCCATCACAATACACATTTTAAAGAAAAAAAACCAAACACCATCCCTACAGCCTGAGCTCTGCCCTAATCCCACCTTTATCCCATGTGCTGCAGGTAAGCCTGACCCAGGGTTATCTCCCGGGCTAAAAAATGTGGGGATTCCTCCTTTGTTGTTCCAGGTTTAAATGGAGTGAAAGCTTGAGCTCATGGAAAACCCATACATTTTGTTAAATATATATATGTACATTATGTTAAAGATATGTGCTGATTCTTACATTTTAATAATTTCAAAGTTTTGAACACTAGAGAGGAATTCAAATACTGAAACTCTGGGTCTTGTGTTCCAGTGTTTTTAACTACAGTTTCACAACTTGAAGGCATTTGGAAAGGAATTGGTCACTCATGCTCATGACATTAAAATCATTTATATAGATCATTTACTTTTCTTTTTTTTTTACTCTTTTTGGAATATACATACTGAGCCATTTGGTTGCTTGCGAACTCTGCATGAAGAAGAAAGCAGCAATTAGCTAACTGATGATGATGAATGGAAGTGGCGATGCAGGAGAAAGAGCTTAGTACAGACAGTAAGTTCAGGTGAGTGTGGTTGAGGGGGGCTTGAGGGAGCTATGGACGTAGAGCTCAGCAGAGGGAGCCCTTTCTTCTGCGTGCCTGTCTCTGAACATCCATTCATGTCACGCTACAGAAAGTGCACAGTTAAAGGTGTGCTTCTAGAACAACAACACCTACAGGCAATCAGTCAGTGAGCTTTTTAAAGTGTATATATATTTTTTAAAACCCCAAATGCAATATTTAGTCTCCAAACTGGTTAAAAAAGAAACCGCAAAGGCCTCCCTTCACAGAGATCACAGGGGGGCACAAAAAAAGAGAAATTACAGCCTTCAAGAGTCTCAGCTTCAAAAAAGCATGGTTCCCTGTTCAGAAACCACAGACACAGTGATGCTTGAGAGGAAAAACAGCTCTCCCAGACTTTACAAAGAAGAAACAGTGAGGCAGCTCTGAGCTTAATATGTAAAACATACACACTCATCATAAGTCTCTGACACTGTAAATACCAGTGGCCAGATTAATCAAAAATAATGGACTTGCTGTGTTTGCTGATCCACTAAGTGAATATTTTTCACTCAAAATCCCTCTTCATTCCAATATTGCCGTCTGGAGCACTGCCAGTGTCAAGAAACCTGAGCCACACCCTCATATTTCTGCGTCCGCCATTAATGACCCGTTGTCAAGAGTTCAGACAGGAAAAGGTCTCAGAATATCACACTTAATGCCACACGCTCCTTTTCATACACATATACAGATGGTCATGTGGGCCACATGCACTGGGGAAATAGAAAAATCACACAGTATCAGAAGATTTTCCCATACACAACAACACACGCACTTACCTGTCACATGTAAAGTGCTATAGAAATTCTATTTGTCTGTCCACACAGTAGGAGGGGTTGCCTGGAGGTGATGAGGAGAGAGTTTCTGTGGAGACAGTAATAAGCGAATGAGGTTGAGTGCAAGGACCCGGGGCTGCGATGTGCTTTGTGCCTCTCTTTGTTCCCATAACAGTAGAAATTACAGGACGCAGGAACAACAGGATTGAGTACACATGACCTAATGAGGGTCCAGGCCTCTGGGAAGAGAGAGCTGGGTGGGGCGGGAGGTTTTAGAGTATCAAGGGAATGTTGGTGGAGGAGAGCCTCAAGGAGAGGCACACAAAGAAAGAGGTGGGATTATAGGTGTCACATTGGTGTTTGTTTTAACTTTGGAGGACAGTTTCGTATAGTGTGATGTCCCCTACATCGCTGATGTCATGTCTGAAGTATTCTTCTGAAGCTCTCTATCCATCTACATCCTTTTTCTCTGCCTATTTATTTCTTCTCTCTTTCTTTCTCCTCTGACTGACCTGACGCAAAGTGACAGCAGTTCTCATTAAATAAAAAAACCCCGGTCACATGTGATATTGACCCCGCAAGTGTTCTGGCTCACCCTGCCCACCACTGGGCTTGACTCTCATCAGCCTCTCTGGCAGGGAGTGACCGAAGCCCCAGAGGTGTCAGGTATGAAGAGGGTTGGAGGTTGGAAGAGATTTTTATTTTTAATCAGCCAATTTGGTAGATTTAATGTGGATTTGCCTGTGATCACCAGTTTATCCTTTCTTTCTTCCTAAATATCTTCTTTAATACACTTGAAGAAGAGCAGCAGGGAAGAAGAGCATTGTTTTCCTTATCACGATACATCACTCGTTTTCCAAAGATTTTCTTAAAGGCGCTCTATAGAGTTTATGAACTTTAGAAGTGTTTTTAGGCAACATTTCATTACGGGTTTCTCATTTTGTTTTTTCAAGCTGCATAGCATCTTTAACTATACATGCAACAGGTTGAGAAAAGGATCTAAACTAATGAGAATTAAAATCCACTGAAAACTCCAGGAGGCTAGGTGATTGTGTGCAGGGGTTACTTATTACTGGACAATACTCTAGGAGAAGTAGTGATTTGGGTAACGGACGCACCACTACTGCATAAAGTCCTTCGACTGAATGAGGTAAAAAAAAAAAAAAACTAGGTGTAAATTTCCTATCTAAATTATTATCTAATTTATTTCATCTTCATCTTCTTATCATTGTGGCTGCTATACCAGGTGTAAATATAACGTTTGACATCCAGGCATCCATGAAAAACAGGATTTATGATCTTGAACAGAGTTAGACGTTAGTAGGAGTTGGCTTGCTAGATTCCATATACCGGAGGCCTGGGATCTTAGCTGTTCCTAGGACTGCGCTCTTCTGAACATAGATCTCGGATGGTGTTCCTGGGATCTGCTGGAGCCACTCGCCTAGCTTTGGAGTCACTGCACCAAGTCCTCCGATTGCCACTGGGACCACAGTTACCTTCACCCTCCACATCTTCTCGAGCTCTTCTCTGAGCCCTTGGTACTTCTTCCGCTTCTCCTGTTCTTTTTCCTGATGTTGCTGTCATTCAGTATCGCTACGTCTTTCAATACGGTCGTCTTCCTCAGCTTGTCCAACACTACTATGTCCGGTTGGTTAGCCACCACTATTTTGTCTGTCTGTATCTGGAAGTCCCACACGATCCTAGCTCGGTCATTCTCAACCACTCTAGGAGGCGTCTCCCATTTTGACCTCCAGGCTTCCATGCCATACCCAGCACAGATGTTCCTGTATACTATGTCAGCCACTTGGTTATGGCGTTCCATGTATGCCCTGCCTGCTAGCATCTTGCACCCTGCTGACTGAGGGATGTACAGCCCTGCTATCACTTCTGACATAAATGAAGACAGAAAACTAACCAGCAGCGAGGCTTGCAGGGTTACTGAAGTTGGGCTAGCTGGTAAATAATGGTGTAACAGTGGTGTTAACAGGAAGCTACTTTTGAGACAAGAAAAAGTAATTTGCTAATATAGCTCTCTTTTTTAAATCACAACCCCAACAATAGTTTGCAGTTAGCAGACAATATTTACATGTCAGAGTTGTAGTAAATGTAGTAAATGCCAAAGCAATGACAAGAAAGAACTTCTTTGTAGTGAAGTGAAACGCGATGTTAAAGACAATGAAAGCTGCAGTTTTTTTTTTAATCTTTGATGGGTTTTTTTTTTCATGTTTCTTCTGCTTTCTTGGCCTTTCTGAATTCGCACACTCCCTCTCTATGCATAATCAAAGACCTGTGCAAACAGGCACCAACGCAGGACCATAAATCCTGCATGAGTCCAGTCTAATAAAGTTCAGTCTGCAGGCAGCCGACAAGGTTCTTCATCATAAAACACGTGTTAAGCTGAAAAGAGCACGAGTTAAACTTTGTATTTAAGTCTACACTGTCAGAAATATCAGAGCCAGTTTGTCTAGATTAGACAGTGTGATTTTTCAGATTTGTGACTTGTGTGCTAAGCTACATTGCTGTGACTGTGTCCATCCTTACGTCCATCTGCCTGTAGTGCACGAGGAGGCCCATCTGCAGTGTTATTGCTCTTGGCTGCCTCTGACAACTTAATGGGATGTTTGATTTTCACATCAGACTTCCTGCGCCGACTTACCCTTTGGTAGTTTGACTTCCACCCGCTTACCTCATGAAATTCAAAACAAACACGCACATATTCACACATATATAAATACACAAATGCAACACTGACCTCACATCACCTGCGACACACATTGCTAATTTCATTTACTCAAACGTAAGCGCAGACGACAGATCCAAAACACACACTGCGGTTGTGTGCTCTTACTTTGAGGCCAGTTATTTCCATAGTTTCCCCATTTAGTTTGTACAAATAATTCTCGACGGGAATAGGTCTGAGGTATTTTTCACATCTCACTTCAAGGCCATCAGACAACTTGTTTGTCATCACGTGCAGGCCATGAGGATGACCTAGCCATGAGACTCAGTACTCTGCGCTCAGTGGTATCGCTTACACCCACTGATGGCTATCTAGCAGTCAGCCATGTCTGCTCTCTGTCTCTGTGACATATGATGATAAAAGATGTCTTCTAAATATCATGAAGTGATGACTCCAGGTTTATGGCCCCATGTGACCTTTTTGACTTATCCATTTGGTCAGAATGCTTAGTGCATTAGGAATGCCCCAAACAACCACTATTTATGTCTTTACTCTGGTAGAATGAACCTTTGTTTCTTCTAAAAGTTAGTAAAATAGCATAAATAGTGGCACCAGCAGTATGATAACAGCACACACTGAGAAATAAGTGCTGGTGCCTGTCGATGGCAAAATTAAAGGTTGTTAGTGAATTTTGGGAAAACGAAACAGGAGTATGTAAAAGTGTTGATTCTCAGGAGAAAGTCTGTATGTGTAGGTTTGGTTCATTTTATGAACTCATGAGTAAATGCTGATTACTAAAAGCTGCTTATTGGTCAGCTGTGATTAAGCGGATTAGGTTGCATTTTAGCACTAATCTATTTTTCTGTAACATGTTATAGTAATCTCATTTCAGTAAGGAGTAGCATTTACCACTTGAGTCTGAGTAATGATAGTTATCAGTCCCAGGTATGTGTCTGAGATTTGCTGGTCAGCTTGCTTGGTATCTGATGTTATAGTCATTCTAAGGAAAACAGTGGAAAATATGGTACGAAAAAAACGATTGTGCAGTCGCTTCACGAGAGGCTGTGAGAGCGCACAATATCAGGGGAACTCTCCTTAAGAGTTGCAGGAGGTTGCTGTCTTACTTTTAATCTTTACTTTGTTGCAGATCTGCTTTTCTGATTGTCTAGAAGCTGTCATCTGGTTTCTAGTGCAGAACACATTCTAGTGTGGAACATGTCCACTTTGCAAAAACGTCAGCTACTACCACCTTCTTTGAGCCCAAACTCATTTCAAACAGGTTGATGGGATGTTTAAAAATATGCTGTACTGAACTGACATTTCTAAAAATTTAGAACTCAGAAATAATGCAGCATGATATCACTTCACAGTTCAAAAGCCAGCATCCGTTATAGCATAGAGATGCATAAATGATCATCTCCATCAGTAAAAGTGCCGCTAATGCTGAATGACATACAGTATACAGGTTTGGGATCAATACGTGCAGCCAATATTAACCCAGTTCCTGCAAACATTTGCCTACGTCGTAAAACTTGATATGTTGCCCTACTGATTTCAGGTTTTAAATTGTTTTCCATTACAGTTTGTTTGCATTGACATCTTAGACAGTGTACTATCTTTTTCCAAAGAAGAAGGTGGTAACGTAGAGGTTAGTTTCTCCAAGGCAGGTTGCCTTATGTGACAAAAGGATGAGGAAAAAGTTTCTTCCTCTTTCTGAGAAGGTTAGGTAAGGCCCATGTTTGAACAATGCTAGAGTTTGTCACTAATGAAGGTTAAAGTTACATGTTTGCAACACAGAAATCTAAAGTTCTGCAGACTAAAGACATTCACAGTGTATTTCCTTTATTTCATTTTAAATAGCAGTGCATTTAGTATTTTTGTCAGACAGCTTGATCCAGGACATAATCAAAGAGCTAACTCAATCTAAACTGTACTGTTGTTTGCCAATGTCAGTGACATGCTAGCTCATCCGGCTCATGATCATGTTGTTTGGATTAGTGTGTGTGTGTGTGTGTGTGTGTGTGTGTGTGTGTGTGTGTGTGTGTGTGTGTTAGGACCGTATGCAGGGAGGGGGGGACAGACAGCGTGAGCTCCTGCTGTTCTGGCTCTGTGGATACGTTCACTCTGCCCTCATTAGATGGTTAACCAGCGTCCAGTCAGGCACAAAAAAAAAACGGGGCCCCTCCAACTGACTATTCGTCTCATCTCCAGAGACAGCAAACAAACCTCCTCACAACACCGATCTAACGCTCCATGAGTGCACCCGCTGCTGCAGCTTGGAACAGAAAAAACAGAAGTATGAAAAGGCTGGGTTGTTGCAAAAACAGCGAGGGGAGGGAAGATTCAATCGATTCGCTATGTATAACCATATCTGACATGCATGTCGGTAGCTGCTTGCTAATTACGGTCCAAATCTACACTAGAAGGTTGTTGTGTCACTGGGAACAATCTGCTGATTGTTGTGTGAGAAGATTGGTCAGACAAGGGCCGGCCACTTTCCCCACTCCAATTATCCCCATTTAGCGGTTCTGCTTCAAGCTGCCTGGACGGCCAAGAGGGGAAAAAAGGAGGAAGCGAAAGGAAAATTGAAAGACGTCAGCAAGACAGAGAAAACAGTCCACCGACTGTCAGGCCATTCTTTTGACACTGTGGAAAATTAAGCGTGCTTTTGGTGAGGATGTTTTTACTTTGCAGCAGCGGGCATTTTAAGAGCGATGATCCTTGCCCTAATGAGCTCAGCTACCTCTCCCCCTCCACTTCTACCTCCCCTGGCCAGTAGGGGTGAGAGGAAGGGAGAGGGACAGAAAGGGTCGATTATGAATTGAGTTAATGAGCCTGGGTTCGGGTGGTGAGGTGGGGGAGGATGGGGAAAGGGCAGCCTGAGAATTCGCCCTTTTCCCCCTCTCTCTCTATTCCTTGTTTCCTGTTTCCTTCACCCTTCCTCTCTTCCAAACTCCTGCAGGTGTTGTTGAAGTAACCTGATTGCTAGTGAAGGATTTCCGTTGCTGGAGGTGTCAGATGTGTCAGATGTGACAGCTCCTGTAAGTGTATCTGATCTCTGACTACTTTGAAGGAGAGCTGAACAGAGTCTAAATATGATCAATACTGATAAAAATAATATACATTAGGTTACAGTTCATGCAGTATCTGCAGACTGAGTATGAATCCAACACCAGTGTTTCAGAAATAATTGGTTTTCCTGCCCATGGAAAAAATCAGAAATTATTCTTTCTACGTAAGGAACTATCAGCTATGACTTAAACAGCCTTCCTGATTTTGTAACCATGTAACAAAAATAAATAGATAAATCCAAGAATATACATTTACTGTATTTGTATTAGTATTAGTGAAATAACACATTAAACGTAGCACAGGATAAATACAACAACAAAACAAATGTTACCAAAACTGACAAAAGCTTACCAACCAGTGTTACTCTGATCCAAGGTCCTTTTAGCTTCTTGGATAAAGAAGCTGCATAGCGAGCAAGAGGGAGACATTTCCCTGATGTCAGATCTTTTCAGTCATGTCAGAGGTCACGTTCACCACAGTTTGTCTTTAAGTAAAAAACATTTGCAAGCACCCAAACACGAGCTGTTGGTGTAGCAGGTGTGAAATACCTGCAAACTGCTAACATGCTGCTGTTAGCTTCCCGCATGCTATGCAACGTTTGCTGTCAACTGCAGGAAACTACACTAAATACAACTTACACTTATTCACAGTGACAGAGGAACAGCCTCTCTGCACAGTGAAACAGTTAGCTTTATAATGTAGAAGCAAGAAAGTTCAGCTTTGACCGTATTAACATGTGTTAGTATTGATGAATGTTCAGTCACATTCATCAATACTAAAATAGTTTTTCACTGGTGAAATGTGTTGCACTTTGCACCATGCATGACACTGCGCATGTTGGCTTATTTTAGCATGCTAAAGTTAGCAGTGCTAGCACCAGTAGCCTTCTTTACCCAAGTGCGATAGATAAATTTTAAAAATATATATGCGGTTCTTAGATTGCAGTCATGGAATCAAGACATCCCTTTTGTTTTTCATTCCGCCCATGCTGGCGCACAAGGAGAGAGGTGAACCCGTGGGCATGCTGAACTCCATGGCCAAGCCTGACAGAGGTCAGAGGGAAGCGGGAGGAGGGTAGAAAAGTGCGTTTGTGTTCCTCTGCGTGCCACATAGAGGGCTTGGCCTACTAAGACTGATTTCAGCCCTAGCAGCAGCCCATTAGAGCTCCCGCATTTCACCCACTGAGCTCGCTTCAACACCCCGACTTGATCAGTCAACCATGTGACTCAGGCCTGGAGCCAGAAGGACTAGAGACAGACAAGAGGGGCGAGGCAGACAGCAAGCGGATTGGTTTCATGAGCAGCAACATTGCTCACATTTATCAATTCCACTTTCAATCTAATAGAGCCAGATTTCGTGGCTGGAGATTTGTATCAAACCACTTATCTGCCCAATTTATCAAGAATCCTCAAAGGCTCTGCTTACTAGCTGAGTCCATGAGGATGACACAGGGTCAGACCAGTGGACAAAAACCCTCATTCTGCATTTGGCCTCTCCAAACCAAGCCGAACTTTCCATCGAAGATAATGGTGGACTGCTGATCTTCAGCACCGTATCAAAAGAAGGCCATTTCCCACACTAAGGCCTGTCTCTTTCTCACAGACGACTCCAAAATGCACAGCACAGATAGCTACGCTCTGTCTCTGCACGCTCAATATTAGCCATGCCAAGCTTATCATCAGCACATTCTGACACAACTCTCCACAGGCCCCCTATTCATTCCCTGTTTTCATTCTCCTTCACCCCAAAAATGTGTATTGTACGCTGGTCACAGGAGAAAAAAGTCAAGTCAAACAAAAGAGCTTTTTGTGTACTATCCAGGCGCCAACTTCAGTAAACAAAGTGTGCTAATAAAAGAGCTCAGTTACAGTGCTTTTTATTTGCTTCAGTCTTGTTTGCTGAGTCACAGCGATTTCAAATTCCCTTGCATGCCACCACATTACATAAACAGGAGCTTTGTCCATGATCAGGTCACCAGGATGTTTGATGTTTTAATGTCCCTCAGCAGCAAAACGGGAGCCTGTTGTTCACAGTGACGCTACATGACAGACATAACGGGAACGGGACGGGAACGGCCTGGTGACATTTCACTCGCGACACGCTGCGACCTTTCAGTTCGTCATCCTGCACTGACGAGACACGAGCACTGATGGAAGAGATAACACTCTGCCACCAGTCTGCCCTTTAGTGTCTGGCATAAACACACACACTCACAATGATGTTGTCCATCTGCCTCCAAGGCAGTGATGTGTTCCCCTGAGGGATGATAGTCAAATTAAGACAGCTACTGATGTGTCCATATGAGTCCCACCTTTCAAAAAGGCCTGTTTTACTTAAATTGATGTGTTAAATGTACGAAAGGTAACATTCTCACACCGTGTCAGAAGGTTTCAGGGTGTTGGCATTTACAGGTTGTATACATTTTGACCAAAACTAAGTTCCATGGCAGGTTATCGAATCTTATCACCTCATGCACGATGATCGATGATCAGTCTATCTTGGCAATGTTGCTGTTGGACGTCTATGACAAGGTGCCGTAACAACAGAGAAGTGAACGCTTTTAGCAGCTGTTAAATTCTTTTATACGCGCTTAAACTACGACTGTAGGAAGGAGGTAAATTAATGCGTTGGACCGTTTATTATATGCACACTTTGAAAGTAACACCATCTTTCTATTGCAAATCAAGCCTATGTGATTTTTAAATGAGTAAAAGTAACCTTTAATACGTCTTTCTTTTGTACTCAAGAGCAGCCTCTGTACGCCTCTTTGTTGTATATATTTTTTAATACGGTATTTTATCATTTATCATTACAGTGGTGGTTTTCCCTCCTGCAAAAGACTGTTTCTAAACTTTGTTGACCTCTGCAAAAATAAAAAGCAAAACTGTATTTTCTTTCTCCCCTATCTATCTTCATATTAAGCCACTGATTCACTTTAAGTTTTATCTATGAGGGAAAAGTTCAATGGGGGCTTTGTCCCACCAAAGTTCATTGCCATGCCATTGGGTAACACACAAAGTCTCAATAAACAGCCCAGATTTAAAATACGTACTTTTATTAGATTGATAACAAGAATGGTTTGTGCAGGGATATTACCATTTTTGTTCTCAATAGGCTGACATTTCTGTGTGTATTAGTTTCAGTATTAGTCCGTTTAATGTCTCATGACTCTGTATCGCTATTGCTCTTTTTTTGTCTCTCAATGCTCACTGTGTCTTTCTTCACCACAACAAACCGGTTAAAATTTGTGTGCCATAGTTAGCCACTCTCTGTCCATCCTGTTACTTTTATAGCAACAATTTATTGATTTGCTTACTCTGGAAAAAAGTATATCAGGTGAAGGTTTACCACACTGGACCAAGAAATTAGAATTATAAATTTGGAAACAGTTGCTGACCCATATTTAAATACTATGATTTAATAAGTGTAATAGAAATAAGTCCCTTTAAAAACTGCAATGAAGATTAAATGTTTAACTTAACAGTGACATATTCTGGTTGATATGTTTATCGGTTCATTTTCAAGTTAGAAAAATTAAAGCTCTCTCGCATTGGAGACTAACTCTGATGCTTCTGCTAGAAAGAAGAAAAGAAAATTTTCATTTTTTTTTTTGACTGGAATGACAGAAGTATAACTTTAAGAAGTTTCTTACAAAATTATAATCTCAACCCCTAAATTTGGATGATCCATCACTCAAGGTAATCTATTTGTGCACCTCCTGACTGCTTTCAGTATGGCTGCTATTGTTAAAATGCTCAGTTGAAGTGAAGTTGAGATTGCTGTTGATTTACTTCTGGGGCTTCATTTATAATCAAAACAAGGCTGAAAAGCCACTTTCTCGTTAGCTACATAATACAAATCTAACTTTTTGCATATCTGTACAGAAATGCTGACACAAGGGAAACAAACAGTAATCTCTAATCTAAATGCTATGTTGACCCATCCATCTGCCCCAGCTTCAACACTAAATGACTCAGAACATGACTCAAGTGTGAACAGGGAACCTCCTCCAGCTGGAAAAAAAGAAAAGAAAATGGAATAAATAGGATTACTTTCCCAGGCACTGGGTCCGTCTTTAGTTTGAAAGGGCTCTGGGCTCGGTTCTTCCCACAGGCAAACAGAGGTTAATGTGTTGCTGAGCAAAAGAAGCACTCAGCAAATTTGACAGGAAATTCCCAACAACAACCAATTCCATTTTTTTCTTAACCACCAAATCCCTCATTTGACTTGAGGGTGGAGAGGAAGGAAGGTCCACCGGTGCCAAGAACGACAAGTGAATTAACTGTCGGTTTCTTTCTGCTTTTTCTTTTTTAAACCTTTGCTACCACAGAAACAAGCTGTCACACAAAATGAAAAGAATAACTAATACAGTGTTTAAGAGCCTTCCTCATTCTGGCTATCATCATTAAAGCCAGGCCTCTGTCCTCCAAGTATTTTCTTACACCTCTCAAAGGTTTATTTTGATTGAGGTTCCTGCAGACCTATAAACCCTTTCGTGAATACATTTATTTGTCTTTCTTTTCTTTGATTAAAATAAATGCTTCTCTAGGGCAACACACAGAAAAAGTGTGGTGTGGAAAAAAATTCCCTCCTTCAGATGTGATGTTGATATGCACCGGACGGGGTTCCACAAAAAGGTTATTGTGTGCCTTAATTGTGCCCAGTCAGTCATGACAGTGGTGGGGAGTGAGGTAAGAGTACTGCCCATATTGAGGGTTGGGCCCATCCCTGCCCTTATGTTGCAACGACTCCACAGCTGTCATCACCTCATTGTCCTGCCAATTACCCGTAATTACTCCTGGCAGCGTCAGTGTCATTCAGCAGCGCTAACAAAAGGCATTACCTTCCTGTCTGTTTGATCAAGAGAGCTACGGATGTTGCCCGAGAGGAAGCACATTCAAATGATATGCTTTTTAAATGTCAGTGTGATAAATTGAAACAAAAAGCTTTCTTTGTTGAACTTACTGTGCTGTGACGCTATACTGGACAATATCCTTCTTGCCCAGCCAATGCAGCTCCTTTTTTTTACATGGCAAAACATAGTAAAGAGAAGAATGCATGCAAACACTAAACCTAAAGCTCCGTCTATAAGGCCATTCACTCATTACTCATGTTTTTTTACTGATAGTTGGTCTGTAGTCAGTCATACTGACTGACATGTTTGCATTTAAGTTTTCAGTGACCAAGCAAGCAGTTGCCTCCAGATGTTGAGCCTGCAACACCCTCAGCATGTGCATGACCACCATTGGAAGTCATTGCAACCTGTCTCCAACCAATCGAGGTCCAAGTCGGGCTGATTGCAATCATTACAAGACAGACTGGTGACAATCTGGAAATGATTGCCTCCTAATTTATGAATGCAGACAAATTTTCAACATATTGCAATGAATCAGTCGAATCATTCTGTGTTGATGAGCACAATTAGTCTGAGACCATAGACTGGAGTTGGACTGGTTGCTAACTGGTTGCCAACTGGTAATATATATATACAATATATAATATAAGTGCAAGGTTACATGGTAAATTTCAAGTTAAACTGCTGTTCTGGTGAAAAAACATCACTATTTCTATGAGGGCCTGGGAGGACTCTATAGTCCCTTTTCCACTAGCAGCTTATTGGATAGGTTGGCCACGGTTTCCAGGGTTTTCCATTAGGTCATAGTACCAGGTATTTTTTCAGTACCTGCTCGGCCACGGTTCCAAGCAATCCAAACTGGTACTAAAATGTGATGTGGTCAGACTGCATGTCACTGATTGGCTGGTCAGTAGCCATGGATCATGAGGGAGTCTCATTTACAAAATTAAAAAATACCATTTTTGAAACTCAGGAATGAAGGAAATGGCTAGAATGGCTTTTTTCAGTAACGAGTAATCTAACTAATTACTATTCCTATCGTTACAACGCCGTTACCGTTACTAACAAGAAGATGCGGGCTGCAGTCGCGTTACTATTTTTCAACAAACAGACGGTTGAAGCTGCGTTCAGCTTACCGCATGTTATATCAGTTGCACGGAAGTAGCTGTCTACGTAAGTAAAAAGTACAGCTTTTAGCAGCTGCGCATGCTCCCGCGGTCAGCAATCACTGTCTGGTAGACTATCAGTTTTTTGCACAACACCTGGAGCTAAGGGGGCGAAACAATCGCACGAGTGCTGCTGTTTGACTGAGGAAGAATAAAGTAGTCGTGGTAAGCCAATCACATGACCACTTTAAGATGACAAAGCAACAAGATGATATATACCAGTTTTTAAATTGTGTTGATAGGCCACGTAAAACCAGAGTCATGATAAACAATATATACGCGTGTTTTTCCTGAATAGTTTTGCCATGTTTAGTGTCTAAGGACAGCGCTACCAAGCACTCTCTGCTTATGACCAAAAAAATTAAAAAAAACAAAAAAAAGCCCGTTCATGTTGGTAGAAAAATGCACCATTTCAACCAATCAAAAAATGATATGGCAACATGACATTTGGTTGTTTAGGAAGAGAAGGAAGTTAGGAGTGACGGAGAGAGAGAGCGAGAGAGACAGAGACAGAGATAAAGACAGCAGAAAAAGAGAGCGAGTTTTGAGATTTGAGAGATTTGTGATGTTTAGCGTGTTTGGAGTGTGTAGTTAATGTGTTGTCTTGTGTAGTTAGTGTGTAGTGTTGTGGATAGTTTTGTTTTGTGTATCAGAACAATGAGGTGACTGCTGTCTCCAGGTAGAAACAGGAGTGAAACACCTCCTGCTTTCAGGTATCAGACTGTGATGTTCTCCTTTATAGTGGACAGAAATTATTTTTTTGGAGTGGCACAGATAATTTGTGTGGCATCTTATTGAATGCAGAACACCTGATGGTTATGTAAATAGTTTGAAGTGGTTATTTAAAAAAGGGTAAAAGGTAAATGGCTGCAAATAACTTTGTTGTTTGCTAAACTTGGTCAATTTTAAAATCATATGCACATTCATATTTGCATTTAAAGTTATGAAATATGATCCATTAAACATGTTTGTGGATGTTACAGTAAAAGATATAACTTTTTCTACTCTGATTTTATGTTTTTGGTCTGATTTTAGATCAATTGTGTTAATACAGTATGTCAAAATGAAAACATAACTATAAATTCAGACACGTGAGGTTGTGCTGAAAAGGATGATACCAAACAAGGGAAAGTAAAGAGTTTTTAAAGGTGAAATGTGGAGGAAACATCAAAAGTAGTCAAAAATGGCCAATTACACCCTGGACCCCAGAGGGTTAAAAAAAAAAAATTTAAGTACTTTTCAAGTAATTAATTACTTTTACAATCTTGTAACTCACTTACTAACTCAGTTATTTTTTTGAAGAAGTAACTAGTAACTATAATTAATTACTTTTTCAAAGTAACTTGCCCAACACTGGATATCAGTAATTTTGTTTGTGCTGCAGTGGCCAAACAATGTTTCCTGTAGTGTGACTGCAGAATAAATGGACAGTCCAGGTTTTGAAGTCTGCTTGAAGTCCAGCAGGAGGGCACCTGCAGCTGGGGTAGTGCAGTCTACACAAAACTGACAAAAAACTGCTGAAAGTCGTAACATTTTGTGCAAACCACTTCTGATGTTGTTTCAGAGACAATTTCAAACAAGGTGCAGTCTTCTTAATTACTGAAAGAGTCGCTGGTGCCATGAGACACGTGAATACAATGGTATATATTGTATATTCTTGCTTAGTTTATGGCCAGTAACACAGCTGCAGTGTTTCTTCTTCAAAGGATGCAATCAGTAACCTGCTGCATTATCTTGCTTATTACGGTAAATGTGACAGTGTCCACATGATTTGTGACCGGCATGTCCTGCAATGTTATGTTAGTGCAGTCTAGATAATTGCTGTATAGCTCAGACTGTACTACAAACCCTAAATCTTCCTTTGCAAATCTCATTATGTGATAAAAAAGAACACACTGCAGATGTTTCTGCTCTCCTAGATATCACAGCTCTGTGTCCGTCTGCCACTGGTTATCCAAACCAGGGGTTTAATCATTACCGAGAGCCCAGACGTGTTCCCATGCTGCGACTGATTTCACTGTCATTTTTCATCCATGAGCGGCTTGAATGAACTTTACAGCTACAGCTCCTTCACTTAATCATGTTTTATGGCTCCTCTGACCCTGGCTGCCGAGAGGAGATGGCAGAACATGGCGGGCCGAGGCCTTAAACTAATATTTATGAACCAGCTTACGCTGACTGTTTGCCAGACAGGAGCTTCCTCTATGGAACAGTGGCAGAGGCTCATATAGACTACACAGGGCATAGATAAAACAGCGTAAAACTTAACTCTTAAAAAACAATTACAGGGCTGACAATCGCCAAATAAGATGTGAGCCGCATCCTGCCGCAGCAGTATGCAACAGTTATCTAAGTTCCAAACAGTCAAACATGAGGTAAATGCACAGAAGTAAATATTTCTTAAAGGGAAAATAGCAGAAATCACATATAAAATCAGTCAGTAGACGCAAAAAAAAAAAAATTGAGGGGCTAAATCTGGCCCTGTATCAAAAATACTCAAGTCCACAATGAAGTTAAAATGTTCACATGTGTACTTTACATAATTGAAGATGGCTGACCTTCCCTGAGCATGGTTCTGCTGGAGGTTTCTTCCTGTTGAAGTGGAGTTTTTCCTTCCCACTTTCACCAAGTGCTTGCTCATAGCTGTTGCTGATGGTTTTTCTCTGTATTGTTGGGTCCTTATCTTGCAGTATAAAGCACTTTGAGGCAACTCGTATTGCCATAAATAAAACGGAATTGAGCTGAATATAAAAAAGGCTTACATCACAATAATTCATTGTGAATTAACTATCTAATAGTAGTTATTTCTGTTTCAAAAGCTAAAACGGTGCAATCTCCTGGAGTTGCTATAGTAGGGTTGTACTGCATTTTACAGTGTAAGCCAAAACTAAACATTTGATAAAATGCCCAAGATTAAAATCATTACAGGAAATCCAACCTGCCTTCAGCCACCACTTATAAATACTAAAAAACAACAATTAAAAAAAATCTAATTAAAAAACAACAATTAAAAAAAATCTAATTAATAGTCCCTCATAAACCTAAATCCTGGCAGTACCATTTACCATTTGATACACAATAATAAAGCTGGGAATCTTGTGAGAGACACTTTTTCTTTTTCTTTTATCAAACTGTTCTCCCACTAGGAGCTCAGTCTGAGTGGAGTTTTTTTTCTCCTCCTCTTACCTCATGTAGTGTATTTTCGTTGTTTTTTTTCCTATCAGCCTACCTTCTGACATGTCTGCCCAATGTGATGTTTGTGTAAAGTTGGTCAGAAGGTTCCTTTGTGAGTGCGCATGCGCCATTAGCGTGCTGCCTGCTGTAACCCCTAATTTCCCTCGGGATGAATAAAGTATTCTGATTCTGATTCTGATTCTGATTAAAAAAAGGGTGAAGATTTTGGGAAAAGAGGTTAACTCCAGTCAATTTGCAGTTACATCCAAAGTGAGATCACCCTCATGATATTATCAGAGTGATTTCTTTTGCTTTTGCCTCCAGAGCCTGCATTTGCAAAAATGCTGAAGCAAGAAAAATGAAGATAAAAACTACTACTACAGTCACAGTAAGCTGCAAGCCTAACAGGTGGCCTTTCAGAGTCCCACACACTGGGGGAAGCAGAAATCATCCAAACAGCACAACATGACCCGTGACAACTACGGTTTCCCAAAAAACATGCGACAAAATCCACACGTTTGTAGGCAAAGTGCTGCATCCAAAGTCAAAGTTTTTGACTCCATTTGATATATTTTGGATAATTTTTTTCGCATTTCATCCACATATTTAAAGTAGCACGTTTATTTCATGTCTCCAGTGATAATCACTCATGCTGACTGGGGTTGATGAAATGATATGGAAGATAATATCCAGCTACCCCAAACTAAAGTGAAAACAAACATGCAAGACATTTTAAACTTGCATCTGTCTCCCCCAACTTTTTTCCAACATGTAGTGGTTTTGCTATTTTTCCTTTCTTTCGCTTTAATTCAGTTTCTTTCATTTATGAATCATTAATTCATTCTTGCATTACGTCACAGCATACACTTCTGATTGGATTTACAGGCGAGAGGAGACGAAAGGGTTTGACTCAGTCACTCTCAGGGAGAGGGAAAGCTAGAGAGCAAGGAGAGAGGGGGAAAAAGGAATTAACTGAACAAGGGTGCGTTCATAAATTTTACTTTTGCTTTCCTTCTTTCAAAAGCTTCACAGTCTCACTTCAAATTCTTTTTTCAGTGTTCATGCTGTTATTACTACCCCCTGAAATTCCCATAAGTCCAAACACATTGCCAAATTGCCATATTTCACACACAATGTCAGAAAACGGTGGCACACTACTGAACAAGGAAGTCCTAGTTTACAGTTTTGCGGTGTGCCTGCATAACTTTTACACCTCGCTGTGCCAGCATCAACATTCGAGGCCTCCAAACCACACCGTACTCACTTCCAGAGCTCATACTGTGAACTCACAACAGCTTTTCTGAGAAATTTATTTATCAAGAAGACAGACCGTTGTAATATTCGACTGAGGCAAGACCAAGGTCGACTGGAAACCTGTCTCCAAGCTTGAGGTACCACTGCCAACACCTCTGCCGGGACGGGTGGAGACAGTCTCGAAAAAGTGGCAACTCTCAGAGAGCAGCCAAAATATCTGACTCCACTTGTAAGACTGAGCTGATGTAATATGTCCTGGAAGGCCTCCTTGTTGCAGTGACCTGGTGAATTTCCCCATATTGAACTAACTTCTGCCACAGTCCCCGCGTGGTATATCAAATGTGAGTGAATGTAGGTTTTATTAAGTGACTAGAGATCTGTAACGTCTAAACACACTGAGACATCGCTCCCTGAGTCTTGGATGTGACCCAAATCAGAGGAGAGACTGCTGAAGTGATGCCTACTCCAACTCCAGTCTATAAACTGAGAGTCTTGAGCTGCACTCGACTCCCAAAGTCAAACTGAAGAGCCTTTTTATGATCTGTTTATGTTACTCAAAGCAGCCGCCATTTTCCAGACCCTCTTCAGTTTGGTCTTCTGTACTCGACTCCCGACGGACACATCAGGAAACCTTGGCTCCAACTCCGTGGGAACATGAAAACCAGCCACGAGTGGCGAGAAAACTGTTCTCTTGCATTCATTGGCGCTCCCGTGAATGCAAACGCTCACATCGCTGCTCTTCCGCCCTACGTCCCTCCCCGCGCTGTCCTCACCTGCAGCAATAACTTTGTCACGTCATAAAAAAACAGTTGCTAAAATGAACACCATTTCAACCCCCACCTTGGCCCCAGGTAGCGTGTGAGGAAACACCTCGCTGGAGCTTCGTTCAAACGTGGCTCTGTGCAGGACTACAGCTCTCACCATGTCGCTTGAACTTGGCTCCAGGGCCCTGTGCAGTAAACCAAATGGCACAGCAGTTTCATTGTATGCAGCGAATGTATTTCTGGCCTTTTGGTGCTCTGATTATACAATGTGTGTATTATTTTCATGCGCATTATGTGTAGTGGAAAATGCTTTCATCTCGGGGCAAAGGGGTCTGCTACAGCGTTTCCCTCTCAGCCGCTGAGACTCACAGAGCGGAGACAAGGGTCTGCGCCTGATATGAGTCACACTCAATCTGGACTGAGGGAAAGCAGCGGTGGCCGCAGGCGTTCTGCACGGTGGTGATGTGTCGGTTGCGAATGAAATAATAATCATAATGGATTGGATTTATATAGTGCTTTTCAAGGAACCAAAAGCACTTTTTACAATTCCACTATTCATTCACTCTCACATTCACACACTGGTGGAGGCAGCTACAGTTGTAGCTACAGCTGCCCTGGGGCAGACTGACAGAAGCGAGGCTGCCATATCGTGCCATCGGCCCCTCTGGCCAACACCAGTGTCTTGCCCAAGGACACAATGACCAGGACAGAGAACCCAGGGATCAAACCGGCGACCGGTCTTAGAGCCGGATCTTTGACGTGAACGACGCGAGCTGTGGCTTTTTTTCTCTTTCTCTCACTCTCTCTATCGCACTTTTTATCCACTTCACTCCGCATGTTCATAAACTGGCTAAGAATATTATATAATTCCCCAACAGCTTGTGTCAGAACAAATGACCAGACATCCTCCAGCTTCTGTCTCCTGAGGGGCACCAGACAGGGATGCCCACTCTTCCCCTCACTTTTTGCAATTTTTATCGAACCACTAGCAGCAGCATTTAGACAGGCTACAACAATTAAGGGCATAAAATGTAAGAACGTAGAACATAAAATCAGTCTTTATGCGGATGATGTGTTGCTTTTTCTCCAAAACTCACAAACCAACCTTTCTGAGGTAATTACTCTAATAAACTGGTTTTCAAGAGTTTCAGATTATTCAATTAACTGGTCAAAATCTACAGTTCTTCCAATTAACTGCTCCTTCCATAATTCTTCTTCTGCCCCACTACATGGATGCCCCCCCAGTGGTCCTCCTTGGGCTCTCGCACTCTGGGGCCTCTGGATGTCTGGGGCCTGGATCTCCTCCATGCCTGCTTCATGCCCTGGGGGAAAGGGCTATGGCTCTCTACATCCTCTAGCAGACCATTACATGGGGAAACCTTTTGAATACAAGCGCGCTGATCCACACAGGTGTGCACAAGGGTGGTCACTGTTCATAGATATAAACTACACCTCTATTGGCTGCTATTTCCAAGCACATTGTGCGCTGTCGGTCCTGCTTGCTACACAACAACATTCAATATTTAGTATTTACTGCAGTTTACACTTAGCTAGATTAACGTGATGGTGTTGTGTTTAGTATGTTGCTCTGTTTTTTTTTGCTTGTCTTCTCTTCTTTTTCTCTCAACGGGTGATCCAGGAGATTTTTTTTCTCTTCTTTCTCTTTTTAAGTGCCCTCTCTCACTGTCCCTCTTCCCTTCTGCTTTTCTTTTCCTTCATCTTTCTTTCTCCCTTTCCTATCCCTCAGTCATGTCTTTCCCGTCTGTAACAACTGAAAATAAAATAAATAATAACAACAAAGGTCGATCAAATGGACCAATACAACAAGGCCGACAACAATTCTGACGGCTAAAGAACCAAATGGGACAGGCAAAAAGAAAAAAAAAACAAACAAACTCAAAGGTAGCTAAGGGAGTAAAGGAGCATTTTACTTACCACAGATATAGATATTTCCATTATATTTACTTGTATCTGTTAATATATAGACTGTGTCACTCTCTTATAGCTTAAAGTGGAATTAATAGAGCGGTAGCAGTGTAAGCATACCCTTAACTGAAAAAGCTCAAGCTTGTTTCACTTCTGTAATTATGTGATTTATGCCCACACTGAAACCGATCAGTTTTTTTATTTTCTTATAATTTTCCACCTCAATTTGCAGTTACATCCTTAAATGCTGAAGGGGCCCAAATTAAGCAGCCACAGCAGCAATCTGGTTCCTATTTTGAGACATAAAAATTGAAAAAGAAAAAGAACAGAGAACGAAAGAGAGCAAGCTGCAGTCTGCCACTGCTGAGATGCTAACCATTTCCATGTGTTTGTGTGTCTTTGCTAAAAACCCCCACCCCGCCTTCTCTTTTTTTACCCGGCCGCGTCCCGCTGTTTCTTCCCCTCACTAAACAGACTATAAAGAGCGTGCATGGCAGTGGGAGGGACGCAACAAGGTGCAAGCGTTTTAAACAGCCAACCGCGTTCTTCGTTCCCGACCTCAGTTGCTTATTGACTCCCCTGATTGGCTGTGCCGGGTGCACAGATGTTCCTTCTTTAATGATTTTTGTAACCATTAAGTTAATAGTTGTTTATGGCAGTGAAATTCAGGAATGTGAGGGGGAAGTGGAGGAGGATAGCGGATAGAGAAGTAGGGGACTTTTGAGAGGGGAGGGTGGAGTGTGATGTTGGGATAAATATGAGGAGGGGGCTGGCAGACTTTGGGCCAACTGTGGTGTAGACTGTGGGTTAACATTACAAGGGGTTGGAGACAGGGGGTTTACACATATTCTGTCATGTAAAGATGCAAATGCACACTTACACATTACCACAAGAATCTTTAGTGAACCATCAAAGCTATAAACATAGAGATTTGACACAAAGACTAGCACAGGGGGAGTGTTGCTATCCCTTATAGAGAAAATTTCAAATCCAAAAATATTAGCAAAAAGTTGATGTAAAAAAGATACGATGTATTGTAACATAAAACCTTGTAAAAGATCAGTTGTAACGAGGGCGTAATAAAGTTGCAATACTGAAAGAGCTATTTCATTCATCCTGATTCCCATTAATTTTTCCCAAAGACGGTAAGGGGACTCACATTTGCATCACTTAGACAGCTTGAATTGAGTCTTTTAAGTCTTATCTTTGAAAAAAAAAAAGGGTACAAGCTTGTGGGCATAAAATTGTGTTGACAAAAGTTAATGATTCCTAATGTGGATTTTAATTAGCATCTTTCAGTCATTAAGCTTATAATTCTGTTGCTAACGGTGGATGCTAGCTAGGAGGCACTGTGTTATCAACACATTGTTAATGCTTGCACAGCTAGCCCTTTTCCACTAGTACCTACTCAGCTCACCTTGACTCAGCGCTACTCTACTTCTTTTCAATTTTTCTCCATTACAATTGAGCACCACCAGAATGTACGGTTAGCCATGGCACCAAAAGTCCTGTGACATCATTTGTATGCGACACAAACAATACAACAATGTAGGACATATCTGCGGATAAACTGACAGCAACCATCTGCATCTCGTTGCTGGACTATGGCGCTGGTTTGTGTGGAGCCATTGTCCTCTAATATCCTATTGCTGGGTTTCAAAGATGGTGTTTTTTCGATTTTTGTTAAGGAGTCACTCTAATAGCTCGAATGAAGTATGACCCCACTATCTGGCCAATCGGTGGCATGCAATCTGTTAACATCACATTCGGATTGGCTCAGATTACTTTAAACCCCGGCGGAGTAGATATTTAAAAGGTACCTGCTAAAAAGTACAACCACCTAATGGAACCCTCGTCGATTCGAGTAAATCAAATAAGTACTAGTTAAAAGGGGTGTAATTGATACAGTTTGAGTCGCTGTATTTCAGCACTGCTGCTAACGTTAGTGTTACTTGGACTGGTCCTAAGTTTTTGCTTTTCCATGTTTATGGGCAAGCTAGTTGGAAAAACTGTGCTGGTTACTTACTCATTTTTGTTTTCTTGGGTATTAATAACTAAATGTTGAATACATTTGCTACATTTACATTACACCATTGGTGACACCACTATGGGTACTCAGCCCAGCTCCATCAACTTTACTTTACTCCCTTGAAATGCATTTTCTGCCTTATGTTTTCTCTCTTTACTTTCTGACTCACTGGCACTCTATGGTGCATTAATATTTCATTTATTTTACATAAATGAACAACTAACTTATACTATTATTCATAGGTATATAGTTGACCAAGAAAGAACATAAGATACTTTTACTGACATACACGATCTACTGTACAATGTAAAGTGCCTTGAGGCGACTGTTGTCGTGATTTGGCGCTATATAAATAAAATTGAATTGAATTGAAAAAAATATATTAATAATTATCTGAGGCAGGAGAAGATTAGTGGTTTCTACAACATACTGTAAAGAAAACAGGAGATTACTCAGCCACTCAAAGCCCCTCTGTGTCTGTGTGTATGTCTGTTTGTGCATGTCCACTTGTTATTACTGTGCCAGAGCACATATGTAGTACACATTCATTCACCTCCTGGTATTTGAACTTTTACTCAGACTTCTGCTAACATCCCACTTCCTCCTCATGCTGTGGCATTCCTCTCTGCACATCAGTGGCCAAACGCATCCATCTCAGTCCAATCAGGCGTCTGTCATACTGAAGGAGCCTCTAAAATGTAAACTTACGAGAAACACTGCGGTTACTCCCTTCATTCTCTCTCAGCTACTCTGAATTAATGGAAAAGGGTAATCCACACAGGACCGCACTGGGGCGCCTAGTCTCTGGTCAGGTACCGCCAAAGTGATGGTGTGGCCTGCAGGGTCAGAATGAGTCCCAGGTGTTCCTGAGAAGAGGGGTAGGGCGGTAGTGGCTGGGACTGTGGCTATTGCTAACGATGCTAACACAAACCTTCTGTCGCAGCCATATAAAATGTGGCCCCTTATTAAGAGGGGAAAAGGAGGGATGGGTTTCCTATAGGGTCCCTTGAGGAGTTCTGTGGAGCGTGACGTGGAGGGAGTGCTAACTACTACTGTATGTATCTTAAATCTGTCTTCTCTCACGGGTAAGGCTGGAAGTCTCCCATGAACTATGTGCAGAGACTACAAGCGCATTTGTGTGTCTCTGTTTGGTTGCTGATTTGGGAGTTTTTCTTAATGAATGAGGCTCTCAAAGCCTCAAAGCACAGCCTACAATACATTACACATGCAACAGGGTTAGCCTTTTTACCAGTATAATACAGTAAAGTGGCAGAAAATCGGTCAACAAAACCAATTCAATTCCAACGAACTGTTCATTTTAGCAACAAATATCAGATATCAGCTTAATGTGTCATTCATTTCTATGAATTTAAAGCTGCACTGGGTATTACGTCTGTAATGTGATGACTTTCACTTATATGAGAAAATTACCACTCAGTTCTGCAGTTTCCCTCAGCTATACAAAGAAAACTTTTTTAAGTCATTGTTTTAATTTTAAACCTCAAAATTTAGGTTTAGTCTTTTACACTCTGATCAAACTGACACATGCAGGCTATATTCAGACAACCAGAGCATCCCAAATTGAATTTAGTGACCAGCTACTACCAATATGCATAAAGACTATTCATATTTACAAGAGAGGTTCCAAGAGAGGTCATTAGCCACTTCAGCTGACAAAATCTAGCTTTACTTTAAGTAAACCTTACTCCAGGCTACTGTAACCTAAACCATAATGTTACAATATGATAAAATCCTCTCAGCATCTCTCAGTTCACCCCTTACATGTATGTATTGGCCCAAATACCTCAGATTTAATGCTACACTTCACCTACTAGTCTCACCTCCTAAACAGCTGAGTGCTACAGCGGCTGCTTAATCCCGCCCTGTTAAACCTGTTTTTATCTGCAAGTCAGCCGCGTCCATCAACAGGAAATTAACCCCAGCTTCCTTGTAATGCGAAACAGCTCTGGGCTCTATAACAGCAATTCTCATTCACAAGTCTTAGACACACACACATGCACACACATTGTTAAAAATATGCCCTGACGCCTGGGACTGGGTTGAGGATGAAGTCATCAACACACACGCAAAAGTTTGGATACGATACACACTCACAAACACACACACACACACGTAACTCCCACCCCCACCCCCCTGCACCACACACAGGCAGCATTCCCAGCACTAAATGGCTGCAGAGACAGGGGTGTTATGGCTTCACTGTGGGCAGACGTACAGCTGGGAATGTTGGACGTGCAAGCTGGAATACCTGGCAAGGCAAAAAAACTCTGGGAAAGGAATGTTGCATTGACAGGAAGGTATGGAAAGGAAACTCTAGGTATGCGCGTGTACTGAAAACAGAGGCCACAGTTGTCAATTGGTATTATCATTTATGGCTAAAAGTAGGAGTGTTTGATTAATGTGTAGTCAGTCAGATAAGGTGGAAAACAGAGATAAACATCTAATCGGAGAAAACACATTAAACATGCTGGTTCACGTCTGTGTGTAAAAGATAGCAGAAGCAGCCTCACTGCTGCTGATAAGGTCTCATTAGTGACAGGATCACACCAGGTGGAGCGCATCCATCTCCTCCATAGGAAGTCTGCAGTGTCTGTCTGACAGTCCAAAAATGAAGAACATACCTAATCCTATGCAGGAAAAAAGATGTTATCTAGGAAAGTCCTTCCAGGTGGAAAGTCTTTAGACTGGTAAATATCAAAGCTTTCTTTATTTGTGCTACATCAAGATATCAGTGACTCATAAATAAAAACAGACCCCCCAAAAAAGTCACGGAAAAACTACATAATTTGTCAATTCACTCCCTTATTCACTCATGCTCTACTCCCTCCCTATACGTCATTAGTTTACTTTAGAAAAAGGAGTAAATGGCTATATTTTGGACATTCATGAAATCATACAAACACAAGGACATACAATTATGAGAGACGCAAATGTCCCTACCAATTTCTAGACACTGCTCTATGTGTCCACAGGTGCTAAAAAATAAATATAACCACTGTTGTCTGTGAGTGTCTACTTTATGTATTTGGTACACACTATGTTGGTATGAGGACTGCATCTCCTATTGATTCAGCAAATAAGAGCATTATTTTTAGATATAAGGAATTATTATATCAGTTGGGTGAGAACCATCAACCAGAATCAGTAACGATCTAATGTCGATGTTCTTATGCACCATACCTAAACCTGCTCCAGAGAGCAGGTTAGGCTTGAGGGAAGAGATCCATAAATACAAAATCATCACCTATGGCCAATCAGTTCTTTCTGGAAAGTAATGCCTCCTCTCCTCGAAGATTTCCTGGACCTTGGTGTGCAACGGGATCTATAGTTTTTAGAGATCACTCGAGTGGCAACAATAAAAAAAATATAGATTGTTAGAGGTGCCTTTCTTTCTGTTTTGACCATTTGTCTGTAACACATTTTGTATGTTTTGAATGTTTTCTTTATTATTATTTTTCTTATAAATAATTGCATAATGGAATTGTGAGTTTAGATTTGTTTTTATCTGCTCTTATACCATTCAGCTTCTCCATGCTAGCAGTTGAAATAATGCAGCTCCAACTGTCTTATACACCAAAAGAACAGACCCCTTACTTTTAAGCAGCACGTTAGTTTAATAGTAACAATGGTAAGATCTTGTCAGGCCTTACCAACTGGATGGTAACCACCGACAGAGTGTACGTTTTTTGTTTTTGTTTTCTTATTTTTGGTGATAACCACCTTTGTGTGACTGTGTAACAGGATTCATTTTTATTTATAAAGCGCCAAATCACAACAACAGTCGCCTGCTTTATATTGTAAGGTAGACCCTATAATAACACATACAGAGAAAAACCCAACAATCATATGACCCCTATGAGGAAGCACTTTGGCAACAGTGGGAATGAAAAACTCCATTTTAAAAGGAAGAAACCTCCAGCAGAACCAGGCTCAGGAAGGGGTGGCCATCTGCTGCGACCAGTTGGGGTGAGAGAAGGAAGACAGGATAAAAGGCATGCTGTTGAAGCGAGCCAGAGATTAATAACAAGTATAGGAAGTCTGCAGTGTCCATCTTACAGTGTATTTACATAGCATTTACAATGGCTCTCCCAACAAACTAAAATTTTATCCACAACATGATTGTGTGGAACTTTTTTAAAGACACAGCATACATTTTCATTGCTATGCAGATGATGCCCAACTTTACCTATCCATGAAGCCAGACAAAACATCAATTAGTCAAACTGCAGGAATGTCATGAAGACATAAAGACATGGATGATCTCTAATTTCTGCTTCTATATTCAGATATAATTCATGTTATTCCATTAGTCCTAAAAGTCTGGTGACTTACCAGGTGACACCAGTAACACTGTGAGGAATCTTGGACTCATTTTTGACCAGGATATTTCCTTCAATGTGCATATTAAACTGCTTCTTGCATCCATACCTTATCCATATTGGTCCATTTGAAGATGTGGTTATATTTTCGATACCTGTAGTAGTATCTATCCATTCTGAAATGAGATTAATAACTCTGGGTTTGAAATTCTTCAAATATGCATCCGTAGATCTTTAAAGCAAGTAGCAGCAAAAAATAAATATATACATGTAGTGAGGTGCAGTGTTTGTTTTTGCCAGAGATTAATGTGGAGCAGACTGGGTCTATTAGCCACCCCTTTAAAGCTGTGTACACTTCAAACGAAGGAGTGCAGAAGGAGCAGATGTTGCTGATTTATTAAGACAACAAGGAAATGGCTAATGGTATCTGAACTTTATTTGTTTTGGCTAATTACATAGAGAGCAAAGTCCTCCGAATTGACAACCATGATAATGTTGGGAAATCTGTCAGGTTCAGTCTCTCAGTGCTGGAACTGAGCTGATGCACTGTGGGCTCAGTGCAACGGTGGCAGCAGTTTCTTGGCTTGCAGTCTGATGTGCCACAGCTTCAGGTCACAGCGTTCACTGCAGCACCATACTGCCCTGCGTACAGTTCTATTGTCTGTGGACAATGCACACAGAGAGCCTCCACACGGTCACTGGGGCAAATACTTGTGCACATACTGGGGTGGAACAAAAAACTCCCACTGAGATTTAGACTGCGGCACTTTTCTTAAAAAAAAAATAAAAATCAATGTTTTTTCTTTCTTCTTACCAAACTCCTTGTTTGATTATTGCTGTCATGTTAATGTTTGTAACTAAAGCACTTTCAAGAAAACAACAAAAAAGGGCAGTTTTTTACCCACTTAAGCAGCATAGGTCAGTTGGTTCATACCATGACTAATGATCTGACTTTTTCTTGTCTATTTTTTAACAATATGCAAAGAAAATGGATTCATGGGGTCCAGAGGATAAACTCTTATAGGTGCTTTTGGGCAACACAAACTGGTGGAAGTAGTGGCCCCCCTTTTTCTGTGTCCACACTGCACGAGCTTTTACATTTTTAGAACATGGTTTTTAGGTTCTTTTTTAAGCTTCTAATATGGAGCAGTAGTTTGAGGTGATTGGTCAGGATGTTTATTTGTTTAGCCTACAAAGAGACACACTGCTAAAACACTACCCACATAAATAACAGCTCTTAACCTGAGTCTCAAAAAAGCGCCCAAAAGCAGTACAATTATGTCATAGATCAGGGGTGTCCAACTCCAGCCCTCAAGGGCCGATGTCCTGAAAGTTTCAGATATCACCCTGGGTCAAAACACCTGAATCAAATGATTAGTTCATTACCAGGATTCTGGAGAACTTCAAGACATGTTGAGGAGGTAATTTAGCCATTTAAATCAGCTGGCTCTAGGACACATCTAAAACCTGCAGGACACCAGCCCTTTGGGCCTGCAGTTGGACATCCCCGTAATAGCTGAATGAAAGCTGAATTCAAAGAACATTATGTGTTTATTCTGTCTAGATTTTGCCACATTCAAACTTCCTGGACCACGGTGTAACCGTACCTGGCTTCAGGACTTTTAGAACAGATAGTGATGTTAATCTGAATGATGAAGAGAAATGTGGGAGAGAATACACTAGATGTGGTAGTAAAGTGGTGCAGTCCCAGACATGTTATTGTGAAGGAATGTTTCTCTGGCCTGAATATTGAACAACCAGCTGCTGTACTGTGGTGAGGAGACAGATACAGGAAATCTTTACCACTTTCTACCACAATACCTCATCATCTGTCAGATTTTACTTATTAGGCTCCATGTTTCACATCTTCAGCTTTCTTAAGCAAGGTTGTTTTTTGGGTATAGATAGATCAAATTTACACATCCCTTGAACTGGGTTTGATGGATGTGTTGGTGTACCTCGGGCTTCAGTATCTTGCCCAACTACTTTCACAAGGACTGTAGAAGCCTAGATCGATCGACCAACCTCCTGATTGGTAGACAACTTGCTCTTGTATTAAGTGTTTGCTTAAAAAGCACTCCAACACTTTCATTGGTGGTGGGAAGCACTGTGCAGTGAATGAAAAGAGTTGTACAATGTCATCTTTGGCTCTGGAAAAACTTGCTCATGATGTCCTAGTGACGTCACCAGGGCTGTTCCATCTTGTGCTTGGAAGCTCTACTTTTTTTTTTTTAAGAAAGCCAGCAGGATGAAAAACATGTTTTTAGTAGGAAACAAGTGTCTACTATTAGGCTGAATTATGGGTCCAGAATTGAGTAAAACTTGGTATCTAGGACGAAATCTGAAGAAGTTTGGCTTTTGTTGGTGTAATTTTGAACATTTGTATTTCATTTTATTTTTAAATTCCTATAAGGCTTCCAAGCTTCATGACATGTTTGTGGTTTTTCATGTGTGACATGGTGGTTAGCACTAATCTGGGTGTCTGCTCATCTTTCCATGAGCAGACACCCAGGTTAATTACTGAATCTGAAATTGGCTGTGTGCACGAATGTGGAAGGGACTCTATGTGTTTGTGACGTGGACAGGTTGCCCTGTGACAGCTTGGTTAAGGTTAGGACTGGATAGGCTCCAGTCCTGCATGTGACTGTAAATGGGATGAGCGGAAGAAAATGGCTAGATTTTGTAAGTGTTTATTTTCCTTAACATATAATTCCCCATCCTCTTTATGGCACTCTTCCCACCTTAAGAGTTCCTTGAAAATGTCAACACAAATTTACCACAGCTCTCCTTACATAAGCTTTAAAAAGGCAAGTCAAAGAGTCCAATTAAAGCCGCATGCTAACCATGGATGTAACGCAATCCAAAACTAAAGTTCATTTAGTGGAAAAACCAATTTTGGCCTGCTGGTTAAAAGAGGGATGTTTTTCATTAACAGGAGTATGAGTGAGCACTCACTGACAGACAGCAAATGAAGCACGAGGCTTCTGTTTTCGCATGCGTGAGTGACACAGAGCAGCAACATGTTCTCTGTGTTTCAGGACAGTCGTCCGCACAAACATGCGCTAAGTTACAGTCGGAAACTAAACTATTTCTGGCTTGACAGAATGTTGTGAGGGTCGGTGAGGTAACATGAAATCATAATTATTAACCTGTGTGTGCGTGCGTGTGTGTGTGTGTGTGTGTGTGTGTGTGTGTGTGTGTGTGTGTGTGTGCTTGAGAATGACAAAAGAGATGAGTCTGCCTTGGAAGGCCAGTGGAGAAGAATGGCAGCGGGTTCATGGTGGTAATTTTCATACCTGTGTCATTAGTAATGGTTCCCAAATTTCATGGGGCCCCAAATAAGACTGAGGGGATTAGATAAAGCCCCTCTACTGTAAAGAGAGAGGAAAGGAGGGAGGCACAGTACCAAGGAGGGAGTGTGGGGAGTGCGTAAAATTAAGAAGGTGCATGTTTCTGTGGAATGACAGTCAAGAGTTTTTATGATTACTATCTGTACTCAACACACTGGGTTCATTTGCTGTGCTTGGAAGGTCATCAAGGGCAGCCAGGGCTCATTGGTGCACATGGATAGCAAAGGCTGACTCGTGTGTTTTGATCCAACAGACGACCTGCTTAAATTGCCAAAAAAGTTAATACTCATTCTGATAGAAAGGTGTCAGAATTAACAGTGCATCACTTTGTTGTGTATGGGGCTGCACAGCTGCAGACCAGTCAGGGTGCCCATGCAGTCAGAGTGCCCCTGTCCACCATCAAAAGCACTAACAATGAGCATGTGAGCATCAGAACTGGACCACAGAGCAATGCCAGAATGTGTTCTGGTCTGTTGAATCATATTTTCTTTTACATCACATGGAGGGCTGGGTGCCCGTTTGTGGCTTACCTGGGGAATACCTGTCACCAGGACACATTTACAGGGAAGAAAGCCAGTGAAGGCAGTGTGATGTTTTGTGAAATGTTCTGCAGGGAAATGTTGGGTCCTGCCATACTTGTGGATGTTACTTTGACATGTACCATCTACCTAAGCATTGCTGCAGACCATGCACACCCTTTCATTGAAACAGCCTAATGGCTGTGGCCTCTTTCAGCAGGATAATGCACCCTGCCACAAAGCGAAAAGGGTTCAGGAATGGTTAGAGAAGCACAACGGTGAGTTTGAGGTGTTGGCTTGGCCCCCAAATTACGTGGGCACATCTGTGGGATGTGCTGGACAACAAGTCCGATCCATGGAGACCCCACCTCAAAACTTTAGCATTAATGTAGCATTAGTCGTGAACAGCCCATTTTTAAAACTTACCCTGGGTTTGGCTTCTAAAAAATTGAGCTGAAATTCAGAACTGTTTTATTGTTCAATATCAACTCATATTTTCTCATGTTCTCATGTTGTGAGACGATATTCTTAAAAGTTGCGTGCATGCCCAGGATAAATGGCAGAGACAGTAAGAGAGGGAATGAGAGGGGAAAAAAGGAGGATCAGAAGCAAAAGGAAAGAGGGGTTGGAGAGCTGCAGGGTGAAAATTGCAGGAGTGGGATTATGAAAGATTACTGTGCAGGAGCAGGAGCAGGATGTGGGGGAGCCAGCGAGAGTTGGCTTTCATCTGGTCACACAAGACAAAGGAGCTGCCAGTGACGAGCCCGGCTCCCCCTGCAGCCACGAGGGATGGTGGATTGGGTGTTTGGGGAATGGCCGTGTGTGGGGGGGAGTTTGCGTGTGTGGGTAGCGTGGATAAAAAAAATAATAAAGTGACAGGAGTGGACAGGAGAAGGACGCTATCTTTAAAAAGATCAAACTTCTCATTTTTAAACTTGGCTAATTATAAGTGATGGCTGATTTCCTGCTTCTCCCTCTAAAAAAATCTGAGGCAAAGAAGTTTTTCAGCCTGAACGATGTGTGTAAACACAAAATGTCAGCGCTGTGTACTCTTGCACGCATACAGACATAATGATGGAGTGAGAGGGGAGGTCTCCAGATGAGTGTTTGTAGTCTAACAGAAGTCTCTGTGCAGGCAGACAGTCTAATTACACCTCTGCACCACACCACGCTACTGTCTTACTGTAGGTTTAGCACAGATGAAGGCTTTCTTTGTGTGTGTGTGTGTGTGTGTGTGTGTGTGTGTGTGTGTGTGTGTGTGTGTGTGTGTGTGTGTGTGTGTGTGTGTGTGTGTGTGTGTGTGTTTGTGTGTAAGGAAAGAATGACAAAGTGCACATCTTTTGTGCAACTGAACTTGTGTATTTATACTTTTGCACATGCGTGGAGTATATGTCTGTGCCACTTCTCAGGTTCCACCTCTTTCCTGTCAGGCGTGAACAGAAAGCATTACATGAGTTGTGTGCAAGAGACTCTTTGTGTGCGTGTGTGTGTGAGTAGGCTTTACATGCATGTTTATATATCAGTCACCAGCCTATCTGCCTTTGCCATCTCGCCCTCTCACTCGCACTCATTTAACCAGGTCTGAGACACAGAGAGGGCGCGCCACTGTCATTTGTCTACATCTGCTGCTCAGCCATATCTAATGACCACTAACAGGGCCATCTGGACTACCTCAGCATACGGACCAACTGTTTACACACTCATACATTCACATGCACATGTGTACACACACCATTTTCCCTTTTGCGCTCAGCCTTTTGTTTATATGCATATGCACGCATGTACATATTCACTTATACACAAGAACCACATGCAGACGGGTTCAAGTACAGAGCGCAACGTAACAAAATCAGATCGAGTTCTCCTTACAAATAAACACTACTGCATGCAAAGAGCCTGCCCACACAAACTCACACCACCCACATATGCCAGCTTGCACTTGGATTATTAGTCAGAATGTTTTTAACCAAAGAAACAGTTCCTCTGACATCTGTCAGCCCTTCTTCTCAGGCCTGGAACCTGCCAGATTAAGTTACTTCTGATCATCATCTGGACTCTCTACTCGGTCAGCTACTCGTCACTCTCCGCTTTTCCCAGGCAGCAATCCGATTCATTCTTACAGGGCCTGTATCCAATCCCACACACATCGATTCAGCCATTGGTGTGGTGACAGGTTGTACAGTATGGTACTAAAATACTTTAGATCTTCTCTCACCTAATCTGTTTTGTCAGTTTAACTCAAAGTCAGATTCTCCTCCCATTCTGTGGTTTGTTTGTGTTCCTGGTAATCGCACTAGGATGCACACCAAAACTACCTCTCGTTGGTTCAGTTACAAACAAACTCCAGAGCCTTTGTTTATGATGTGATCATGGGCTGACCCAACTACCAGGTGTACACTGCAAGTCTGAGCTAAACACCTTCTCAAAGCCACGTATGCTTTGCATTCTGGGATGCAGCAGCATTAGAGTAAGGCTTGGAGTTGTTTTTCTCTGTGTGAAAATGAAACAAACCTCTAGTTTAAAAACTCATCAACTGATTCAAACCAGAGTAAATGTGAAAACACCTTATCATCTGTGCACTGAGGTCAGACAGGTCATCAGGTGACAAGCAGCTGATTGGTTAGTAGGCAGTGACAGTGACCTGCTCCAAAGTGCATAATTTTACAAAATAACATAGGGCGCAGTGCAAAAAACAGAAGCCACACATTCAAATGTACCAACACTGGGTAAACAAATTCATGACATTCATGATGTGATACATGATACATATTTATATGCAATGTGGTAACTTCAGTAACTGGATTTCCTGGGTTATTTTTGGCCATGCATTTGCTCAGCTGTACTATAAAGATGTCCATAAAAATGTGCAACTTTAAATTTATGATAGAGTCTGTTTCCTGTGTGTGTGTAAACGTTTTGGATCATTTTTTCATATTTTATATTGAGGGCTTATGCAAGGGGTTTTTCTTTTCCTTTTTTTCTCTACAGGCATAAATACAAGTCTGTATAAAAATCCCACATCAGCACTCTCAGCCTGTCTGTAAATGATATATACTTAAAATCACATTACTATAAATAAAACATGCTTTTGTGTCGCCCTGTGCTCAATGGTGAATTCTCTTTTAAACCTTTTAATCTGTTAACTGCAGCGGTTATAAGTTTTGTTTTCTTTTGTTTTGTTTTTTCTGGCAATGCCGTGGATCATGTGAGTTGTCGGTTGAGAGCAGGGGAATACCTTAATAACTTCAAGAGTGCAAAAGCTAATTGTTAAGATGGTCGTGTTGGCAGGACACACCCCTTCATTCAGTTTCTAACCACCCCTCAGGCTCATTCCCATCTGTGCTGTGATGGCTTCTCTGTCATGGGAGTGCCTATAGCTGTCTCTCAGGTATCCCTGAGCTAAGACTTTAATCTCAGCCAGAAACTAGAGCCACACACAGCACTAATGGGCCATAATGGCTGACAAAAAACCCACGGAACAACCTGCAGGGGCTCTCTGGCTTTTCACTATCTACTAATTCCACCATCTCAGTATCTCTCACCCTGGACCCATTCACCCTCCATCTCTCTTTAATTCTCCCTGCCTTCCTTCTGCTTAGTGATATTCTCTCATTCCTCTTATCATACTCTCTCTCTGTTGCTACTGGCCAGGCCTGTCAGCGGTAGCTGATGGCACGGTCGGCTGCATACTTGTGTCTGACTGAAGCTTTGTTTTGGAACCTGCTCACCCCATTTAACTGATTCCTCTAACGTATGTAGGTGTGAGGGTGTGTAAAGGAAGCATCTCTGTGGGTGTGTGTTAGTTTATCTCTATTCTTAAACAGGCTGTGCATTTATACACAAATGTGTTACCAAAGCCACATATGTGTGTGTCCACAGTGAGTCACTCGCTGCCGGTTCTGATGTAAAGCGCTGAGCGGAGTGGCAGCAGCTCCACAGCCGAAGGCCTTTTGACAACAACTCCCTTTGTTGGCCTTTCTCTTGACTTAAGAGCTTTTCTTCTCCAGTAACCTGAACAGTTTATTATCCACAGCGGCCATTCAATGGCACAATGCAGGCGTGGCGAAGTGCAGTAGCAAGAGGAGGAGGAGGCTTTGCAAGCCCTGTTTGTTTGTTGCTGCTGTTAAATCAGCTTGACCTCCCTCGAAAAATGCCACGCTTCAGTGGTCAGCAGGATTTGTGTGTTTATGTGTGTGTGCGTGTTTCAGCCAGTCTCTAATCTCATTACTGTGATGCAGGCTCACATACAAATGTATAAACCCAAACCTACATAATGTAAAATAGTACGTAAAGTTTGTAGTTCTTACTTCTCTTAGTCTTCAGAGAAATAAGAATAGCGATATTTGAGATTCAGTCAGCTTTTATCGTTCGCCACGTCATCCATGAAATTAATCATTTAGCTAGTCGATAACTAACTAATTAACTGATGTTAAAAAAACATTTTTAAAAATCAGAAAGTGATCACCAGTTATGTTGAAGATGATGAGCATTAGGTATAGAAACTGTGCTGTAAATTTGCTGTACTGGGTGGCCATCTTGCTGTACAGTAGGAGTTATCAGCTGGTTACAGATGTGTTTGCTAAACCCTCAAAAAGACCATAAAACCATAAAAGAAACATACTGCACTGCTGTCTAACAAAGAGAAAACTCATTGCTTCTGCTAACTGTGACAGTACTCCTAATAAACACGTAAAGATGTCAAAACTAATTTGAATTGTAGTGTATTAGTTGTTTTGTTTAGATAGCTGTCTGAGGCTCATGCTAATAATGCTGAGAAGCTACCTGATGTGTTAGCACAGGCTGCAGCTAAGCTGTGACCAGCAGAACAAAAATAAAACAGCAGATTAAAAATAAAGTAATTAATTGTAGTTTTGAGCTTAGCCTTGTTCTTTATTCGGACCCTGAAGAAAATGATATCTGGACTTATCAAAATACCCTGAGCAGCTGAAAAGAGCTCTACAATTTAAAATGAAGTCAATTAATTTACTCTTTTATATTTTTATAGACTCCCATGTTGTCCTACATTAAAGTGTTTGTGCTAATAACATCATGTACAGTAAGACAGGCATGGAGAACAGCACTGACTGGGAGAGGCTTTGAACAGATGACATACTCAGTTCAATTCAACATATACGACTTTAAGAATGCACAAGCATCTACCTAAAATCAATTTTTTTAGTCTATCATCTGTGATATGATTATGTAAAATTATAATGTATTGTTCATCTCCCTTAAATAAACAGGCAGCCTTAATGTGTGAAATATTCATATATTAAAACACTCAAATTTGTCTGTTGTCTCAGTGGCTGATAGTGCCCCACAGGCTTCAATGTGAGCTTGAAGCCATTTATATTTTTTAAGTTGTTTAATGTGTAGGTGCTCAAGATTTTGAATGAAAGCCTCAGAACTTCGGTAGCACAAAAAAGTGGCTATTCTTTGTGTCCATATGGATCAGTCCCTCTTATTACCATTATTTCCTTATGCCATAAGTTGTCTAGTTAAGTATCAGACTAACGTTTAAAGCTTTTACTTGAGTGAAGTAACTCACGTTACTGCTACTGCTAAATAATGTTAGCTAAGTTTACAGCATATTCCATAAATCACCATGCCATAACTAACTGCTATAATAGCGCTGCCGTACTGCATCACACTCAGTGCATTTCAATCATTTCTCCAGTACGTTTGAGAGCTAGCAAAATAATAATAATAGTTTGAAAAATTAGCACGTGTTATGTACACATACTCGAAAATTATTTGCTAGGACTCACATTGGTGTAACTTTGTGCTGAACATTTGTGTGGTCAAGATCTCTGTCTAAATAAATAAATAAATCTGGGCAAATTCCCAGATGATTAAACATGCAAATATTTTGCTGGTAATAACTGAAGTGAGTAAAGAAATCAACCGCCTATTCATGCAAGATAATTCATAATTTTGTTGGTTAGGTCTGATTATTGGGGGGGTCATAACCCCCCTGGAAATTACGCCCCTGAGGACTCACCTGTCATGTGACTCAAGAGTCCAAAGTCCACCAGTGTCATTTTCTATCAAACACTCCTTAAAACAGCAAGTTAGTGCACTCGTCCCCGACTGTTCGGCGGAGGGGCGGGGTCACACAGTGGTGCATGGCAGCCCAAGTGGAGAAATTTTGCTTTTACACTTTGCAACTCGTTTTATTTCTCTACCTGATAAGAAAACTATTCGGTCAGATAGTTATTTGTAGTGAATGAAATACGGCTTCAAGCATGTTTCAAACCTTGAAAAGACAATACTAAAATTCAAGAACTTTCACGGATTTCAAGCACTCGTACGAACTCTGGGATGAGCAGATAATTCAAGTCTTATTGACACCAGCCTCACTGTTCAGTCACCTATGCTCTTTCTGTTTCACTATTTTCTTCTGTCTCACACTAACTGTGAATAGTTGGCATAAGAAAGGTTTTCTCTCTCTCTCTCTCTGCCGTCACCAAGTGTTTGCTTAAAAGGCATTGTTGGTGTCACTAGTCAGGTCATCATGTTTAGGCTCATTCACGCCAAAATTATTTAGGCTAAATCTTTAAAACAGTGTCATTGCACACACTTTTCAATTAATTTCAATCACACAAATGCAGAAATAATTATTTGCAGTATCTTCTCTGATTTATTATGAGAATGTAATGCCTGATCATTTACACCCACAACATCAAAAATGGGGGGGGGGAAGGGAGGAGATCGCGTTTAATCAATTATAACACGAGGTCAGAAATATAAGTGCTGACATGAGTAGTGTCCACAGAAACCTCTGAATCTCAGCTAAAAGCTCATCTAAACCATTTCTACAAACACCAAACAAAGCAAAGACACCAGACAGTTAAGTATAAATAATTACAAAACACTTTATATGAAAAACTGTTCACTGCATTTAATATATTTTTATCAGTTGCACAATTATTGCATTATTGGTGTTAATAATTGTGCTTAAACTTTTCATTCCCTGCTATTATAGCTGATTAAATCCATATTCATTTTCAGAGTTTCTAATAAAGATTTTAAACTTCTACAGTCCTCGTTGAATATTGGTCAGTTGGTCAAATCAGAAGTACACAAACTGGTTTTCACATAAGGATTGCTTTTTTTTCAACTGATGAAAAATAGATGAAAAAATCACGAGAAAAAAAAATATCTGCAAAAGAAAGAAAAAAAAGCCAATCTGATTAGCATGTCAGAAAATATATATGTCTAAAAAACACTAGAATAAATTTAAGATATTAAAATTAATGTTGTGCACTACATCCTGTCTTCAGATTTAGATTTTCTTTTTTTTTTAAATCAGCTTGGGTGGTTTGCAGCCTTTTGGTGGGCTCCCTTTTGCATCGTATGATTTACAGTTGATTTAATCAACTACTGTTGTACCTGGTGTACTGACATGCTGACACATCAGTTCTACATGACTCACTCTCATTTCCATGTAATTTTATCATGAAGGTATTGACTGAGTCACCTCACCACAGAAACCACCGGTAACCAACCAAATGAGAGGTTCAAGGAGCCGAGCAGAGTGGGAGTTGGACTGGCATGGGCGAAATGTTAGCCACCATTGTGTTGAAAGAGACGCCGATTTGGAGAAAACAATGCAGGCAGTGCTCCCATAGACAAACAGGCGTCAAACTGTCACTCTGATAAGGTGTCATCCAGAAGCCTAACGGCTTCTTTTGCTGGGTGATGCAATGTGTGTGTGTGTGTGTCTGTTTGTATGTGTGTGTGTGTGTGTGTGTGTGTGTGTGTGTGTGTGTGTGTGTGTGTGTGTGTGTGTGTGTGTGTGTGTGTGTGTGTGTGTGTTACCCATAAGTTAAGTCAAAGATCATGCTGAAACTTTACGACTTTGAAAGTATCACAACCCAACAGAATCATGATCTTTTTCACCAGTTTTACTTTAATCCTACCAAATACATGCAGAGTGATGTTTCCCTATTGTTCAGAATATAGTATGACAATATTACAAAATTTAAAATGAGTGAAATAAGCATTTAGGATATTTCCCATTGGGCCTTTTTCCAGATATATGTCCACTCTTACTTGGTGTTTTTCCAGCAGTCTGAAACATGCAAACTTGTTTGACTGATCTCAGCATGGCATTTAAACCAACCAGCCAACAGCGACTGGCCATAATCACTACGACTGCATTGTGGATGGTTGTATATAAGATAATCAGTGAAATATGAATATGAAATGATTTATAAAACAGATCAAACAGAATATCATACATTTTGAAATAAAAGTGAAGAAAGTCATTACTTTGTACACGTAGGGGTTGTCACTTTCAAACAGATGGCCAAGAAATGAAAAAGAAACTCTTACTAAGTGAAGATAACACATTAATATTCATTTGTGTGTCAGCCAGCATCCCAATGGCGCTTTCACTAAACAGCTGTCGCTGGCACAGCTTATCTGAGGATCATCTTCTTGAAGCTTCTCTAACATTTGTTAAGGTTTCAGGTCTCCTCAGCTTGCTGCTACATGCCCTCCCTGGAATCTTTCTGCAGCATTTGACCACTCAATAAGATCAATTAGTCGCTGTCTTCCAGCAGGACCAAGCCTAAACAACGCCAGGCCCCTCAAAGTCAAGTGGCCTCCCTGGATTCCATCAAAGTCACTGACAATCTCCCATTTTTCTCCCTTTTGCAGGAAACTCTAGTAAGTCAGGGAAACGAGGTTCTAGGGTTTCATAAATTATGTTGGCTCTCCTGAAAGGGGGGCGTGGGATGTGCGAGTGCCTGTATCCTTTCCCTGTGTGGAGCTGCGTTCATTAGGAGGCCATATCAGAATGTAGCCCTCCCCCTTTGACCAAAACGACATGCTCTCCAACCGACCAATCACAATATGACCCTGAAGAGAACTGGTTTTAATCAGCATGGGTGTGTGTGTTTGTATGTGTGTGTAGGTTGTATTTTGGATGTATTTATAGCTAATCTGTGCCCACATTTTTCTCTTGCATTCATTCATTCAACATATTTCTTTCTAATTGATGTAACATAGCCGTGAGTAACAGAGCACAATTTTAGATCAGGAATGCGCAGATAGAAAAACAGAGCGCACTCACAAGGATAACATCCATCCAACTTTCCCTAAAAACTCTGGCTTGGCACAATATACCATTTCATTTCAATTCGAGATGGAAAAGACATTTGTGTGGGAAGCCATTCTCATGCCACAGCTCTATTTCTGACCAAAAAAAGGTCCAGTTTTTGTGCCCCTCATTCTGGAGGATGTGTGTGGTAAAACCATGACAGATCCCCACTCAGTAATGCAGCAAGAAGGGAGAGATTTTAAATTTTACAATATGTTGCAACACACTTTCAACAAGGTGAATATAGTGAAAGTATTTACCCCCCACTCCCAATTTGTTTGTTTTCCCAACAGTTCAGAGGTGCGTGTCCTGCTGCATAACCCAGGTGCACTCGAGCTAAGGGCATGAACTGAAGCCACTGAAATCACTCCCTTTTTGGACCAAATTATTTCTTTATCCCAGGTGGGAATAAATGTTATAATAAACTACCCCTCCAAACTTCATGTACAGCTTCAAACCAACGTGCAAACAGCACGTGTTGTGGCTCAGCTGACTGTTAGTGACAGCAGAAAGCTGCTTGATGCCTTGGAAGGGTTGGTCCCACTTATCATCCCCACGAATGATGAGATGCGATGGGGCAATGAATAAAAGACATGTTTACCTGCAAGCAAGATACCAGAGGGATTTCACACTTACAGCCAAGACGCTAATAAACACATCGTGAAACATTCTGCAGCACAAATAGCAATTAAATCACAAACTGACTCACAATCCTGTGACAGCAGAAAGCACACAGGGATGATCTGGATACATTCCTTTCCAACTTTTCATTAAGCCAATAAGCACCTTTATTTCAGAGCAACAACTACAGTTACCTAACCTGTTAAATAAAAGACACATGGGTCAGACTGAAACTGTCAGGAAACTCACAAAATATCCTAAAGTGTGTCAACAATTTGCTCCTTTAACTTTAACTTGCAGCTCTACACTGGGGCTGCTGTCTGCAGCAATCTCTGTTAAAATGAGATGAACGGTTTGTTGCCTTTGTAAGTAATTGTGCAGCTCCTGATAGAGATGATCAATCACACTCCTATGTGAGCATATCAGTCTGAGTCTGAATTATTCACTTTAACCTTTCATACATTAGAATTTGCTATCCAAGATACCGCAGAACATGTTACAGAGTCATATTCGCATATTTGTTAAGTCTCAATCCCTTTTGAGCTGCCTCCTTCTCTGCATGGAGATTTACAGATGTGGATTTGGGATGAATAACATGGCCAAAAGCACTACATAGAAGCTGGATCACCTGTGTGAGAAAGAGGTAATGTGCATATTAGTTTCATTAAAGAAAAGAAAACGTTTCATCATTATTTAATTACATAACTCTGTGGTTATGTGTATAAGTTCACACAATCAAGTTCTTTGTTTGTGGTCTGCTGTGAGACCCCCAACCGGTCACAGCAGATGACTGCCCGTCCATGAGCCTGGTTCTGCAGGAGGTTTCTTCACTGTCACCAAGTCATTGCTCACAGGGGGTGAGCTGGTCATTGGGGTTTTCTCTCCAGTACTGCAGTCTTTACGATACAATACGGAGCACTGAGGGGACTGTTGTTGTAATTGGAACCATATAAATAAAACTGAAACGAATTGAAGTCTCTCGTGACTTCTGTCTTCTCTGCAACAAAGGCTTAAGTGAAAGACCAATAACAGTTAACTATATCTACATATTTTTTGACACTGCCCAAGTGACAGTGCACATTCTTCAATGGATGCAGATGAGCAGTATATAATCTACTGTACATATGTTTATGATGGAATATCACTTATCCAAAAAACAGGCATGAAATTTCTAATCTTACAAACATTTTTAGACACCCCTCCTTAAAGATTAGTATTCTAAACATTCCTAAAAAATCCTTTGCACGTAGTACCAATGGAAAACCAACATACGACCATGTTGGGACTTTTACTGTAGTTTTTTCTCTCTCATCGTTTCTTATTTTAATCCATTGTTGTCCCCCCAGGATCTCTTAACCCTACTCTGCTCACTCTGACCTTCTTTCAGTCTCTCTTTACCAAGCAGACTATAATCTTGGCTTGGGCTCCAGCATCTCCTCCTACCCTTCAATCTCGCACAGCCATAATTATGGCCACACCAAGCAGAGAGGCTTCTAAATCATTCAGGGATGGTTTGGCTCTCTGACTCCTTTAGTTTTTTTCCCTTCTCTCTTTCTTAAATAAAGTGGGAGTGAAGACCCATTTAGGCTTGTACTGAAGGCTAAATTATAACAGTGAAGATCCACGGTCCTCCTTCGCTTAGTGGCCTTTTGATATTTTATCTTGCACTATTTCGAGCTGCTTATAGAAAAAAAAAGCGTTATGGGGGAAAAATGTGGGTTCCAGCTCTTAAGCTCACTTTTCCAAGCTTCTGTCAATCAGCCTTGAACTTCTAAATATGTTTAAAAGAAAGAAAAAAGCTCTACTTTGTGACTTTTAAGACTTTAACAATGAATTCTCAAAGCTGTGACAGCTCAGTGAGTGTCGGCCACAAACTGTTCCAACTATAGTGCCCAGCTTGTGAAACTCTTAACCCCTTTGATTCTTCAGCTGTTTTTGCTTCATGTTCAGTCACTTCACAGACTCATGGTAGAGTCATTACTAATGTCTAGTGTCTTTGCTGTGTCCAAGTTTTAGGTATAAATTTATTTTTAGATTTTACCACCAGGGTTCCCATCATGCACTGGGTGTTGTAAGTAAGAAGTGCGATGCTGCCATGCAGTTAGTGTCTATCCAACAATGAGTGATTTTAAATTATCCATAATGTTTGGTCCCTTTATGCTACATAAGACAGAAAGTCATGATACATTAGTTGCATTGATCATAAGTTTGCACTGCAACTGCAAGCATGCAGAGAGGACATAACAAATTATAAAGTAAGGTTTGAAGCAAAAGTCAGGGTCTTACAGTGTCCTTCACTACACTTTGACCTGATAACCAGCAGCAGAAAAAGGCGGAGAGAAGGAGAGGAAACAGAAAAGCAACCAAAAATCAAGGCAAGAGTAAAAACTAACATGAAAGATGTCGGAAAGACAAAGGTGGTGGTGGTGGGTGGGTGACATGAAACAAACTTTCCTTGTTTTCTATGTGCTGTCCATCAGTTTGTGATCTTCAATAAATACATATCATGAAAGTTTATTTTGAGGAGAAAATCCCTCCGAAGGGGAAGGAAAACAGAGTTCAAACGCAACTAATGTGATTATGGTGAGATCAGAGCGCAGATCCTTTCACTCCCCTCGCTTCAAAAACACAGTCGCACCACAAGCTCCGCAAGCCACCCCTTATATATGACAGCCAAACGGTAGACGCTGCGGTGTGTGAAATCCTAAAAGCACAGTGCAGCTGGGACAGCATGTGCTTTTCTGGATCAAAAAGAAGGCGGCTTCGTACAAACAATTATATGGATATGGAATCTGTTTTATATATGTTTTATATTCCAAACCACGGGTGATTTTTTTTTTGTCGCCAAAGGGGTATGTGAAAAGATTACTGTTAACAAAAGCAATAATTAAAAGAGTATTAAAAAATGTGGAAACCCATAGAAAATAGATAAATGTTATAAAAGTATGGACAAAAAAAATGTAATATATCTTTAAACAAAGATTACCCATTAAAAATTCAATTCAGTTCAATTTTGTTTATACAGCACCAAATCACAACAACAGTCACCTCAAGGCGCTTTACATTGTAAGGTAGACCCTACAATAATACACACAGAGAAAAACCCAACAATCATATGAGCAAGCACTTTGGTGACAGTGGGAAGGAAAAACTCCCCTTTAACAGGAAGAAACCTCTGGCAGAACCAGGCTCAGGGCTATCTGCCACGACCGGTTGGGGTGAAAGAAGGAAGACAGGACAAAAGACATCCTGTGGAAAAGAGCTAGAACACAAACCACGGATTCCCACGGAAAACCAACAGCTCACAGATTCCGAAACTCCAGATTTTGTTACTCTACACTACGCTTCACGTTTGAAAACATCGTAATGAATTCCCTCTTACTTTTGCTGGCTTGCTTCCACCACTATAAAATCACAGCTCTATCTCTTAGTGTGCTTTGAGACTAGTTTCCCATCAAAAATCTCTATTTTCTGCCTTATTTGCTTATTATGCACCAGCCTACCGCTGTGTACAGTGTTGTTGGCCGCTGTTTTTTCCCCAAAAAATGACATCTGAAGAAAGCCTGATTTATGCTGTTCACCCAAAAAATCTCAGTGTTCTCAATTTATGTCAAATTGTAAAACACTTTGCTATAAATCAGAAAACTTTATGTTTTTTCCTTTCTACTATAGAAACCTCTGGGGTTTTTTTTTTTTTGTTTGTTTTTTTTTTTTTTTGTGTCCCATTTGGATCTTTAGCCATCAGAATTGTTGTCTTAAGGCCAAGAAAGATGCCAAGCGGAGTTATTTTACCAAGTGGATCATCATGGCCTTGGCATATTGGTCCATTTGATTTACCTTTATTATAATTATGAATTTATTTTATTTTCAGTTGCTACAAACGGGACAGACATGACTGGGGGATAGGACAGGGAGAAAGAATGAAAGAAAGAGAGGGAGAGAAAGAAAACCAAAGGGGAGAAGAGACGGTGAGAAGGGGGGGAAGAAAGAAAAAAAAAAAAAAAAGAAAGAAAAACAAACAAAACACCTGGATCACCTGTATGGAGAAAAAAAACAGAAGAGAAAGCAAACAACAAAGAGCAACATAATAAAAAAAAACAGCACCTTCACAATAAACTAGCTAGCAGTAGATATCAGTAGATACTAAATAATAAACGATATTGTGCAGCACGCAAGATAGACAGCGCACAATGTGCTTTGAGGCAGCAGCCAAGAAAGCTGTAGTCCGCGTCTGTGAACACCCGTGTGTACACCTGTGTGCATACCTGTGTGGATCAGCATGCTTGCATTCCAAAGGTTTCTCCATGTAACGATCTGCTAGGGAGTGTGGGGAGCCATAGCCCCGTCCACCAGGGTATGAAGCAGGTATGGAGGAGATCCAGGCCCCAGATATCCAGAGGCCCCATAGTACAAGGACCCGAGGAGGACCACCAAAGGGGGGGGAACCGTGCCACCCTCCTGGGAAGAGCTGAGTAGAGCCCCAAAGGAGAGGTCACCCCGCAGCTACGGAGCAGAGGCCAGAGGGGGTTGCAGTGGCGTGCCCGCGGGCTCTGCCGGCAGCCAGCTGTGCCAGAGAGGACCGAGCTTCAGGCCCAGAGGCCAGAGGCCTGAGGGCATCCCACCCCCCGGAAGGAGCCCAGCCGGGCCACAGGCGCCCGGCCCCGCCAATCGGCCACCAGGAGTGAGCCGGTACATACATGAGCGCCCAGCCCCAGACGACAAGGACCACCAACACACCAACGTCTGAGGGTATCAACCACCGGCAGGGAGTGTGGTGAGGGGAGATAGGCCTCCGTACTTTAGAGGGCCTGAGATGTACCCAGAGAGGTTGAGTCTAAGACCCAACCTGACATATAGACACAGACGAACAGGCACACGCGGACACAGACGTGCATTCCCACCCCATGCACAACCAAATACTCGGCACTCACCCAACGTGTAGACAGACACAAATAGACACTGCACAGACAGTCACACTCCCCAAACATACTCTATATCCCAGGTCCAGGTACCCCCGCCCTCAGAGGGGCAAGCCGCACCTAGACCCAGGAGATGTAACCCTTCTCTCTGGGGTGGAGGCAAGCGGACCACCTCCTTATTTGCAGTAGCAGGGAGGCCCCGCATCCCAGACCCCAGTCTGACGGCCAGCACCTCCTCCCAGCCCCCCAGCCCTGACGGCTAACAGAACCGGGGTGAGTGAAGACCCCAAACATCCCTACGCCCACTCATATGTAGTGTTGCTGTGTGCTGTTCTAAAGTGCATTTAAAGCTCAGGACAGCATGGTACTAGCTTCCTCTCAGAGAGCAGCACGGCTCTTCCCGAAAACCCTTAGTGTCTAAATGCATTTAAAATTGAGGGTAGGGCACCAGCGCCAGAGGTGGGTTGGAGTACACCGACCATCCTCTGGATGCTGTAAAACGTGCCCACCCCCAAGGCCCTATATGTATGTGTTATGTGAGAGTGTGAGTAATGTGAATGTCTAGGTTGCCGAATAAAATTGAGGCACAGGCGGCCAGAAGGGGACAGAGGGGGAGTGCCTCCCCTGCACCCTGGTGACATACCTGCACCCCAAGCCCTGCGTGTGTGGGTGGGTGTGGTAGAGCGGGAATAGGGAGGCGGCTGAGGATGGGGAGGGAAGAAAGGGAGGGGCAAGCGGCCCCTCCCTGGGACCAGCTCCCCCCGCTGACCCCAGTAGGCACCCCCACACTCTGGAACCCACCAGGGCAAGGGGGCCCAGGCCCATCCGGACCGGGGCCCGCAGCAGCAGCACCGCCCAGCCCCACAGAGTCCGGGGCAGCCCACCCGACTCCATCCCAGAGAAAACTGCACCCACCCCATCATCCAATCATCTCCCAAACGACACAAGACAATAGACACCCAGGTTGAGTTCATTCTCCACCTCTCCTATATCTCTCCCCCCACCTGCAGAGTGAGCTCCTGTAGTGAGGAGACCACCTGCAAAGATATAACAACCTCCCCACCAGTTAGAGAGCCCCCTAGTAGGGCCGATGCACCAGAGGTCCCCTGCACTGGGGCTGAGCCCCCCTGCACCCACCCGCCCACTGCTCCGGCGACACAACAACCTCTGGGTTTTTTATGACTACCGTTAAAAAAACAACATCAAAAATAGACAGTCTACATAGGCTGATGACAGTATGGTTACTTTTGACTTAAAAAATAAATAAATGCTGATGCTGGTGCTGATATTGAAGCCTCGTGACAGTCCTTCACAGACAAATGGGTGGTGTCCATCTTTTATTTACAGTCTATGGAAGGTATTAGCTTCAGTATTGAAAGCATTACAGTCAAGTCAGTGTATGAATTGTACTGAGAAGCAGCTCATTGAGACATGGGACCAACAAATAAAACTGTATTTCCATAATGTGCTGACTGTAGCTTGCACATAAAATGCACAATGTCTCCATCCATACTCTTGCCTCATGTTTCTAATATTTGCCCTCCCCACAGTATACGTAATATGTTTAGAATTTCCTGACCAGTGTTTTATGACAGTATATCATTTAATCTTGCATGTTAACCACAGGGACACGCTGCCGATCGTATACCTCCTTTCTGCATTACACCACGCACGGGCCAGAGCAACCCTGTACAATGACTCCCTTTTACAGCATCTGCAGGCTGCGCTCAGAGCATTAACATTGAAGCGCCATCAAAGGTTCAGAGGGATCTCTGAGGAGACGGGAGCTTTACGGTCCCTCTCCAGCTGCCGCCTCCTGCTTAGCTCCCTCACACCTCCGCCGCGTGTCAAACAGGCTCCAGAGCCAACCCTGCAGGTAGGTTGGAGCAATGGGAGGGGCAATACACAGTTTTTATATTATATTAGTGTTCATTCATGACTTGGAAGGGAGGAATGTGCCAAGAGCTGGCACAAAACAGTTTAGCTAGCTTGCATTGACTTCCCCCTCCCTCTCTCTCTCTCTCTGAGTAGGAGATAGGCTGTGTTTATAGCCTCTGTTAGTGATTTAACAAGGTACATGACCTAGGGGAAACTGGAGGTTGGAAACAATGCGGAGCAATATGGGAGAAATCAAAGCACAGCACTGTATGTTAGGTAAACACATCCTTCCCTTGCTGTAGGTGGAATTTATCGACATTTGAGTAATGGGTATGGGTCTTAGGTGAGCACATGGCTGTGGGAGTTACACTATGTTAAGTGTTCAGTGTGTCCATGATTGTGTATCATTTCAACATTTAGCAGGCTACATGTCAGAAATATAGGCTATGAATAATTTTAAGCATAACAATATAGGATCAGATCGCTTAAAAACAGTTGCAAATCACATCTGGATTCATTCACTGAAACATTTTCAATAGTCTTACTGTTCCAACTCCCTACCCCCCACCCCACCTGAGATAAGGCAGAGCTTTTATGAATGAACAAATAAAAACAAGTGCATGTCTATTCCAAGCTTATTCGCAGTAGCACAGGTGCACTGGGGTCAAAGACAGAAGGGATGAAGATGCTGTCCGGATCAGCCAATGGTTAGTGACGATAGAAAACCTAGCAATGGACAAAGATTGTAAGAGCTGAGTGTGCACTGCTGATGCACCACCTGCACCCTTTTAACACTTATCATCTGCAATCTGGCCCCTGGAGGACAGACAGAGGAGGCACCTGCCTCACGTAGACAGCCCAGCAAGAGGAGCCTCTCATCGGGGTTCACTGACCAAAAAGCGGTGACAGCGGGGGTGCTGGAAAATAATGGTCGACTCTGGACAGATGGAGCCACTTTGCCTCAGTAAAAGCTAGTGTCATGTCTGCTGCATGTCTGCCTTGTCATTATCTGGCCCTGCATGCCCTAATTTCAGCCCCCACGACTCTCTGGGACACCTATAATGATGGCAACACAGAGAGGAGGATTGGTGCCAATGGAACAGGCCCCCGGGGCCGACGGTGGTGACTCACACTGTAACAGCAAGGGAAGCGCACGTAACCTAGCTGGACTTTAGCATGCAAAGACACACATGGGAAATGAAAGCTTGCATGTAGTGTGAACACAAAAAAAGAACACGCAAACCGCCCTTATTTCCAGTCCCACTAGCTGCCAGTCTGCCAAAGATCGCACCGCTTTACTCTGGGCCCTTGTGGGACTGAAGGACAAATCCAAAGCTCAGCTGAGCCCAGCGCCCCACCAGGCACTTTACTTTTATGTCAAGGGGGCATGGACAGAGCCTACAGTGCGCCGTGCAATTATCAAGCATGATGGGACACGGAGAGCGGAGAACATCTGGCCCTGGTGGATGGGGGCGGGATGCACCTCAAAGCCCCCCCCCCCCCTTTTCTGCACAGGAGAGGCTTTCCTTTGATCTCCAGCTGGAGCCGTCTGCTGTGCCTCTTCAGATCAATCACACACATGAGGGATTATCTTAGCCGTCAGTATCGTCATACTGTCAGCCATACTGTCTAGAGTGAAATGCACATTAACGGCCTTCTGGGCCAGAGGTAAAAGCGAGCTGTGCGTTCACCTATTAACCCTGCTCCTGCTGTACACAGCTCAGCAGGTCTTCTTTCTACTCAGACCCATTTTCTCCTGCTGCAGTCAGCAATCCTGCCGTCTGTCTCTATTTATCACTTTTCCCACTAGCAGACAGACAGGCGGACTCCCTGATACTGAGAACAGGGTTATAGTTTAACTTCAAAGTGCTCTGCACTGTAACCAATATTGAACATTTCTTACTGGGGGGATAATTCACCTTCCAAATGAAAACAAACCACTCTGTCACTACAACAAAGGCAATTTATGCTTGATGGGCTCTTACCGTAATTAATTCCGATTCAATAACACAACACATGGTGTGAGGTGTGTCACAGAGAGCATAACATTTACACAACACCTCACTCTCTGTTTACATGGCTGAACTCTAATGTCTTCAAATGATTAGAGCGGTGAAAACGGGCCAGAAACAGAACAAATGAAGGAGTCCTTTACAGACATGTGTTTGCCAGGGACGCCATCTTGTCATGTTTATGATGTTATGAGGCCATGTGACATCATATTCCTGACTTGCGGGCACGCTGTCCTTTGTCCAATTAGGGATGTTGTGGAGGAAGGTAATGGAAAACGGATGTGTCCTCTGCTAAAACAAAATAATAATAATAACAAAAAGGAACAGCTTAATTGGAGAGTAAATCTCTGTGGCCTCTTTCAAAAAAGGGAGGTTTTGATTTCATCCAAGAGCCAGATCACCGCTGAAGAAAGAGAACCACGAAAAAACAAAACGGAAACATTATGGCTTCTAGCACAGCTAACATCACGAGTAGTAATGCCAGCCGTGTCGTAGTGATGGTAAACGTTTGGGGGGGGGGGGTTAAATTTCAACAAAAAGGTTTTTGATTTATTCCTTTGTTGTGTGCAAATCAGATAGCATTTTCCATATTCTGTCCATCATTGCCCAATGCCCAGAATTACCAGTATTACAAACAGATGTTTTGGAGCACTTGTTCGCATGAACCCATCTGGTTTAAAAAAAAAAAAAAAGAACTAGAGAAGGAAATAAGATGCCTTTGATATTAGCCACTGTTTGAATGTTTTGTACTGTGTGTAACAGGAAGTGCTATAGCTGAAACAACATGAAATACTTGTGCCTTCCAGTGGCTCTGTAGCTATCTTTGTTGTTTTGTAATAGGCACGGAGATTTAAGAAGTCTACACCTTCCTCTAGTTTGGACGCAGTCCAAGCCTTATATGGTCAAGTTCCTGGACAAATGTAACAAGTGTGGCGTGAGGGACTGGAAAGATTTAAAGAGGACTGAATATGATGATTTTAAGCAGTTTGGCATCATGCCTATGTCCTGCTAGGGCAACAGGTAAAAGATGTTGCCTTTTAGCTGTTACCTGTTCATTTTTAAATTGGCTACACATTTTTACAGTTGGATTATGTAACAAATTCCTTCCAACACAGATACGTTGTTTTTAAAAAATGCAATTTTCACAAAACTCACATTCATAGTTTATTGTCAAAGGCACGGTGGGCCAGCTCTGACAAAGAGGAGCAAGGCTTACTGTGAAATTGCTTCCTCAATGGCTAACCTCTTGTCAATCACAAGTTTTTACCCAATAAGCCTCCTTTTTCAAAACATAGCAGGGCCAAGATAGACTTCATTTATTATTCAGTATGAGCCTAAACGGGTGACTGAGCTCATAAACTGGTGCAGATTCAAGGCGCTTCTGTATTGGGATTATTTTTATGAACTGGAAGCTTTGTCTATATTTTGTACTATCGTGACCTTATTGAATTGCACCCTATGCTTTTTAAACAAGAGCATTTTCTGCATTCTATAGCTGACAAAGTTCCCATGTTGCAGTATTGCACTGTTTGAACAGAAGTCCTACTTAGACACCTTCAGGACCGTTGAAGATGAGGTGAGCTTCAATGTTGTTTAACAGACTAAAATGTAAGGAATGACAAACAACCTGCAGCTGACAGAAGATTCCCACAGAGGTTAAGCATCATTTGGGGGAGATCCGCAGTTTTCCACACATTGCATTGAACCTCTTGGAGCTCACTTTCAGTTCACCTTTCCACATCCTTCAAACATGAATTCTGACTTTCCTGACTTTAGCTAAGAGTCAGCACACTTCTGCAGAGTTTGGACACTATCATATCACTCTCCTCTCCATATCCTGACAGTAGACTTATGTGCAGTGACTCAAAAACACAAAGCAGTCATATTTATGTGATTTGAGTTTTAACATAGTTCAGCTTCTAATCTAAGCCTTGTGTAAATAAAGCCCCAAAGCCTGGGCCTCTCCAAACGTACTTGCACAGTGCAGCCTTTGATCAAGAGCCCCTGCACTGTAGCAGTTGTCCAATAACATTTCACTTTATGTTTTTTCTTCTAGTTTTCTTTTCTCAGGACAGATGGTGGCCTTCCAGGGTTGTCTCAAGGTTACTCAGACATATTCTCAGTGATAGTGGAAGTGGCACCGGACCAAGAGATAGCCTCAAAATACTTCTGTTCTTCTCCCAAGGCTTTCTTAGTGAATAACAGCAAGCTTCCAGCAGATAAGAGAATGAGAGTCTCTGAGTATGGAACATGTGTCCTCCAGCATTATCTTGCAGCCAGATAGAGAGACGGGGGAATATGGCTGTTGGTTGGATGGTGTTTTTTTCTACAAGGGAGTCAGATATCTTTACACAGAAATGATGTATTTTTCGGTGGGATCAAAAAAAACGTCAATAATGCTGTGCAGAGTCACGCTACAGATATTAATCGAGGGCCTTTTCTTTGAATTTAAATTTTTGGATAATTGTATTTTTGAGATCAAACTGATTTCATCCCTTTTGCAGTTTTCAAATGTCTTTTAAACTGTTTATTTATTTTGGTGTTTCTTTGCAAAGTGTGCGGTCAGCTTTTCATTCAGAGGTAAATGCAACTGAAATAAAAATATATAATAAAAATTTACTTATTTCCTCAATGCATCATTAGGAAAATATGCTTAGTATAATCTGAATGTATACAAATCAAGTAAATAAAACAGATGCCATTAAAATTTAAGGTTTTACATTATGCTTATGTAACAAATTACATGGAAAATTTACATGTAATCAAATTACTTGAAGTCAGCATTTTGGGCATGGATATTTTCGTGAGTGTTTCAGTGTGACTGAATAATAAAAGCTAAATTTTCCGTGTCCAGGAGTTTGTGGCAGCCCCTCTACATTCACTCAGCTTCATCGCACTCATCAGGCCTCCGTCCGTGCACATGCTCCTACCAGACTTAGCTCAGAGTGCACAGCCTTGTCCCTCTGAACCCGAGAGGACTCGGCCGGACACAAAGAATTCATTGAAAAGCAAAAAGCGAGAGAAGACAGTTTCTCAGGAGAAGGACAATGGGCGTTCTCCTCCATTTGGCTCACCCTTTCATCCTTGGTTGTCCACAAGGGACGTAATTGTTTGGACACAATGCGATATGGGGCAAAGCTTTAGAAGACGCATCGCTTTTAATTAACTGTTGGTAATGATCTCATTATTGGGGAGAGCGTGTTCCCTTGGCCCAGCGCTGCGCACAGAGGTGAGTCTGGGGTCACCGTTCTGAAGGTCCCCACGCTAACCGACAAAACATGGAGGAATTTGTTATGCCACCACAGTGCATAAACTCAGACACTGTCAAATGAGACAATGAGGTGCGCAGAAAAGAGGGGGGAGTTGTATCAGTTAATCAAACAGTTGGGGTTTCAGCTTATTTCAACTCATTTTATGCAGAAAGTTTCTTAATCAGCTGAAAAGTTGAATGCAAGTTATACTGTACTATACTTTAATCAAAGGCAGGAACACAAAGTCGGGAATCTACAGAGCAGGAGAAGCACTGAGAAGCTTAGGATATGTCCATATAAGTTGTCAGTGACTTTGTGCAAACAATAAGTGTTTGAGTCTTTGAGGACAGTATGGCAAAGGAAGAAGCAGTCTGGAGTGCTTGAAGCAATGAAGCGACGGGGAACTAAAAAGAAATCAATTTTAAATCAATTTGCTATAAAAAAAAAAAAGGCCCAAAATGTCAAACCTTCACAACTGTGCTTGGCAGGTGCCATGGGGTGTTTGCATATGCTGTGTTTGATTCTCTCCAAATATGGTGCCGTGCACTATGGCCAAACATGTCCACTTTGGTCTGATCTGTCCAAAGAACGTTGCTCCAGCAACAAACCTTAAGCCCTGCCATGTTCGTTTTCAGGGAGGAGAGGCCTTCCCCTAGCAACCCTTACAAACTGTACTGTCGTGAACTTTAAATTTAACTTGGGCCAGTAAATGTAGATCTTGTCTTGTCTGACCTTCGAGTAACTTTGCTCAGACATCTCCTGGGAAGATTGTTGATTGTTGCATAACACACTCCTGGGTGCTCTAGACCAGCATAATTGCCAAAACGTCTGCTTCTATAGAGGTGCTCACACTTATTAAGGATCAGTTAATTAAATGCATTTGATTGGCAGTGCCTGGATGCTACTTACCCTGTTATTTCCTATGGAAGCCTTAAGGATGCACATAGTTTTTCACTGGACTGCACATAAGTCTGTGAATACTTTTTCTCTGTAATGTATCTAATACCTGCTTTTTCCAAAAATGCACTGAACTCTCTAGGATGCTTTCAGGTGCATGTGGCACAATCTAATGTCAAACAAGCATCGTGTCGAGGAGTTAAACAGAATATAAAAGTTGCTCTTTCCTTCTTCTGTCCCCCAGACACTTGGCAGTACTAAGTAAACAAGGACAAAGAGAGACAGACAGGAATAGAAATGATAGACTGAAGTGGGAGTATTTTTTTTTTTTTTTTTTGTGAGAAGTGTTCAAGGTCTTATCTCCAGACAGACCAGAGGAACGGCTGGCTCCCTCCAGGAATGATCCTTAACCCTTCCTATCTGCCTGCCTCACACACACTGACCTACCAGCATTGACGTGTGTGTTTGCACTCACATGACTGCCTCCACAAATATATTCACATGCAACCATGAACTTTGAAGACAGAGAAGAAAAAAGGGGGCTTTTTGTTGTTTATGTGCTTTGTGCTTATCTGATAGTGAAATGCATGCTCTCCTCTGGTTTATTTTCGGGTGTCTTCCTCCAGGGTTTGTTCTTTTTCTCGTATCTCTGCCTGACTCACTGCAGGAAGCCTTATCTGCCATCGCAGAGATCACACTGGTGGCTCTGTGTGCCCCCAGCGTATCATAATCAGAGCTCAGCTGCACAGAAGTATCTGATGGTTTGAGTTATGGGAACAGGCCCCATTCAAAGCTGCTTGTTTCAGTTTCTATAAGAGGAGCCACACACAAAAACTTAATGATACTGTGCTTGATAAAGACCCAGCACAACATAAGTGAAGGTTATGTGTGGGTGTGGTGAAGACACTGAATCAATGGGTGTGGCTGCATTTTGCAACAGCTCTAATTATAGGATAATAATGTGTTCTAGCTTGTGTTCTACTGTTTTGGTCCATGACAGCTTCACTTAGCTCCATGGTCCCAGATTCTGGGCTCTGAGGAGGCCAGTCCATGACCGATAGTGTTCCTATCCATGTGCTTTAACTGCATCGGCAGTGCGTTTGGGACCACTGTTGTCCTGAGAAGCGAAGCCGTTGCTAATCAGACACTTTACAGATTGTGTTGCTGGAATGATCTATATCTGATGGCACTTTCCTGCATTCACAATACCATTGGCTTTGACAAGACTGCTGTAGTTAGGATGCATTGCACACCATGCAGAGATTTGCAAGGCTTTTAGCGAATTGCTCATTTGGAATCACCTTGCTGATGCATAAATACAATCTTATGCCTGTAAAACTGTATTATCTTTGTTTTTCTGTTTGTTTTGTTTGGTCTTTTTTGTTTTATGGGGGGTTTGTTTCTTTTTGTAGATTCAGTTAAAGAAATTGGAATAAAATATTTGCTTTTCCAACAGGGTGCTAGTAATAAAGTCCTTAAAGATACATTTAAAAGTTGCTTCTTTGCTACTTGTCTGTTAAGTGTAGACCCAAAACTGGTTCATCATTTAAGTTGGGTGCTTTTTTGGTCAGGCTTTAAAAAATGCTCATGCACAGAAACAAAAGCAGCCATTGTCCAAAGAAAAACTGTAAAAGACCTTCCGAAACCATGAAGAACTACTGCTCAACAACACGTACATTACAGATATTAGATATAGTATGGATGGATGAAGGCTTCATGGTTCCTGGGTGATCAAAAGTGGAGCAGGAATTTTCTAGGGAATAAGGAACTATGTCCATGAAATTCAGATGCTTGTTTACCAAGTGGCATGATGGCTTGGTGGTTAAGTAACATACTACATAACTACAAACACTTATTTTCATCTAAGGACCTTTATTTCTCTCATGGCTGCATATTAGTACAAAACAGACAGTAGTAGTTTCTAAAAACAGTAGAATCTTGCATTCTTATGCACATTAGTTTTAATTAGATAATTATAAATATTGAAGTAAAAAAAATCCAGTCTTTATTGTCAGAAGTCTATGGGCAGAAATCTGTGCCATCAGAAACTGAATTTGAATAAGTTAAATTTGAATTTGAATTGCTCAGATTGAATCTGAATTGTAACTTGAATAAATGCTTTTGAAAACTGAATTTGAATTAGTCTAATTTGAAATTGAATTTATGGTTCGAAAATGATCATCACTAAATTGAAATTGAATTTTATATTTTGAAAATGAATTGATTTGCTTTGAAACTGCATTTTATCCTTTAAAAATTCAGCTCTCGAATAATTTCAGTTTCACTTCTCACCATTCAGTTTCAGTTCTACAATTCAATTTCAGTTCCAAAATTCAGTTTTTTGGAACTTACATCCGGTTCCGGTTCAAGCGCAGATTAATAGAACTACGTTTTACTAGCGGACCGAAAGTGTTACTGACGGGAATCTACAGCGTCTTGAGCTGAATTAAGACTTCAGAAGTCATTCGTCATGTCGAATGACCAGCGGATAAACTCTCAGGTTGGTAATAAATGTACTATATGTATAAGAACAAGCGTCATGTTAACAAATGATAGCCGTACAGTAACTGTTATGCTTATTGTAGCTGTTAGCTAAAAACGCTAATTTAGCGTAGTTTGCCCTGGATTCAGCTTTGGCAAACAAATATGATCGACTGTTTCTAGTAGAATTCCAAAGTTGTCATCTTGGACCCACTCAGAGTACCCCCTCTGTATGCTTGCAGAGACCCCTACAGTAGGGAAACATGCAAAACGGTGTCCAAACCTTTTGTATTTTAGCTTTATTTATGTCTTACACAGCATCCCAACTCTTTAGCTAACTTAATAACTTTAGCTAAAGTGAATAGTTAGTCTAATTCATTAGTGCAGCATTACTGGATCACCTCTGTTTGAAGTGATATAATGTGATATACAACTATCACTGAAACAGCAAACTTTGTAAATAAGCAAACAACACTTCTCATTCTCTAAACGTTTGGCCACAGCTGTAGATTACACTATCAGTGCTTGTTCACTCTTGACAATAATTACATTTCTAAATTCTCTTTGTGCATTTACAGGTAAATATCTAATATTTTATCTAAATGACTGCTTTGTCTTTGAAAAGGGTGAAGAGCCTGAGGCCGGTGACAGTCCAGTTCTACTCTAAGTACATCCTTACAGTGGCTCACAGGACAAGGCCACATTACTGTCCTGCCAGAAGAGAAGAGAAACTCGACATGACGAATGACTTCTGAAGTCTTAATTCAGCTCAAGACGCTGTAGATTCCCGTCAGTAACACTTTCGGTCCGCTAGTAAAACGTAGTTCTATTAATCTGCGCTTGAACCGGAACCGGATGTAAGTTCCAAAAAACTGAATTTTGGAACTGAAATTGAATTGTAGAACTGAAACTAAATGGTGAGAAGTGAAACTGAAATTATTCGAGAGCTGAATTTTTAAAAGATAAAATGCAGTTTCAAAGCAAATCAATTCATTTTCAAAATATAAAATTCAATTTCAATTTAGTGATGATCATTTTCAAACCATAAATTCAATTTCAAATTAGACTAATTCAAATTCAGTTTTCAAAAGCATTTATTCAAGTTACAATTCAGATTCAATCTGAGCAATTCAAATTCAAATTTAACTTATTCAAATGCAGTTTCTGATGGCACAGATTTCTGCCCATAGAAGTCAAACTGTGTTATTTCCAAATCAAAAAAGTTGTTATAATTTCACACACACTTATCTGTTTCACTAAGCTGTCAGGGGTGGTTAATAGCACTTGTCAAAGCAGAATATATGATTCTCTCTAAATCTAGCTGCACAGCAACAAAAGATACTGTAACAGATTTTAAATGTCTTGTTAAAGGAAGAACAGCACTTGTTCACTTGAAATCGGGGCGAAAACTGGCTGGAGGAACTACAGCATTCCCAGTGGCAAAACACATTTGACAAATCTCATGTTTTATGTGTTCTTTCTGCGCTGCTCAGAGCTACAGAGCTAATTTAATTCAAGACTGAATTTTTCTTTAAGCCACTTTTTATCGCCCGTGTCTCAGTGTTTCTCAGTTACTCCATTTAGCCGGGCTGGTTGTGACAGGTGATGAATACACACACTGTTTATTTTATTCATTATTTGGAGGTTTGCCAGGTAGCCTGTTACAGCTAATAGACTCTTCTGTGGTGCATTGTAATGTAAACAGAATGTTTTACATGCCCATAAAGACAAAATATGAACAGTGGAACTCTAACTGAATCCTTATAGGCTAGTGCAGCTCTAAACCCAGAGCAGGGGGGATGCTGGAAGGCACGCTGGGGCTTCTTAGAAGCTTCAAAGGAGGGGCGTTCCCGGGACTTTTTAAGACTAAACACAGGGAGAGCACGCAATATGGCATGTGTGTGTTTAGAGTACCTGAGGGCTGCAGACTGCACACTTGGACATTGTTTGTGTGTGTGTGCTGTATGAGTAAATCAGTCTGTGGTCTGATGAGTCAGTCACTTCACTTCTAAGACCTCATTACTAAACATAGCGTGGTGGGCATCCTTTGTCAACTGATGCACTAGAGGAAGGAAAGAGGAAGACTTCCTGATAAGAGTGAGATAAACACTTCCAGAAACTACAGCAAGAGGGACAGAGGACGGTGTTCCTTGTGGCATCCTTTCAGCCAATCACATCTCATTACTTAAGTCACTTTCCACTCCCATCCTGCTCAGTTTGCCTCCCTTCTGCAGGTGCTGCATCTGAGTCACACTGCACTGAATGCATGTTAAAGGCTTGCATGTATGTGGTTACTAACGCAACATGCAAACTGATTTTGTGTCCAAAACATCCAGCCTGGTGCATCTGCAAAGCCCTTCGACACCGCTGAGGAGCAGCGCTCTTATCCTGTGTGTGGTTGAACTTGACAACATCTTTGAAAAACATTTTCACTGTATTTGGTGCAAACAATACAGGGGACTTCTGTATTGGTTTTTTAACATGTGCATGCTAGGACACCCATGCTGAGTTTATGCTAAGTCAAGGCTGGTAAACAGAGCTACAATAGTTTCATACTTTGATGCTTTTTATTTTCACAAAAAAAGTCTTACCACTGTTATTGTGTGAGATTCGTGAACAATGAAAGGTTAATACTTGACTTCCTCAGCCTGAGTGTTTTAATAGATCTGGGTATCATTTCTTGCAGCACTTGTTGCATTCACCTACAGCTAGCTACAATCAGCAGATAGTTAGCTTAGTGTAGCAAATTCTGGTCAGAACAGGGAAGAAAGTGCTTTAAGACCTCTGCACTACAACAACTTGCAACCATATGCAATGAACTTGCACTTACAATCTCGTTGCTCTGAAGACAGGGACCACGTCTTCAGTGACTCACAGTCAGTTTCTGTCTTCTTTGGGTCATACTCAACATTTCCCTTCCTCCAGTCACAGGGGACTTGATGCCAAAGAGCTCTAATTCTGTTTCATCTGGCCACAGCGCTTTTTAGATGTTTGCTAGCAAACTTCAGACGGATCTGTACATTTGCCTTCTTGAGCAGGGGGGCCTTGCAGGCGCTGCAAGATTTCAATCCATTGTGTTGTAGTGCATTACCAGTGGTGTTCTTGGTGACTGTTTTCCCAGCTGCATTTAGATAATTGTTAAGCTCCTCCCCTGTAGTTTTGGGCTGATCTACCACCTTTCTCATGATCTTCCTCACCCCATGAGGCAAGATCATGCATGCAGCTACAGACCATGTCCAAATAATCAGACCAACAATTTTACACCTTCTCACCAAACTTCATGTGCAGGTCCACAATGTTGTCCCTAACGCCCTTTGACAGCTCTTTGGTCTTCATCATGGTGGCAAAGAGATTGGAATGGAAGAAACTGATTCTGTGGACAGATGTCCTTTATAGACTTGAGATCGGGAGTATGTGTAACTGGTGACTGATTGATTTTAATGTGGCACACAGCCAATCTATGATTGATGTTACGTCTCTCTTAAATAAAACAAAACTACCCTGAAAATTGAACTCTACTCATTTATTTGCAAACTTGCATATTCAGAAGAGGAACTTCTTTGCCACCTTTACTTTTGACTCTGAAATTTGCCGCTTAGGATCAACTAACTTTCTCAGGCAGTTTGGAATGACCAACCCGAGATCTGCAATTTTTGCACGTCTCTTGGGGTTAATTTTTCAGCCACGGAACTGAATTTCTCCCTTTTTTTTAACCTTTTTCCCAATTGTCAAAATGTATTTTTAAGTTCACTACAAAGAATAACTTGTTTTAGAGACACAACACGGACACAATATAAACAAACGAGATATCAAATACATAATTTGACAAACATTAAAATGAGATTACATCCAAAGAGAAAGACTGGATCAAAGTAGACTTTCCAACTGCGTGCTTCTCAGTATGCCCTGCTCTGCTTAAAATGCTGGCGACATGAGCAACCACAGCTAAACATATAACAGTTGCAAAACAAACAGGAGAACAAAAAGACAAAAACTGTCCTCTGATGTCTGAACACACCCTCGGGTGATTTCGTGTCTTCCCCGATCTCTTTATTCCTATTTTTCACGAACGTTGGCTTGCGCACTCTCGTTTGCCGCCAGTTCTAATTAGCCATCAGTGCACCCGGAGCATTCATTTGATTGTACGAACTGTACATACAGTACATGCTGTGTACTTTGCATGTGATCCTTGTAGGGAGGCATTGTTAATGCTATGATCTTGATTAAATTAAGGGAAAAGAGAGCTGGATGTAGTGTTACTGACATAAAGAGAACGGCATTGTTTTTGTTGGATGGAAACCACATGGCATATTTTTTTGTGATGATGTTTTGGAGTAACAATTCCTTTCCCTTCATTACACTCACACATGTACACATGAGTACATATGAGTATCATCTTGTAATGTGTTGTTTTGTTCGTGTGTGTGGCTCCTTCTCCCTCAAACAGCCAGAAAGATTTAAAAAATGAAGATTCTGTGTGTGTGTGTGTGTGTGTGTGTGTGTGTGTGTGTGTGTGTGTGTGTGTGTGTGTGTGTGTGTGTGTGTGGCCGCTCTTGGTGCTAATGGCTTCTGCATTAGTTGATGAAGGCCTCAGCCTAAACATCCCTCTGGGGGTTCTTAGCGGACAACATAAACACTGTTTACATAACGAGGAGCTGGAAAAGCCTTCACCCCCCCTCTCCCTTACACCACACACTTCACCTCATACCTCCCCTGACTGTGCTTCGCCTAAACAATCACCGCCTGACCCCCAAAGACACCGCTCGCACATTCCAAATGAAGAAAGGTGTAAGACAATTTAACAAACAAACATACACCTACGTTCACATTTAAACCACCAGCACAGCAGCAGACTGTTTGTGCACAAACTTCTGTCTGTGGCTAATTGACCAGGTGCACCCTCCTCTAAACAGCCCTCCTCTTTCATTAAGCAAGCCTCCTGCAGGGAAGTCCACCGGACAGCACAGTAAATATTTGCCTTCTGTCTGTCACTACTCCTCTGCTGACAAATGCATTTGTACCTTATCCCACTCTCCTCCCAGGTCCCATTTTCTATCTCATCCCTTTCTTCCTCTTCTTCTTTTTCATTCCCTTCTTCTGCAAACAGAGATAGAGAGCAGCGACCTGAGCAGCACAAACAAAACACTGCGGGTCAGCTTTGAACGAGCTGGTTATTAAGCTTTAACATATGTCACCCACTTTGATGAACTACCAGCAACATGCGCACACACACACACGCACACACACACGCACACACGCACGCACACACGCACGCACACACATGCTGGGTGTTATTACTGTCATGAAGACACTTTCTCATTCCAGAGGAGCTTCTCTGTCAAAGTCTCTGCCATGGCCCATTTACACAAAATTTAATAGCACTACTGAAACACTAACAGAGCGTTAACGTTACTGTTGCAGAGGGCTTTTTTTGTTATACCCCAAACTTTTACCTGTTTTTCAACCTAAAAAAAAAAGCTAAAGCATAAAACATGAAGGATGAAACGATTGTCAATCCATGTTGAACAATTTCTTCCATGGTAGATCCCTAATGTGGATCTTTCTGCAGTCAGTATTTGCACAGCCAGATTAGGGCACAAACAGCACAGGACTCCTTGTGCAACAGAAAGATGCTGGTGGAGGAAAAAGAACTTTTGTTATTTCCCTGCATGAAGATCTTTGGTCAGGAACCAACAGAGTCACTTTTGGAATTACACTGGATGTTCCTTTGCACCATTTTTAAATGTGTTTGAATAAGTGGGTCTTTTCTTGGAGATAACAAGTAGATTTGGTTCCTCAAACCTACATAAACCCAAAGCTCACAGTCTCTTGGTCTCTTGGTCTTTTCATTTACACCAATCCCACAAGTTGCCTGTTTATGTGGACTTTAGTTTATCAGATGGGGATGTTTTGCTCTTGGTGTCACTCCCTGTTGCATGGTGCAATGCTGCTGTGTTTTTAAGTGTCTCTTCAGCCAGTCATCACTTCAGTTTTACTGCCAATTTAATTGTATTGCAGTACAGAAGCTCAGAGATATACATATATACGGAGGGATATGTAGGAACACTTTGTGGAAAAAAGCTGATGTAGCGACATTAGCTATTGCAGCAGCTTCCTGTGCCTTAATGTCAGGCCTAAATAAAAGTGACTGCATGATAATGTTGTGGTGCGCAAAGCACTCAACGGGAGGGTATGCTGGTGCCTTTATATTGCCCGAAGTTATTGCATCACAGCCAAAAAAACAGCCTCCAGGGTTGAAAAATGAACCTCATATGCATAACAACTGCAGTTCTGCTATTGGCCACTTTAGGCTGGCTCTAAAAACTAGTAAACTCCAATAAAATCAAATTAAAAATCTGAACTTAAAGCTTCCATAAACATCTTTACAGGATGGTAAGACAAATGTTTTGTCACCTCTCCAACTGTTGTGACTGAATTGGACCATGTTTGTGTTGTTGGTGCTTTTAACTGTACAGTTTATGAATACAGCTTAGCTTGATAGTCTTAGCTTTGCACTCTTTGTCCTAATATAGTAAGTTCTAGCTCAACATTTCTTTGTATTCCTAATAAACCAGTAAATATGAATATAAAATGATATAAAAATAAGAATAGATTGGCTAAGCATTCACCTTATTGTCTAAATGTACGTCACCATGTAAAATAAAGAGTGAAAGCATCATCATTCAGAGGAAGAAATAGAAATCAGAAATAAAGCCAGTTTGTTACTACTCCAAGCTCTGAAGTTCAGAAGCAAAAAAAAAAACAACCTGATTACTTCTTGTTATCACAGGTTTGTTTCTGTGGGGTTTGGTACTTTTTTTGACAAGGCAACAACACAGTCAATAATAACTGAGCTGCAAGTGGACCCCCAGTAACCACAGGGTCATGTTAATTCCTCTGAACAATAATTTTTGTCTTAGTTTTCGTCAATGACACTAATAACTAAAAGCACCTTCGTCAAAGACTGAAGAGAAAGAGATGAAAAAATTCTGGAGAGATCTAATCAGAACTAATTAAGTTGCATAGGAAGGCGGGATGACTTTGGAAGTGGTCCAATCAGAAGTAATGTCCTTGTGTAATAAGGTTAGAAGCACAGACATACATGTATGTGCACGTCTATATTTAGACATTTGACCTGAACCAAACGGTGCAACCAGATCCCACGTTTTTTGTTTCTCATGAAAACATGACAAAATGTCAGCATTTGGGAGGAAGAGAGGAGCAGACATATGAACACTTGATGTGACGACATGCCACAATTAGCACATATGCTAATGTTGCTCTAACAGTCATGACTTTTTCATAGGACAATTTCAACCTAATACGGTGATAGTCTGTGAATGTGTATTCATGAGGTCAGGAAAATGTGTTATCACTGCTAAGTATTTCCAACTGTGTCAACTTTGATCCACATGTCTGGTTGCACAGAGCGATCCCATAGCTATTAGTCTCGCTGCACTCTTTTACGTGCGTCTTTAAATCACTCACAATGAATCACATATGATGTTACATAGTTGTTAGTTTAGTATAATCACAAGACGCTTGGCTCTCTTCTAAAATCACTGGATGTTTAAGTGTTTGAGCTGAGAGTAGCTTCAGACTGTAATGGACTTAAACCCTGTAACGATCGTGTTTGGCACCTCGGACTTTGACGCCACCCTGTTCTGTTGGAATGGAAACACTGAGCTTATGAGCACCAACGTCACTGAACGTCTATGGGCTGAAGAACTGCCATGCACAAGCCTGTCATTTTCTAAATGCTATTAATACTCAGTCACATTATAGGCCAATGTGGCCTGGTAGGTGGGTTAATAGCAAAAACTGAAGCCTGAGCAAATTAAAAGAGTGGACATTGCCAGCTCTGTCCGTGCATCAGTATAACATAAGGTCTCTGTCTCAAATCTCCTGATATTTTATATTGTCAACCAATGATAATCTCAAATGTTTAAATCAGACCATACAAATTAAAAAGTCAACATTATCTGTAAGCTTCTGCTAATTTTACCATCTGCAATTCATGCAAGTGTTCACCTATGTCTCTATTTATGTAAACACCAGGGATCTATGTTTAGTGGCACGGCCATTATGTGCTGCCACTGAAACAGAGCTCTAAGGATTAAATGAATGCAAAAACCAAGGGAAGATGAGAGGCTTCTGGAGGTTGGCACAGCTCAAATGACAGGGTGATAGGACTCACAAAAGCTGTCCCAGACACTTAGGAAGTCTCTGGGGTGGCAGTGGATAGATGTTTGTCCACAGCTGGTGTCTAATGATTTAAAAACTGTCAGTTTGTATGGTAACAGTGATGAGTTTTGAAATTAAGCAGAAAAGCTAATCTCTCTCCAACGCCTCCAAGCTTTTGATTAAAATATCCTGCCACAATATGAAGTTTCAGTGTCCAACTTTTTTGTTGAATGCTGAAACAGCTTTCCTTTCATTTCAGTCACAGTGAATAAGTATGGTGGCCCTGAAAGGTCAAATGCACTGCGACATAAGAAAGCATCAGCAAATGGAAAATGTTGCAAAAACACACAAAAATCAAGTGAAACTGCATAAAACACAACAGAAAGAGAAGTAGAAAAAACAAAATCTTACAAAACACATGCAAGTTTGGGTTTTTAAAAAAAATCTTTTTATCTAGTTTTTTTTTTAATGCCCTTTACCAATCAGCATCCAGCCCCATCTAGCAGCTTTTCCCCTCGGAAGTACCAAATAATTACTCCCTCCAGAAACCTGAAAGAGGTCTTATTGGTTGTGGTTGTCGTGGTTGACATACACACAAAAGGTGGAGGCCTCATAGCTTCCTGTGTTGGAACTTTGTGGTTTTTGGATACCAAGAGGTTGACTTTAAATGCTTTATGTCAACCCTGATGCTCAGTGCAGAACTGAGATATTTGTGAATGTTAACAACAAATCTAATTCAACCCAGAAACCACAACTGAACTGCAAAGACCCGCTGCATTAACTCGGCATGTCTCCGTTGTCTCTCACAGTAGTCAGAAAGTCCCGTTGAGCTGGTTAAAACCAGTTCCGGGGGTTAAATGACAGGTCTGGAGATGCTGGAATTACACAGTCTGCTACAAAGCTTCTGGTGAAGGGCAATTGTGGAGAAGTTAGCCGTCATTGTTTAAATGCCTTTATGTTTTCTAAGGTGTGTTGGCTGTGCAGAGCAAGCACTTCTACAGGTATTTCTCACTTCTATTTACAGTTGTTCCTAACATGCCAGTGGCCTCCATGTGTGCTGCCTTCTCACAGCTCTGTTTGTGAGGAGTAGGAAAAATGCAGGCCAGACTTTGAACTAAGCACTGAAAACCAGCTGTTGCTCCCTCGGCTTCCCAGGCGTGTGTGTGTATATACTGCAAGTGTGTGAATGCAGGCTCGTCACCAGGTACCTCATCTTATGTCTTCGGCACAGCTTACAAACACTAATTACCAAGGTAAACCATTCCCAGGCCAGTGAGAGGTGCACATTATCAGGCAAGTGCCTTTGGCTGTGAGTATGGAAAACAACACCAGCGAGAGAAATGTGTCCAAACAGGGGTGTCAGAAACTACAGCATTTTCTGATTGGGCCCTTTTACAAGCTCATAATACAGCAGAGCACGTTGTTATGTAATGACAGACTAATGACATAAAGGAAACAGCAGGCAAAGCAAAGATCAGGCCTCAAACATGCCTGTCCATACATATTCAATGAATACTCATGCAGACTGGATCCTGGAGTGACACTGTGCATACTGCTACAATAAATAGCTGAATAGCTAACATACACGTATGTTCAATACCAAGCAGAGTGTTCATTATCAATGCATTTAGCAGTAAACTGAGTGCTGCAGACGTTAGTAAATCAGTTTTCTCACCACTATGTTTTGCACTTTGAGAAAGGAACTCCCATATAGTTATGCTCACTGGATGCCTTATTAGTCTGCCTTGCTAGTACCAGATCACCACCTTTTCAAGTTCAGAACTGCCCTACTTCTTTGTGGCATACGTTCAACAAGGAGCTGAAAACATTCCTCCAGGATTTTCTTCCACGTTGACATAATTGCGCAGATTTGTCGGCTGCACAACCAAATGCAAATCTCCCGTTCCGCCAGATACCAAAGGTGCTCTATTGGATTGAAATCAAGTGACTGTGAAGGTCATTTGAGTACAGCAAACTGACTGACATGTTCCAGAAACCGGTTTGAGACGATATGAACTTTGTGACCTGGTATGTTATTCTGCTTGAAGCGGCCATTGGGAAATGGCGACTCCGTGGTCATAAAGATATGGACACAGTCAGCAACAATACTCAGGTTGGCTGTGATGCTTAAATAATGGTTAACTGGTACTAAGGGGCCCAGATAGGTCCAAAGGGGACAGCAGAAATCAAAATTAAATAGACCCATGTGAACTGGACCCTCAGTTTCCTGTTCTTAGGCATGTCTCCTTATTTATGAGAAGCAGGTACAGTTGCAGGAGCTGATTGGAGCTGAGATGTGCGTTATAACCTGCAGCAGCCAGGAGCTGGGGTCATCTGCTGCTGTGCTTCAAGGTTTCAAATGTGTTTTAGATGCTCTTCTGCACACCTAAGTTGGTAATGAGCGGTTATTTGAAGTAATTGTTGAGTTACCTCCCTAACAGCTTACCTTACCTGACCTCTGGCATTAAAAAGTCATTTTTTCCTACTGCTCACTCAATGTTTTCTTTTTTCTGATGACTCTCTGTAGACCTTAGAGATGGATGCAGAAAAATCCCAGTAGATCAGCAGTTTCTAAAATACTCAGACCAGCTTTCAAATCCACTTAAATCCCCTTCTTACCCATTCTCATACTTGATTTAAAATTCAGCTGGTCGTGTTGACCACGTCTACATGGTTAATGCATTGGGTTGCTGCCATGTGATTTCTGATTACGTATTTGTGTTAAACAGCAGTTATAAAGGTGTACCAAACTCCACAAACTCAATTCATAAACTGCTGGGTAGCTCGTGAACTTGCTGCTCCTGTTCTCCCCTCTCCTGACTGTAAGATGCCATTGAAACCCAAGTAATGACTTGATTTAATTAAATCCTGAACTGTAATTTGGTGATAAATGAGGGAAAACACAGACGGGGGCAGGCAAAATCTTGTTCTGCTCCGACGCCTCCCACATAACCTTTACAGAATTACCACAGAAAACGACAGACAATGTACGCCTTTTATTTAATGCCTGCATGGCAGTGCCGGCGCGTATCCCATAGACAGAATCTCTATACCATACCCACGCTTGCTCTCATTCTGCTGAATCGCCCACTATGCCAACTAGATCTCATAAAGTTGTGTGCAATTACACTTCGGTTTGGCGTCTGTGGTAGCAAATCAGGCTGTGGAATTTATTCAAATTTACTTAAAGCACACAGAAACACATACATGCTTCCCCCAGCATCTCACTGTGTGGTACGTCCTCTCCTGAAATTCGTAAAGTTGTGGCTTTGTCGAAAAAACTCGTTATATTTTGGAGCCTCTCAGCACCTCTGCTAATGGTTGACATAAAATCAAAACAGTTTCTAGCAGGGCAGAGGTTGATGCTAGCGGTATTAATGAGGCAAAAGAGATGCTTTTTTCATAAATACTGCAGATCTGAGTTAGATCATAGGAAAGCTGGTGTTTTTCCAACTCTAATCCAAAGTTGATGCTTTTCTTTGTTGTTTTTTCGGCCTGTTTTTAACATGTGTCTCTGTGTAAACAAGCCAGTGTTCGCCACACTGCGAGACTTTTACGGTGTCATTTGAAGAGTCATTTTGGAGATGCGCGTCATGTCTGGGAAACACTGGCTTTTATCATTTGGGGGAAGGAAAAACAAAAAAAAACACATCTCTTCAGCAGCTCTTTCAAAGCTCTCTTTCCCAGCAACAGGAAGTCTGGTGGCATTTGAAACTCAAACCAAAACCAGTCCCCCCCTCCACCCCACCCCTCCAACTTTGATGAGCATAATTGGGAGTTGGTTCTGTGGAAATGAAAAGGTAGGGCCGGCTCAATGATGTATAATCATCGCGGGTAATAAAAATGGAGTAACAGAAGGCAGGAAGGGAGGGTGGGGGGGCGTTAAAACAAAGAAGCGTTTACAGTTGCTAGAAAACACAAAAAAGAGAGATACGGCCATCCCAAAAATACAATGACGATAATAATAATTTTTTTAAAAAGGAGCTTGACCTTTTACTCTTACTTTCATTTGCACCAGTGATTTTTGTTCCTGTGAGAACAGACGCGGGCAGAGGGAAAGCGAGGCCGAGCGAGTCTGTAACATCCACTAAACTGTAGCTGGTAGGCTGCTTCGGGCTGTAACAGGATACCATAATGAGCCGGCCCTCCCGCTGGGCATTTCTTCCTGTCTCTGTTCTGCCTGAGACAGTCTACCTGAAGTAGGCAGCTAGCCCTCCTCTGCCTTCTGTTTTCTTTAAATGTGCCCCCCCCCCAAGTTGCCTCTTCATCCACAGCAAATGACTGCCAGTGAATTATGGAAGGTTGGTAATTATTTGTAATAGGTTTTGTTCTTGTGATCATGGAGTAATTACTGTGTCAAAATCGCACACTGATTACATTACGATATTGACATAACAAACCCCATTTTACAGTTATTATGACATAATTACTTTGATAATGACATCCAATTAAATCATGTTGTGTGTATTCTGCTCTGAAAAACAGTTTGATTGTGATCGTGAATTTATAATTGTGTTTGAGGTGGGGTAGATGTTAAAGTTATTTGTGTTTTGCTTTGTTTTTCTAGGTTTTTAGGAATCAGAAGACTGTTCAGCCTGTTGTGGATGACACCCTCCAATCTGTAGATAGGCAGCCGGGAGCGTGCTTGACTGTACAGAAAGTGATAGGCCTGCTTTATGAGAAGCTGGTACAGTTGCAGGAGCTGATTGGAGCTGAGATGTGTGTTATAGCCTGCAGCAGCCAGGAGCTGGTTTGGTGGAGTTGTAAAGCTACCATGGAGACAGACGTGCAGGGGAATGAGTTTCATTAGCAGAGTGCTCAGCAGGACACTGTCAGTCACGATGTTACTGGAGCAGAACTACAATGAACTGCTAAACGTGAGCGCGTCTAACAGCATGCAACAAAATCTAATCAACAACAATTGAAAAATAAAAAGATTCAATTTTATTTTATTTTATTTATACAGTGCCAAATCATAACAACAGTCATCTCAAGGCGTTTTATATTGTAAGGCAGACCCTACAATAACACAGAGAAAAACCCAACAGTCATATGACCCCATAAAAGCAAGCACTTTGGTGACAGTGGGAAGGAAAAACTCCCTTTTAACAGGAAGAAACTTCTGCCAGAACCAGGCTCAGGGAGGGGCGGCAGATCCAAAGACAATAACTAAATGTAGGAAATCATTCACAAAATGGGATAACTTTAACTGCATCCTGTGTTTAGAGCTAATGTGAAGTTTGAAAAGCCCCAGACACATTTAGATAGAAAAGGCTTCATGTTATGATGGAGCCCCTAAAGTAACTGACAAACAGTCCTTCCCTGACGCTCCCTGATCCTGGTTCTGCTGGAGGTTTCTTCCTGTTAAAAAGGAGTTTTTTCTTTTCCACTGTCGCTAAAGTGCTTCCTCATAGGGGCTGTGTGATTGTTTGGGCTTCTTACTAATATTGGAGGGTTTTTACCTTAAAAATACCAAGCTCCTTGAGTTGTCTGTTGTTGTAAATTAGCGCTATATAAATATAATAACACTAATAAGACCTACTTGAATTTAGCAGGTCTCTAAAACAAAGAGTGCATCACGTGGTTGAGGAGAAACCAGTGTTTTAACTCATCGGTCAATCAGCAGACTGTGGTTCGCACTCATTTTCTTTTTACCACTTAATGATTCGGTTCCTTTTCATCCATATTTTACTTTATCAGTTCCTTAAAGGCACTTGGTTAAGTAACCACGATCCCTTCAAACTCTCCAAGTCGGGGTGACTACTCTGTCTTACTTGTGCAAAAGTGACAGTGACATGGAAATGAGAATACGCTGTTTGTTGTTTGATATATTTAGGAGTGATTGCACTTTAAATAAGAGACAAGGTGACATAACATCACAATAGTTTTTGGCAGGGTAGGGGTAGAAGCTGCCAGTATTAATGAGGCAAAGACAAAGGAAGAAGTGATGCTTTTTTCATTAGTGTTGTGGATCTGAGTTATATCATAGGAAAGCTGGTGCTTTAACAAGCAAGGTGTAGAGTTTTCTTTACCCTTACCACTTCTGCATAAATTAAGAGGATAAGCAGCAAAGTGTTGCTAATCCAATGATTGATCATCACCAAGTGTGAACACCTGTATAAAGGAAGATGTTTAGGCTTTTTGCTGTTCTGAAATGTGTGTCAACAGAATGCCAACGAGGAAAAACACCAGCAAAGATTTTAGAATAGACACTGAAGTATCGGATAGATGAGACCAAAGTGGAGATGACTGGTTGACATGCACAGCGCCACGGTGAGAACCAGCATATCAGCACAAACATTACATACCAACTATAAAGTACAATGGTGGGGGTGTGATGATTGTTCAGCAGACATAACACCTGGACATCTTGTTGTCATTGAATCAGTTGTGAACTCCTCTGTGTGCCAAAGTATTCTAGAGCCAAATGTGAGGTCCTACAGCTAAAGCTCGGCCAAAACTGGGTCATGCAACGTAGTTACTGCTGCTAAAAGTTGTTCAACGAGCTGCTGATTCCTGGAGTGTATGTTGTTCTTAACAGTACTGCAGGCATGTGAAAACAATGTACAGTGGGGCAAAAAAGTATTTAGTCAGCCACCGATTGTGCAAGTTCCCCCACTTAAAATGATGACAGAGGTCAGTAATTTGCACCAGAGGTACACTTCAACTGTGAGAGACAGAATGTGAAAAAAAATCCATGAATTCACATGGTAGGATTTGTAAAGAATTTATTCGTAAATTAGGGTGGAAAATAAGTATTTGGTCACCTCAAACAAGGAAAATCTCTGGCTCTCACAGACCTGTAACGTCTTCTGTAAGAAGCTTTTCTGTCCCCCACTCGTTACCTGTATGAATGGCACCTGTTTGAACTCATCATCTGTATAAAAGACACCTGTCCACAGCCTCAAACAGTCAGACTCCAAACTCCGCCATGGCCAAGACCATAGAGCTTTCGAAGGACACCAGGAAAAGTATTGTAGACCTGCACCAGACTGGGAAGAGTGAATCTACAATAGGCAAGCAGCTTGGTGTGAAAAAATCAACTGTGGGAGCAATCATCAGAAAATGGAAGACATACAAGACCACTGATAATCTTCCATCAGTGAGAACTTTGAAGATGAAACGAGGCTGGGTCTTCCAACATGACAATGATCCAAAACACACCGCCCGGGCAACAAAGGAGTGGCTCCGTAAGAAGCATTTGAAAGTCCTGGAGTGGCCTAGCCAGTCTCCAGACCTCAACCCCATAGAAAATCTGTGGCGGGAGTTGAAAGTCCGTGTTGCTCAGCAACAGCCCCAAAACATCACTGCTCTCGAGAAGATCTGCATGGAGGAATGGGCCAAAATACCAGCTACTGTGTGTGCAAACCTGGTAAAGACCTATAGTAAACGTTTGACCTCTGTTATTGCCAACAAAGGTTATGTTACAAAGTATTGAGTTGTATTTTTGTTATTGACCAAATACTTATTTTCCACCCTGATTTACGAATAAATTCTTTACAAATCCTACCATGTGGATTCATGGATTTTTTTTCCACATTCTGTCTCTCACAGTTGAAGTGTACCTCTGGTGCAAATTACTGACCTCTGTCATCATTTTAGGTGGGGGAACTTGCACAATCGGTGGCTGACTAAATACTTTTTTGCCCCACTGTATGTATTCAAAGACTGAGTAATTATCTGGTAACAGTATGTTCCGCTTGCTAGCTTGGTTAGCACAATGCATCTGGTAATTTGTGGTAATCATTAATGGGATGCTAATTTTGGCTTGAAACAAAATGTAGCTATTAAACAGGTGACTCTTTAGTATGTCCTGGAGCTTAAGCCCTGTGGGTCAAAGTTCAATCCCTTTAATTATATAGAACTTTACGACATAATTTAAATAGATGAGTTCGATTAAAAATAATAATCCAGTCAGTTGTCATAAACCAAAACACTTTCTGCTTCAAAGTGAGGTATTAACATTGAGGTCCAGAGTGATCGTCTTCCTTTTAATGTACTAATCTTGGATATCAGTAGAAAATGTCACTTAAAACAAACAAAAGATGGAAGGATATTACCACCACCCCCAACACACTGCCAGCAGTGTGACTTGGAAGCTTTATTTAAGTGCCTAAAGAAATAGAATACATATAAAATCCCATTAAAAACTCTTATTGGGCTTTAAAAATATCCAACCCAAAATGCTTTTCCCAGCTATATTCCTGTTGTATCTGGGAGTAGAAACCCAGTGTAGCTCACTCATGTCAGTCACATCCTCTACCCTTGAAGAGGTAATAACATCCTAAATGTGATTATACATTCACATATCATGTCGCTGGAAGAGCTCCCTACAGGTCGTGAGAACTGTCCAATCCCGGCTGTGTCAGTGTCTGACTCTCAATCTAATTACTTAAAGGTTGGCCGTGAGGCCGTTTTCGCTGTCCATCGAGCTCAGACCCCAGCTTCTTCGACCTCACTGCAGCATTCTTCATTGTGCAACTGTTTGCACTGTTCAGGAGGAGAGTTCAGAAACCTCACCACAGCCAGGCCATGGGAACTGAGAGAAAACTGGAAATTGATCCAGAATGTGGTTATGAATTCATGTTTCATTTCAGACTGTTTTGAGGCTCTTACACAGTGTGAATGAATGCAGCAAGAGGGGAAAACTCATGGGGTAAGAGTGATGTGGCATATGCTTATGAATGAATGACAAATTGGTTTCTGTAACCCACAACTGGGATTCAACAACTTGGCCTTGAATTTTTCGTCATATCCTGACTTATGCAGAATCCGATAACAACACTATTATTTTTATAAAGCTGATCTAGCGCAACTGAACTAGATGATCCAGATTTTCTGAATATGATCATCACTGGGGAGAACCTTTTAGGTTATCATCCTGTCAGCATAGTTTGGGCTCTGTGGTCAGACTGAACAGTGCTTTGCCCCTCAGGAGCAACAGCAAAGGGGGAAAGACTGCCCGTGAGACTGTCAGCGCTAATCGCACCTCATCTGGTTCCCGTTTGCAGTTTTACAGGGCTGCTGCCATGCCCCAGTCAGCATGCTCATTCTTTTCCCTCTCGTCTTATGTATTTATTTGCCCTGCGCAAACACTTGCAGTTGTTAAGTCATGTTTTACTCCAGGACACTATGAAGGAGTTTGTGCTTTTTTACATACAACGCCCCACTGTGACAATGTGGTCTTCATTGAGTTTAGATGAGATTAGATGAAACTTTAATGGCGCTTGCGGTGCAGCTGGATTGTTGCAGCTGCGCATAATTCGACACAGCTTGGATAAAGTAAGATATAAACAAATGTGCCGTGTGGTTAGAGGTCTGGGGTGCAGAGCGTGGACAGCAGCAAAGTATAACTTTAGCTTAATCCTGAAAAACAAAAAAGTAGCAAATGTGTAGATTAATGTGCGGCCAGTTTATCTGCAAAAAAAAGCACCAGGAACAAGCATCATAGTGTTTGAAATTCATGTAGATGACATCACACACACCCTTGGTCATGAAAACAGGGAAACGGATGATGAAAAATTCCTGGACCAGGCTGTGAGAACGGAAAGCTCCTGCCAACAACGGATACATCACACACACACACACACACACACACACACACACACACACACACACACACACACACACACAGTCAAACATGTGCACACAAAGACACTAATCTACTGGTAAGGGCACACATATATAGCAGAGGTACCCAGAGAATGACTGAGTGTCTCAAAACACACATGTGCTGCTCACCACTCTGACATGATGTAAGTATGACAAAGGGACTGGAAGTGTGCAGTTATGTTCAGAAAGACAAGAGGTGATGTTTGCATGTTTTTACATGGAAATATACAGGACACCGATCATCATTAAAAACCACCTGCCAAATATTAGAAAGTTCCCCATGTTCCACTTAAACAGCTCTGACCCATTTGTGCTTGGACACGAAACCCCCGGGGGTGTCCTGTGGTGTCTGGCAGTAGGTCTTTGGCAGCAGATCCCTCGGGTTCTGTGGGTTGCAGGGTGGAGCCCCCGTGGTTCGGGCTTGTTCCGACACATCTGGTGGATGCTTGATTGGACTCAGATCTGGGAAGTCTGGAGGCCAAGTTAAAGCCTCGGGATCTACGTCACGTTCCTCAAGCAATTCCTGCGCAGTTTTTGAGGTGTAAAGGAACATATTGTCCTCCCGGTTGAGGCTGCTGACTTCAGGCAGTGCTGCTGCCATTGCTGGGGGGGGAGGATGTTGTCACTTTTAAATTGAACCATGTCTTGTGCCTTATTAATTAACATATATTAGGGAGGTCAGCTTTGACTGGGTGACCGGGAGTTTAGCTGGAAGTCTCAGTGCAGCCCTATTGTTCAGTGTGCAGCACTCCACAGCTGTTGATGGCCTATTGCGCAGGTAGCACATCATTCAAGTGCCACATTAAATTTGAGCAAATATACATTTTGTGCAAAAATGGTGGATCTGTGTAGGAGTGGAGAGATATAAATCTAAATTTACTGCATGAAAGTTTATGAATGTGATCCAAAATCTAGTAAAGACTCTCTGACCACCTGAGCCCACAGCACTGCTTGGTTTGTCTGTGAAGTGATGATCAGAGATGATTTTAAACATTCAAGATCTTGTTCTCCTTTTAAGGACAGGCATTCCTGTTGACATGTGATCAAAAGGTTTTTTATTATATTGCTAATTGGCTTTTACAAGACAATGCATTGCAGGCAATGTTTGCACAAAAGTAATGTTATGAGTAGTAGAACACATGACTTTCTGCAGGCAGTTTATAAGAGTTGGAATGCATGGCTTAAAACGGGTTTAATGTGTAATGTATTTATTTATTTTGAGTAAAAACTGTAAGACTGATCACAGGACTCCTATGTCTCAGCCAGCCTGCAGCGTCTCTCAGTTTAACATATTTGATGATATATTTGTATTTTTTATTTTATTTTTTTAATTTTATTAGGAGTACATTTTCCCTGTAACCCCATATTAAAAACAGAAGCAGTTAATCAGGCTTTGTGCTTTGTTTTTCGTTTTTTTCACTGCGCCAGACGGGGCTCTAACATGGCACCAGCCTGTTAGTTAGCCAGCTCATGGTGTTTATAGACTTATTAACAAGAACATCAGTGATGGTGTCAATCACTCACTGTTTCATAGAGAGGCAGTGACTGGCTCACAGTAAGATGTGGGTTTTGTTTTGGGGTTTTTTTGTTATTGCTGTTGTTTTACAGATGGAGTACTGTTGGTGGGCTGTGTGGATTTTTGGCTTCAATTGTGTTTTGGAGAATATGCTTTCACGTAGCTCTGTGAAACAAATCAGATAAAATAGACGTGGAGTTCAGTGTTTTCAAATAGTGTGTGTGTGCGTATGTGTGTCGCTCAGGCTGCTGGTGGTGTTTGGGCATCATAGTAGTGACTCCTTTAAACACCACGGCCAGGTCTGTCCCTTTATGACTACAATGTATCATCATCTGATGGCTGCTTCAGCAGGATATTGAAACCATGTGTCAAAGCTCAAGTCATCTCAAAGTGGTTTCTTGAACATGACGATGACTTCATGGTACTCAAACGGCCTACACAAACATCATATCTCAATCCAATAAATCACCTTTGGGCTGTTGTGAAATGGGAGCGTCACACCATGGATGCAGGTGACAAATCTGAATGCATGAATTTGTGTTTTGAAAGAACTAAAAACTTGATCTTTGATGAAGTTTGGTCCATTTTCAGTGTCTTTTCCCTGCCGTATGATTGCATTTGTCTTCAGTAACCATACGAACATCCTGTTTAATTCTTCTGTCTTCATTTATGTGCAAAGGGATAGAGATGCAACTTTTAATCTTTAGTTTTTTACGGCCTACCTGAAGGAGATTAGGAATCTGGAGAACTGGTGCCAGAGGAACAACCTCCTTCTAAACGTCAGTAAGACAAAGGAGCTGATAGTGGACTTCAGCACTAAGCAGGAGAGGAACTACCAGACCCCTGTCATCAACGAGTGCCCAGTGGAGAGAGTGGCCAGCTTCAAATACCTCGGGGTTCACATCACGCAGGACCTGTCATGGTCCTGTCACATCAACACCATGGTGAAAAAGGCCCGTCAGCGTCTCTACCACCTCAGATGCTTGAGAGACTTCCAACTGCCCTCCAAGGTGCTCAGGAACTTTTACTCGTGCACCATAGAGAGCATCCTGACGGGAAACATCTTAACCTGGTTCGGGAACATCACCATGCAGGACAGACGAGCTCTACAGAGGGTTGTGCGGTCAGCTGAACGCACCATCCGCTCCGAGCTCCCTGACCTGCACTCAATCTACAGCAGGCGGTGCTGGACCAAGGCCAGGAAGATCGTGAAGGACCTCAGCCATCCCAACAACAGACTGTTCTCTCTGTTGAGGTCAGGAAAGCGATTCCGCTCCCTGAAGACCAACACAGAGAGACTGAGGAGGAGCTTCTTCCCGCAGGCGATACGGTCTCTCAATCACACCACCACATAATACTGACCCACACATATGGTTCTTACACACACACTGGACATTCTGGACATTGTTTTCACTTCATCACTTAAATCACTTTAAGCATATTTGCACTGCACAAGACACTAAATAATGTGGATTGCACAACACTGGTCATTATATTCTTCATTTCCAGTTAATACTTGTACAGCTGCTGTTATTGTGTATATATATATTTATATTTCTTCATACATTCTTATATAGTTCTATACTGTGTATTGTGTATTTTGTTGTACAGTTATTTTATTTTTTAACTTTAATTTTTATATTTTATTTTATTCCTTCCTAGTTAAATTTACCCTTTTTAATTTTTCATATTTATTTCCTATCTTATTCATAGCCTTTTCTTTTTTTCTTTAGGTCACGAGCAGTTGTCTAAGCATTTCACTGCATATCGTACTGTGTATGACTGTGTACGTGACAAATAAAATTTGAATTTGAAATCATCTTTAGAAACTGGTGAGCTAACTTCATGCTAACTTCAAACACATTAAACTTTAAACATTCTCTTTCTCGTGGATGTCTGGGTTTATTGTAAGAGCTGAGTTTGGTGGGGGGGGGGGGGATTTTTTAGTATGCAAGCTGAGCTTTAGCGTTAGCTGAGAAGATTAAAACTGTTGTTTTGCATTGACAGGAGTATCTTTTGTCCTCCATTTATGAGCTGTTGTAAGTTTTGTACCTTCACTGCTTTAACAGAGCGCTCAGAAGAATTTCATTCACCACTAGTGAGCACAGAGGCTGTTGTTGGCGCTGCTTTAAAAACCTTACATAATGTTTCTTAACAACTGGTACTACTACTCAAAGTAAAACAGGTAACTTTGGTTCCTGTTTTAAATTTTTCACAACAAAATCTCAGGTTCATACTCTAATTCTTTCATTCTTTTATGAGAAAAGTAATCTTCAGAGATAATGTTTCCATTTTTATTTATTTTTTTCTTATACAAATGGATTGACTCTGAGCTGTTGCTAACCCAGGTACCATCAAAGCCATCCTATACCAGGCTAGACTGGGCCTCCTGTCATCCAAAGGGGACAGGAGTTAAGCCAGTGCTTCCTGTTAGACTAAAGGGCTCTCAGATTCCACCTCTGGTCTAAATTATGTCTGCCTGTCCCAGACTGCCATATAAACTTCTTTTTCTCCTGCTTCCATACTGCCATCATGCCCATGTCCACATCTTCCCCCTCCCACTCTCCTGAAGACAAGACTACCCTTCCCAGGAAAAGATAGGATACTACTGGCAATTCAGTTAGTTGAAATTACAGTTTGAAAACAGACCTTACAAATTCTGTCCTAATATGAACCTTGAGCCATACCTTTGACCAACTTCAGAAATACAAGTCAAAAATCCATGTTCTCTTCACTCAGGGCTAATGTACATCACAAAATGGGGCAAATTTGTATGATTTTAGCCACTGGACTAGTCTTTGCTCTGCTCTGTACACTTTATATTAAAGATCTACAAGATCAGCTGGATTCTCCCCTTTTGTTGGGATCTGATGGGCGCCATCAGGGGCCTGTTGCAATAAGCAAGATGTACATACAGAGGATATCTTTGCATTATCTGGCTTCACTTACCTTAGCATTAGCTATCAGGCTAAACGATCACACAACTTGATAAGTTAACCCAGAGCTTCTCCATCTAGCTATGAGCATGAGGAGCATCTGACCATCATAAATATGGATAAGTCTGCTGGCAGCAGAGCACCTGATCTTATAAAGAAGGATGAAACTATATTATGGGGTAAATACGAAGTAGTTAAATACATGATAGAGGCTGAAAGTAACACAGCAGGTACAGACAAAGTTTGTGAGTTTGTACAGTAGTTTCGTACAGTACACATAGTGCTGTATATATTTTTCCTCCAATCTATACTACTATTAATTTTTTTGACATTAGTATAACCAAGCTAACATTTTTGGGGTGTAATTTTCTGCTACAAAGAGCCTTCTGTGAGGCCTGCAGAGAGTCCTGGGCATCTTATAATGTGCTGTTTTCAAACGTTTTGCATTCAAAGCAACATTTGTGGACTGTAAACAACCTCCACTGATGTGAAAGTTTGCAGAAGTAATTTTTTAACTTCGACTCTGGCCTCTAACTCTGGCTTCAGACTGCAGAAGTCTGGCCAGTGTTGAGGAGACAGCCTTAATCTGCTTCTCACTCTCAACGCTCCACAGATGACGAACATCACTGTTGCCTTAACCACACAGGACGCAGCAGACTCCTGGACTGAGGCAGGCTGTTAGGAACAGTTTGGTGTTGATGGGCTAAAAGAAGAAGAGAGAAAAAAGTAGCATTTTCCTGTACACCCCACAGGGGAATAAAAAGAGCAAAGAGGGGGAAGGAGTGGATTATCGCAAAGATCTTGATGGGGGGGGGGCTTTAATGTTATAAAGGTTCGAGTGGTCACGTAACCTCCCACATTGAAAAAAGTGAGCAAATGAAAGCCAGAGCTCCTGCTTCCAGCTCACAGGTTATGGAATTACAGGGAGCTTCCGTGGAAATATGATGTTAGATCTAATTCAGCGTGTCTCAGGGCAAATCGGAGGCCAAATAAAAAGTCATTTTTATTTATATGTGCAGGTATAAGAAACAGTCACAGGAGATAGATAATTAAGCGTGGCGAGTGTCTTATCCCGCAGCTCTAAATGGCTTTTTAAATGTTCTTTTTCTTATGAAACTGGTTAAAATGGGTTTCATTTGCCTCCGAGGCAGAGGGGCCCTGTTAGATATGATCTTCAGTGTCGCCATTACGTGCTTGGGGTGCGTTTTAACAACAATGGATCTTCTGAGAAAGCCCGTAAACATGTGCCTGGGACCTTGACCCCAGCAGTAAACAGTCTTTCCACCTGATGATGAATAGCAGAGCTGGGTAGGGCACAGAGGACAGGCCTGGTGCTCTTTTTTTTCTTTCTCCCACCTCCTCTGCTCCTTTGCTCCAATACACACACAGACACAGACTGTGAAGGAGCAACTCAAGCTTACACCTATGGCCCTGTGTTTTATGGTTAATAAGACCCCAAAGATTCTATCACATTAACAAGTTTTTATCAAGAACTGACGTCTTAGAGCTCCACTGTTTTGCAAAAGTATGAAATGAAAAATCCACGGTGTTGGACTTAATAGCATCACTCAAAAATAAACCACCCTGAAGATACGACTGAGAAACACAAGTACAATGCATACTCATACATGACGCGTCAATCACAAGGTAGGCCCACCCTAAATCATACCCTGTTTTAGGATCATTTGTAACTCCGTGGGAGAACAGTATTTTCCAAAATGAGCATCATGTTGTATTCAGTAAGATTTGAATCCATCAATTAAAATGATAAATTCTTCAGGAAATTGTTTACTAAGGTCTTTGATCGCAGAGGAATTATGGGTTATTTTCTTATAGACTTATTTGCATTTTAAATCACTCCAGCATTAGTTCATCATTTTTATACACTCTATGTGAGAAACACGTTGTATTAGGTGTGTTCATTAGCTTTAGCACACTGATACTTCTCTGGTAAACTGGTTTCATATTTTAAAGACCTGCATACACCTCTCAACAGAATTTTTCAATGCGCATAGCAGCTACATCGGTTGCGTATTAGGTGACCAAGTATAAAATTAAATTCAAATTCAGATATAGCAAATCATAACAACAGTCGCCTCAATACACTCTATATTGTAAGGTTAAGACTTGACAGTAATACAGAGAAAACTCCAACAATCAGACAACACCAAATAATCACGTAGCGACAGTGGGAAGGAAAAAACCCCTTTTAACAGGAAGAAACCTCTGGCAGAACCAGGATCAGAGAGGAGCAGCAAAAGACACAAAATCCAACAAAGGCCGCACAGGGCTTTACACTTTTATCCAGGAGGCTGGGGTGTGTACCGCTTTGTGGAACCATCAGTTTTGACATAGTTGAGTTATGATTATTGTTTTAAGTTGCTGTTTGGTTAAGCTTAGGCATGGATGATAGTACAGTTATCGAAATATTGTTGTTTGACTTAAACTTTACTTTACTTTACTTTACTTTATTGATTTATATAGCACTCTTCACAGGATAAAAACCACAAAGTGTTTCACAATAATATAAAACAGATAAACACAAAACAGTACAATCAAACATACAGCACAAATCTGATTAAAAGCTAGTCGCAATAAATGAGTCTTAAGATGATGTTTAAAAGAATAAATACAATCCAGGCAATGTAAAGATGGAGGGAGAGTATTCCACAACCTGGGGGCCACCGCTCTAAAAGATCTATCACCTCTGGTTTTAAAACGTGTTCAGGGGACTACCACCAGCCTTTGATTAGATGATCTCAGGCTGTGAGAGCGAGTGTGAGGTTCTAAAAGATCGGAAATATAGACAGGAGCATCATGATTCAAAGCTTTAAAAGTCAGTACTAAGTGTTTAAAATGAATTCTAAAATGTACTGGAAGCCAGTGTAATGAGCTTCATTATATGAAGCTTCAAATACACCCTTTCACAAACTAACACATGTTGTGCAAAGATACTGAAGAACTTCTATTGAAGATGTTTTTGAAGTTATTCACTCTCATAATTATATAGATATACAAAGAAAGAATGAGAAGGCTTTCAGGCTTTGGCTTGTAAATAATTGTGTTGTAAACAATCATCTGTATGACCTTTGCAAACCATACAAAACACAGAATTGTGCTTTAGACCCTATAGGTAGCATCAGCAACAGAACTCATTAGTGATGCTTATATTTTTAATCACAATGAGACATTTCTGTGAAGTCTGTGTAGATGGGTAATTGGATCTCATAAAAGCATACACAAGCACACTCTTGGCTAAAGGAGTTTGGTGTTTCTGTTAACTACAGGGAACCTCCTGATTCCCAGTTCGGTGGGGAAGACGGACAGACAGAGGAAGCCCCCTGTTTGTTTAGCCTGACCTGTTCAGTGGCAATCTCCAGAGACAGGCATACATCTAGACATATTTATGTTTAGAAATCAACTTCCCCTTCTGTCCTGAAGGCAAGGAGCACTCTGGGGTTCTTAGCAAAGCGCTCTCTACATTTGTTTAGGAAAAATCTCTTTTGTTGCAAACTTCCCGTTCTGGTTAGATATCAGGCATCTCACTGGCGCTCATTAAAAAAAGACAGTTGAAGTAAAGAGTGGCCAACACAAGAAAACTGGGAACTTTCTTCAGTTGCAGTGGTGCGCACCTTCCAAGGGTATCATGCTGGGAGCCTCAAACACTGAGGTTGAGATGAGGTCACTTAACACTAAAACCACTGGCCACACCACACCTGCCTAGAAAAACAGCCACAGCACCGCAGAGTGAAGAAACAACCTGTCCTGCCTCACCAGCCTCCCCTCTGGATGCCAGAGACCCTGGAGAGCTTTAGCTGCCTCGTGGCAGATACAGGGACAGACGGCCAGAAAAGCACAGGGCCTGCTGTTTACCCCTGCACGCTCGGGTTTCCAAACAACAGACTTGGTAAACTGTGTGGGTCAGTGAGGTTCTTAGTGCAGCAGTGACATGGGAACAATTAAGGGAGGAATATACACATTTACTTATGTAGGTGCCGATTCCACTTTCTAATCCTTGAGCTGAATTTACACATTCAGCTCAAGGAATTAAAATATTTTTATGAGATTTATGGCAAATAAATAATAATAAAATATACTAATTTCTAGCTTCATATTTTTATTTTTTGTATCTCTTAAGGCAGCTTTGCATGATTTCAAGTGATCCCTATTTATCCTCAGGAACAAGTGTTTTTTTACACACACACACACACACACACACACACACACACACACACACACACACACCTCCTCTTTAGATACTTTGATTGCATTTTGATACTTAAGCTTGTGTCAACTTCTGTATGATTATAATTATTATTAAACGTTTAAGTAAATACTTGCTTCACCAATTTGTAAAACACCAGCAGACTTAACACACTCACAATAACATGTGCCACCCCTTTAAAAAATGGAAAGGCCCCTGATTTTACCAGTGTCTGAAGTCTATATCTTGCATGAACAAAGTTAAGGATGGAGGATTGTTTTCCCCAGAATAACAGTATTTCAATTCCTTTTTATTTATAGCACCAAATCACAGGAGTCACCTCATGGCATGTTGTATTGTACCATCAAGATCCTACAATAATACAGAGAAAAACACCAACCATCAAACAACCATCTATGAGCAAGTACTTGGTGACAGTGGGAAGAAAAAACTCCCTTTTAGAAGGAAGACACCTCTTCCCCTACCTTATGGAGGGGCATCTGCTGTAATCATTTGGTGGTGATGGAAGGAAGGCAGGACAAAAGACACAATTACAAACCTTGAAATATGTATGGTATTGGTATCATTACCCAAACCACATCACCTTTATTTATGCCAAAAAATTAACCATTTCTTCCTTGTATTTGGATGCAATTTTTTTCAATTCAGAAAACATTTTGTACCCATGCTTTGTCTTATACTGGAGATAAAACCATATCTTCCAAATGAAATCAGATGAGTTTACATTCTGAGTTCCTCAGCCTTCCAAAAACTGGAGAAACCAAGAAACGGATTGACACAGAGTTTCTTGTATGAGGATGTTTTGGGGGAAGCAGACAAGGACATAACAGGGAAGAGGGGGGTTGACCCCTAAAGTGCCTGCGCTATAGATTGCAGGTTAAGGGCCTCAAGTGCTGGATCACTGGCTAATAAGTTTGCAGTCATTCCCCCAGGGAAGCAGGCTGGTCTGGATGGAGAGGTGATGGTGATGTTTGTGTCTGTCGCTTTGTAATTTCCCGCTGGAGACTTCATGTGTTTATTTCCCATACATTTGGCCATGCTGATGTCTCCTTCAGCTCTGCAGTATTAACTGCGCTGTTCTGATTTCTCATGCCTTATGTAGACATCTTCCCCAAAAACAAACATTCCCAAGAAAATGTCATAAAAATGTGCAGAGAAGAGAATGATTACCAAGTGTTCCCCACACACAGCAGCTCTTAAATGCCAAATTTTACATGGCCTGAGCAGTAACACTCAGCACGTCAGTTAGCAAGACATAAACAAATAGATAAATTCATGTCGTCAGGGATTTTAGCGCTCCGCTTGCTTATTACATTCACTGTATTTAACATACATCCTTCTGTGGTTTAAAGTGGTGGGTCTTCTCTGTCAAAATACACGCCAGAGCATTTTTCCTCAACATGTTGGACAGCTCACTCTGACAACGCCAGAATAAACACTAGATGAAGAGGGAGTTACAGTAGATCAACCTCTCTGCAAGCCTTTAAAGTTGGTTACAAGTGATTTAGCTGAAAGAAAAACCACTTTAACGTGTTCCTCTGTAAAACTGACACTTTGTGAGTTACAAACCAGACTTGTCCTCCAAATTGAGGGTGAAAATTATATCAAGACACCTGATAATAAACAACTCTTTTGAAAATAATAAATCTTGGCAGCATAGTTTTAAACTTTTAATTAGCCTCATATTTTAATAAGCATACAATGATATCATGTGTGTCCTTTGAAAGGGGTGTGGTGCATTTCACAAAGCTTTAATTCGTTGAATTAGAGCTGTATCGCCATTTTTGCAAGTATATACTGGCATACTAAAAGATTCACATCTGTCTTTGGAGAGCCTAATGTACCAAAACTGGTTTCAATTCACTTACCAGCGAGTTGGATCTAGAAGACTGACGCGGTTATTGCTTGAGATGAAAAAGGACAAATGTTATTTTAATTTTACAATTTACCATGTGATAGATTAAAATTAAACAATACCGACGTCCTTTTGTTTTTCCAACGAGGAGGTCAGTTTTGTTCAAAAAACAGCTTCCACGATGGCACCTGAGTCAATCAAAACAGAACAGAACCTTACATGGGTGTACTGGAAGATATATGTTCTAGACTACTGCGGCTCATTTGATGAGTAAAACTAAATAAATACCATTTATTCTTGCAAAGTTTGTTTACTACACTCAAACCCCTATAAAACCTTAAAAACTGGTATAGGGTTTATGATCTTGGACCGGTCACTCAAGAACTTTAAGGAAACTGCCTTTCACTGCGTGAAGCTTATGGTTTTGGGGCTGCAGCTCTAAAGGGCCACAGTAAACCTGGACTATCTCACAAACTCTTCTTATAAAAACAGGAAATTCAAAGAGTGGGAGTTTGCCTCTATTAAATCAGCATAGTGTAGCTTTGCTTAGCTTAGCTTATATTAGCTAAAGGCAGGGAAAGGAGGCAAAAGTTTGTCTAAAATTCCAAAAGTAACAGTATCTGCCTACCACCATAAACTGAACTACTTAAAAACTGTATCTTGTGTAATTTCTACTGATTGTCTATGTCAACAGCGCTCAAGCAAGTCACTGCACCCTGCCAGAAATCAGTCCAACCCAAAGCCTCTTATTCCTTAAAGGATTAAAGGTTTTGGCCTCGTGTGGAACGATGCCGAATGCACTCTGTGAAAACTATCACAGTAAATTCTTTCAGTCCGTCAGTTAAGCAGTGACTGTTGGACTCCTGGTTAAACATAACAAAAAAATAAAACCTGCAGAATGCTTTTACCTAAAGATTTGACAGTTATTTCTTTCTTGTTACTTTTTCCATTGTAAACATACCTGCTGATACATGGGGGGATCTTTGAATATAAGTTCCTGCAGTCTGTATGGGATTAGAATTTAAACTTTCATCTGTAACACCAGCTTTAAAGTACAAACTCTGGAAGAATCTATGTCACCAACCACATGTTATTTTAGACCACTTCCTAAACTCTGATATTGGTTTTTAGCCCTGCTCACACAGAGATGTTGTCAAAGAGACACAAGCTTCTCTGCTTTCAGCCAGTAATCCCTGGGATCTACACTCACAATGAATACACATCAGAGCCAGCCAGGTAGCATCAAATCCCAAGGCTATGTGCTGCCAGCTCAAGGTGCACATCTCTGTTAGGTAGAGAAAGCTGGTCCGGTGCCAAGTCAAAAGGCTTTACGGGAGCCATTATTGTCGGTCCTCGGCACGCACGCAAGCTTTAGGAAGTTGCCACACCTCTGGGATGTCCTTGTTCCTGATTCATGTTACCATGCTGCGTTTGCACCAGGTACTTCTCTTATAATCAAACGCACAAAGGTTTTGAAAACGTACATGATTCTAACTTTTAATTTGCTACAATTCTTCTCTGTGCAGCAGGTGTATAGTTATAATTTAATAATAATTTTTGGTCTCAACATAAACCATCAGGTTGGTTATATTTCCAAATATGTTTACTCTCTGTGTTAAGATTATTTGCAAGAGTCCAGTAGATCCCTGAAGCTGTGCTATCTGGCAACAAGATGTTAGCAAGAAGTCCTGTAATTTGTCAATGGATCTAAATGTGGAGGCCAAGTGAACACCTCAAACAAACCATTCCTAAACCGTCTTTGCTTTGTAGCAAAATCCACTGAAAGAGCCAACAGGGAACAGGGAATGCTGTTTCCATGACAGGGTGTTTCATGGAAACAGCGTCTTTTATCCTGTCTTCCTTCTCTGTCCCCAACCGGTTGCAGCAGATGGCCCCTCCCTGAGCAGGGGGCGCCCTCCCTGAGCCTGGTTCTGCTGGAGGTTTCTTCCTGTTAAAAGGGAGTTTTTTCCTTCCCACTATCGCCAAAGTGCTTGCTCATAGGGGGGTCATGTGATTGTTGGGTTTTTCTCTGTATGTATTATTGTAGGGTCTACCTTACAATATAAAGCACCTTGAGGCGACTGTTGTTGTGATTTGGTGCTGTATAAATAAAATTTTAAAAAATTGAATAATTTAGCAGCTATATTTCTTTATTTTTTGGCGTTTCCTTTCAAGTTATGTTAATCATTACTTAATATTAAAAGCTAGGGCAGTAATTTATTTTTCTTATACCTTTCAGAATCAAGTAAAGTGAGTTAAACAGTGAGTTTCAGTATGACCAGCTAGCTTACTCATGATTAAGCTAGCTGACTTCACGATCACTTCCAAGCTTAGAAGCATTTCTTAGTAGTAGCCTATTGTTAGCGGGTCATGGATGTTTTTTCAAAGAATATTTTACAGCTGTGGCGCAACTCTTGAAAATTACTGTTTAAGGTAGTATTACGCTTAGCAAACCCGCTGGCATTCCTAAATCTTTCATCAAACAATAATCAAAACTAAAAAACTACCATATACAAAATAAATGTAACCTAGATTTTCAATTGTTTAGGCTCAGCGGCTCAGCGGGGCTGTGTTTCACAATAAAGTAACTGTGTGTTTTTCCACTTTTAATTACCATTAGCACTTCTTTAATCAGCACAAAATCATCCTGACATGCAAATGTGCTTTCCCTTTCAAAACCAAGGGCATTTCTGAGTGACTGGTATAAATGAACGATGCTGTTTCATTGAGAGGAAGGTTGCATTGTTCAGCCATCTGTCTTCAGGGGCCCTCAGCTGACAGACGGGGCCCAGTGAGACACCTCAGCTGAACAAGAAGGCAAATTAATGTCGAGTTTCTAAAGGAGCGCACGAGTAGCTGACCATTCAAGGACCAATGTTTGCAGATATGCCTTTGAGTGTGTGCTCATTAGCCATTTTGTTTGTGGTTTCTTCTTAGTCTTGGCTGGAGATCCTTCTTTTAGGAACATAAACCTTTTTTTTCTTTTTTTTCTTGTTTTTTTGCTATTTGCAGAGTGCGACATTTAACTTCAAGAAGCCCACTCTGTCCTGTAAACATTCCCAACATTATTATTTTCCTTTTGGGGCAGATTTATATCTAAATGTTAACAACACACTGGGGTAAATGTTTAGATGGGGCGGAGGAGCTCTAAAGCTGTAGCTTTATCCACTGGAAGGAAATGAATTGGCTAAATATTTAGATCACATCTTATTCCAGCGGATGTCTGTCACCACAGACGATGATTTGTCTCTGTGGTCATGCACATTTTTCAATTAAAAATTACATTTTTATTTTTTGTTAAATTTGTCTTATGGAATTGCAAGTTGTGTTTATTTTCCGGAATGTCTCTATTTGTTTGTGGTTGGGAAATGGTAAACAGCCTTCAAGTATCAGTGATATGATTTAGACTGCAGCCACTTTGCAGTAGAGCCTTTGCAGAGGCTGCTTCGGTATCTTATAGAAGCTTTATTGTTGCTTCTGTTGAGTATGAAGAACCTGTTATATGATGGTACGTAAGGGCTGAAGCACCTGCTTGTTTTCATGTCCTGAACATCAGCAGAATCAGATGCTTAGATCATTAATTAATCAAAAAAGCTGAAGCTTGATTTATCTTAAATGCAGGGTTTTGATTTAGACTTCATCGTGTACATAAAAACTCTATGGGAACGTTTTTTGGAAATCTTTAAATTACCTGTAGACTGCATAAAAAACTCCAGACTTGGACTGGGGATGTTGTTATCCTATATGACAGAGGCAGACCCTGAAGTCCCAGGGGGAAAGCATCAGCTAGGGTAGTTGAGAAGATTAATGAAGGCAAGGTGCCAGGTTTGGGCGAGATTCATCCTGAGATACTACCAGTGTCTTGGCTGACACACCTCTTTAATGTCACTTGGCCGTATAAGATAGCATCTGTGGAGTGGCACACTGTGGTGGTGGTGGTGGTGGTGGTGGTTTCCATTTTTAAAAATGGGGACCAGAGGGTGTGCTCTGGGGTATTGCACTGTTCAGCCCCAGAATAGGGGGCTTTGGCCGATCCTTGAACCTTGGATTTGGGTGGAGCAATAAGGATTGTGTCTTGGCCGTTAAACAGTGGACCAGATCTTAACCCTTGCAAGACATCTGGAGGAATCGTGGGAATTTCACTATCCTGTCTGTAGGATCAGGGTTAAATTGTTCTCTGTAAAAGTAAATGTTCAGGACTTCCAGTGAGCAGAAGCAAATGCAGAAAACGGACAAAACTCAGACATGAGCTCACATGAGAAAACGCGAGAGCCTCATCGAGCGAGGTAGACCCTTGGACCTAGAAGTAATCACTGTGTCATCACTCGGCAAGCAGATGGTTTGCTGACTCATTGTTTTAAAGCTTCAGGTGCTGCTGCTTTTTCAAGAATGTTCATCTTGTGCGAGGGCCGCATGACAATTTGTACTCGTATGGCAATCCCAAAGTAGCCACTTTACTCTATATGGGACCATTACATAAATAGTGAACATATTGGCTAATACATGACATAAACCTAGTTAACGAGACCATAAACGTACTGTCGAAATCTTTAGCAAGGTCACACATTAATTAAAGGAACAGTAGGGTCATTGTTTTGCAACTACAGGATTCGTTCCCTTGCTAGGATTGAGAGAAGACAAGTTTAAGGCACCTCCACAGTTTTAACTATCAGCTATGGCCAGCAATTTGTTTGGCATGATTACCTTAAAACATCCTTTGATTACCACAGCTGCTGCTGAATACACATGACATCAGCTGAGCTACCAATTGCGTGTGTTCCACCTGTGGATCAGGTAGGCAGCAGAAAATACGGTGATCTGAGGATATGGAGTGAAGAAAACCAAGGAAAAAAAATAGAGGATCTTTCTAAAACAAGGGTTTAAAACAGGGCTTGTTACGAACCCCAGGAGGCGCGCAGCCATCGCCACGCACAGGTGTTAACAGGTTCCACGTGTGTTTACACTTCATATATTGTTCCACACATCGCTGCCGCCACAGTGGGCATACGGCTTTCCGGGACGCAGAGGCGGTGGTTCACACATTTCAGATTGTTAACCTTGCAGCAGGAAGGCTGCCCACCTGAGGATGGAGAACATTCAGGAGGCGGCATTTAAGATAAAAAGGGAAGGACGGTGAGATTTTCCGCTGGAAGCTGGCAACAATGTCATGGTGGTGGTTGTACTGGTGGCGGCGCTGGGGGCCGGCTTGAAGTCGTTTCCAAACAAATTGGGGCTCTTTTGATGCGGGCCAGTTGGCCACCTCATTAAATTTGCATGTGAATGCAGACAGCTTGACCGCCTAGCGCTGCACAAAAAGGCCGATGCTAATGACCATGCCTGTGTATGCCTCGTACTGTGGAAGCTGGAGCTGTGTGTGTGCATGTAATTAATTCCCAATGCTGCCAGATGCACAAAAGGGGAGTCCACTTGCTTATCCTCCTTTAAGGCTTACCTGAGGTGATTCCCTAACCTTCCTGTGGCTACCTGACACCCATTGGTGAGACAGCAAAGTGGGATCAAGCTAAAGAAAACAGCAGTCACATTAGGCAGGCCAGGCAAAGGACATTGTTATTATTACAAGGGTAATAGTCCTGGGGGAGGCCCTGAGCATGGGCTGAGCCTCGCTAATGCAAGCTGCCGTTAAGTGGTTAGCTGCTAATAGTGTTTTCCTGTCCTCCTAATGGAAAGAAACAAGGGTCAGTGCTCAACACACACTCACACACTTTTTAGCCAAGCGGACCTCCACTTTCAAAATACTTACAGGATGTCTTAATTGCATTGCCGTGGTAACACGAGAGCAATCACAAGGGTGTGAACTTTTCAACCCAAGCTTCTCCTGTCATCCTCCAGCATGACGCACGTGGCGCATAATACCCAGCCTGTTGCAAGTTCCCGTAGCGATCACTGCCACATTTGGACTTTTTAGAAATGTAAATATTCGGCGGGAGTTTAGAAAGTGCTGACCAGCAAGCGAGCCTGAGAGAAACCTGACCTCAGACTTCAAACAAGCTGTCAGAATCCAGCTTTTACCTTTTTTTCAGTTTGTATTCACGTTCTGCAAGAATTGAGCAGAAAAGCAATGCCTTTCTACAGCAGCCCGAATACTTTGTGACAGCGTCATCGCAGTCCCTTCAAAAGGGCTTTTATTCTGAAAGGGCAGGGGTGGAATCCAGTTTGGATTCAGGAGACAGACACTATCTCTACTTTTAAAATTAGGCTTAAAACTTTCCTTTTTGCTAAAGCATATAGTTAGGGCTGGACCAGGTGACCCCGAATCCTCCCTTAGTTATGCTGCAATAGACGTAGGCTGCTGGGGGATTCCCATGATGCATTGAGTTTTTCCTTTCCAGTCACCTTTCTCATTCACTATGTGTTAATAGACCTCTCTGCATTGAATCATATCTTCTTCCACAGCATGTCTTTATCCTGTCTTCCTTCTCTCACCCCAACCGGTCGCAGCAGATGGCCCCGCCCCTCCCTGAGCCTGGTTCTGCCGGATGTTTCTTCCTGTTAAAAGGGAGTTTTTCCTTCCCACTGTCGCCAAAGTGCTTGCTCATAGGGAGTCATATGATTGTTGGGTTTTTCTCTGTATGTATTACTGTACGATCTACTGTACAATATAAAGCGCCTTGAGGCGACTGTTGTTGTGATTTGGTGCTATATAAATAAAATTGAAATTGAAATTAATTAAATAAAATTAATTTCCATTTTACGCTATCCAGTGCTTCACAAAGACATTAAAAGCGATCTACAAAGACATTTGTGGCAGCCTGTGCTAACTCCTGGCACAGTCAGCAAATTTATATGAAACTGTGTGTGCACGCAAATGTCACATTTCAGTAACATTTAAAACATGTAAAATCTTAAATACACATGCTGCACTTGCATTGCCAGTGGTTGACCTCTTCCATTATGTTCTGCTACATCCTGTTTTCTGAGCATTAAAATCAACTTTTTAAAGTCTGATATTTTCCCCCTCTCATTTGTATGTAACACATCTAAATCACTTTCCTTCCACTAGTTGAGAGTCAGGTTACTTCAATTAGTAAAATGAAAAGAAAAATCACATTTCTCATGTAGTTGCTATATAATGCTTATAGCACACTGTCACAGCTGAAGTGGCTTTTTTGTTGTATCGAGGTCCTTGGTAGAGACTGAAGCCTGGACGGGATCCCTAAAATTAAGTTACTCTCCTTGGCACTCTCCTCTGCTCCTACGGGAACTAATTAGGAAAGTTATTTTAACTTTAAACTTTTAATTTCACTGGCCATTGGGAGATAAAAAATATGTACAAGTCAAATCTGGCAACCACTTAAAAACCAGTCTGATCACTGCACCACAAATGTTTTCAAAAGCCGTTTCACCTCTAGAATTATACTTCTCCCAAAATCTTTGTTATTGTGGACATCTCCCATAGATCAGGCTTCTTTAAGTGCTGCCTCTTTCTTTCTCTCCTATAATGTTTCTGTTCCAAACTAAGAGCTTTGCTGAACGGCACGTTGTAATTTGGGTGAACCAACCTTTTAACAACAAGGAATAACTATTATTGTTTTGGGGTTTTTTTTAATAATAATCCTGCAAAGCCAAAGATGAGTTTCCATCCACTGCTTCTCTGTTGTTTCCTACTAAAGACATACGTTTTGACATTTTTGTTTCAGAACAGCTGGACTCTGTAGTTTCAATAAATATCACAAAGAAGAGAAAAGATTTTTGTTAGGGTTAGGCTAACCCATCTTCAGCAGTGAACTGATACACCTTTGGTGCTCTGGTGAGCATTTGCAGCAGCAGGACTAAACGTGTAGGAGTGAGTTTGTGCTTCAATATTGCAATCCCTCCTCACTGATACTCTGCTGAACACAGACGGGGGAACTTGGGTGACTCTTACTGGCATTTAGAGTGGAGTATAGAAAAGAAACAGCTTTACTACTTCCTGTGTGAAGTGTAGCCCATGAGGAGGGAGTTATATGAAGCTGAAAACCTGACCTCTGCTGAGGGTTCAGGAATAACTGAGATAGATAGCATCTCTATGGTAAAACAAGACTTTACTGTTAGCTCCATTAGATACACACACGCACACACACACACACACAGCATAAAGGCCACCCTAGCGCGTGCTTTTAACAAGATCTGATAGTCACTAAAAACTTCACAACAGCCCCAGCAGTGTGTCTGTAAGTTCACGGATGGTACATTTCAAAGCTGAATATGTAGCAAAAACAGAAGCGTGAATCGGCAAATAAATAAAAAGTCACTTTTAATGGAAGTTCTTCTTTCACACTCAATCAAGCTTATAGTCTGATCACAGAGAGAGATGTTGGACATTCACCCAGAATAAGACACACGCCGGTCAGTTTTATCAGACAAAAATATATATATTTAGAATCTTTACATTAAGCTTGAATCATGAAACATACACAGAGGAGTGCGCACACCTACAGCCAAACACTGATTTTTTTTTTTTTTTACTCCTCACACAAGTCATTTTATTTTGTACCCTGGTGTCAGTGTTGAGTTGTTGTCTTAAGCAATGATGGGTTTTTTTGTTGCTGTTGTTGTTGTTTTTTACAAATGTGCAAATAAGACAGATTTGGAATCCTTCAGCGCTCAGTGTAAAAATAAAACAGTCCAGGATCCTCGGGAGCGGTGACAGAGCTCTCACTCTACCTCAGCCCTGCCCTCTCAAGTTTAAATACAGCTCCTCGTTGCTTCGCCTTTCATTTTCAAGTAAAGTGCTCCTCTAGCAAAAACCACAAGGCATGAGATCAGTCTCGTATTTTTTCGCTGATGTTTAAAAAACAAACAAATTGAAAAACAACCCAAAGGACAAAAAATGTGGGAATGTCTTTTTAAAGTACAAAAGAGCCAAAGCCAACAATTGAGAGGCAGTCCTGGCTGTTTCTTGGAGGTGTCAGTCATTCAGTTCCCAGCAGGAACTGGTCATACAAACTCCAGCTTGCCGTGGCCACTGTACATCCCCCAGTGCACCAGAGACAGGATCTTGTCGTTGCCTAGGTCAGCCTGCCTCATCTTGTCGCAGGTCAGACAGCAGTTCTCGTGGCCCGTCACAGGTACCATGCACTCCAGGTCCAGCTTGGCCACGTGTCCCTTCTTGGTGTGGTGGCCGTGGAAGCTGTAATGGAGCCGCGACAGCATCTGCTGCCGCTGGTCCTGCAGCCGCTTGTTCTCGCTGCGCAGCATCCGTAACGCCAGCATGATGAGCAGGACCAGGATGAGGCCGCCAGCGATCGGCACAGCGATCACAGCCGCACGGAACCACACTTCTTTGGCTGAGGTCAGCTCCTGAACCCGGGTCACCAGGTTCCTGTTGTTGCTGTCTGGCTGGTAGCGGCCATCTGCACACACGCATGGAAAAAAATAAAATAAAATAATCTGGTTAAATGCATGCTCATATGGTTTCCACTGCTCCATGGAGCCTGGTCTTAAAGCAAGTGATTATGTTTGAACTGCTGTTTGGAGCTTAATGAGAAGGAGCTGCTCTACTCGCCAGTCATGCCAGTAAAGTAACCGCAAAGAGGGAAAATAAGACAGACAGACAGACGCGAACGCACAAGTCAGAAAGGCCAGCAGGGGCAAAAACAAATGAGTCACCTTGTCCCGAACTGAGAGCCAGAAATTAATTTGAGCTAATAAACTATAGTCTGCTGTGCTCGGGTTCACGCAGGAGAGCTGCCGTCCTTCCTCTCTGACTTTTCGTGCACCTTTTCATGACTCTATAAGCTGATGTTTCTGCCCAACATGCATATTCATTCTATGAGGCACATTCCAGCTCAGTGGGAAAATTACATGGTGCACACATAATAAAAAAAGAAAAAAAAGAAAAAGATTATATCTGATCTCTTTCCAAGTGCTTAAAGGTAAACGGGCTGCTCCCTGCCTTCCCAGGCACAGAGCTGGAACCCATTAAAAGTCAAACCAAAGTTCTATTAAGCTTGGGGTGGGGGGGCAGAAGGGGGCAAGGGTGGTCTGAATATCCTTAAACATCAAGTGTTTAAAGAACATTAAAGCTCAATGTATTGCTCCTGGAACTAGATGGAGGAAAACATGGGAGTATTTGCTGAAGAGGACTCGTAAAATCCCTCCACAGAGTGCCATCGTTTCTAAAAACGTAGCTACAGTCTAAAAACAAACATCCCGACAGCCAGTAGCTCAGCTCCGCTACCCTGTTTTACTTACCTGTCGAGTCTCTGGTGTGCGCCAGATCATGTAGGCCCCTGTAGTTGCACATGTCATCATGGCAGCACTCCAGTGTTGCCGCCCTGCTGAGAGCATCCAAGGCCCTTTGGCTGCTGCAGACATCCGCAGCATTGGCAATGGGGTCTAAACACCCATGGGTGAGTGGAGAGTTGGCGTTGAGCGGGTCCAGCACCTTGGTGAAGCAGGCGTTCAGCTCTGATTTGCACATGTATCCGGTGGCCACACAGTGCGGCGCATCACAGTAGCACCTAATTTCTCCTAAAAGTGGGGAAAAAAGGCAGCGTTAGGGGAACCTGTGCTGACATTAATCCGCTCAAGGTTTCAGAGTCACCATGGCTATTTTGTCTTTAACGTCCAACCATGTGAATATAAAACTCGTATAGTTTGCAGCTGATTTTCTCCGTGTTTTTATCAAACTCATGCTGGCTTCTATTTTACACCAACTGTAGTTCAACTTTTCCCATAGTGGTATACCCTGCTTTTATTTTGAAGTACTGCTCTAAAAGTATCTGTTAAGCCCTGCATTAAACAACCTGGTAACTTTTGAAGAGATCACAGGATTTTTTTTAACCTGTTCACCTGTCACACCTTCATTTAAGAGCATCCCGTTTAAATGGTTCTTTTTCTCTGTATTCTAAAACAGGAAGCACGTAGCTTGTAATTAGTGGGTTGTCTCAAACGTCAATTTCTTTCAACCTAAATGAAAATTAGTAAAGAGAGGAAGAGATTTTTTTTTTACCTGCAAACTTTCTCCCCCATCCAAAGTTTGCATGCAAAATTGCCTGGGGGTATTGGTATGGGTGTGGTGGTTGGGTGCGGGAGCTCTGAGGTCCCATCTAAGGAGCCTCCAGCAACCTTATCATTAAGGCAACCTGCTCTTACACGGGCCCACTCATTACTTCATCCAGGGCTCCTTTCTCAAAACAGAAATCTGGGCCAAGGATCTGCCCGAACAAAACAGAACCACTGAAACACATATTTATCAACTTAGTTTGCCTTTGATGCCCTCTGTTACTGTTATTATTATAAGTATAAGGACCACTGCAGGACGACCAATGTAAATGTCATTTCACATACTCCGTGACTGCTTTATTTTGAGGAAAATTATCAGAGCTCCACATATAAAGACTTCCCTTAAGCTTTTATGTGCTGGACTCAGGAACAAAACCTGGAATGAGAGAGCTAAAAAGCCCGAAAGTCTGTGACTGCACCAACTTAGCAGCGCAGGAACACATTCATCAGATCAGTGTTTTCCCTGTGAATGATTGGAGCGGTGGGGCCCAGGCAGGTCATTTGGAGAATATTTCATTAGAAAGGAGAGGCCCCTTTGTGGACTGAGGGGGTGGTGGCGGGGAGAGTACTGAAGCTTTTCTAGCCCTGCTAAGTCTCGTATGAATGGCAGCTACAACATTAGTGGAGTTATTTAGGCTACGTTCACACTGCAGGCGAAAGCGCATCAAATCCGATTTTTTTGACCCTATGCGACCCATATCCGATCATGCTATGACAGTGTGAACGGCGCAAATCCGATATTTTCAAATCCGATCTGGGTCACTTTCGTATGTGGTACTGAATCCGATACATATCCGATGTTTTAGAAAGCGACTGCTGTTTGAACGGTCAAGTCGCATTAAATCCGCCTTTTACGTCACCGACACAAGACTGAAGCCAATTATCAGCGCCCGAGAAGCGCCCGAGAAGACATCGCGAACGCTTCCTGGCCATCCAGCGTAGATGTTAGTGAAACTGTTGGGAAGACAATGTGAACATTTTATTTGTACTGTATAATCTGCAGATTCTGACAGAAATCTGCAGCTATCATTTGAAGCACCGCTCCTCTCTTAAACAGCAATAAGGATCATTATTAGGTTATTTACATTATTATGTAAATAACAAAATAACTTAAAGCAAAAATTGGGAAACGAAGTCCGAAGGGCCATCAGTCAAACAATACTGTTGCTCTGGGTCTAAACAGAGCTCGTTGTGTGTGACAGCTTCTTTTGCGCATGCGGGCCGCTTTGAGCGTTCACACTAGAGCGCGTTTGCTGTCGCATTTTATTTGTAGTGTGAACGAGCAGACAAAAAAATCGGATTTGATCAAAAAATCGGAATTGAGCATTAAGACCTGCAGTGTGAACGTAGCCTAAGTGTAGCCTAGCAGCTAAGAACTGTATTACACACTTGAGGATTAATCACAGTGTATTACTATTATATTAATAACAGTGCATAGAGGTTAGGTCTTATTAAAAATTTGGTTTTAACTGAAAAAAGGTATGTCATGCCTTCAGAAAAAAAATAATAATGAGGGCAGAGGTAGTTATTGTTGTTTCCGCTGCTGTTATTAAGTTTTCTCTTCTTTTTTTTAAAGGGGAGGTATGACTGAATAAAATTAACTGAAATCTGAAGACGACTGGAAGAATAATATGTTTATTACGAAAAAAAAACCCCAGTAATAAACAAACGCGTTTATGATTCCCCTCATTGGTAAAGTACGACTTTATGACCAAATGTTAAATCATTTTCTTGCTAATTATGACGGGTTTTCCCCGCAAACACTGGCGCGAGCGTAAGCTGCCCCGCAGAAGCCTGGAGCCGTCGACTGAGGGTTAAGTTCAGCCTCGTTTTTATCGCTTCAAAACACTGTTTATCCTCTTTTGAAGAAGCCAACAAACACGCATCAAAGTCCACACGTACCTTTGGTCAGAAGAACGGCCATGGCACAGAGTTCCAATTGTAGCCAAATGGAAATGAAACTGGACTGGCGATCCATTTACACCAAATTACTGCACAAGAAGAGTCCTCATATATCCAGTAGCAGCAGCAGAAGAGTCCGCTGGGCAGAAAGCAGCGCGAGAAAAAAAAAGATTTACATGAAGCTATGGCGAAAAATGAAGCCTTCGTGGGGTCGGAACGCGGTAGCTCACGATCCTGACTGGAACACCAAAGAAAAGGGGGAAAAAAACACCCCAAAATGTCTCCTCTCCCGCATGGAGCCACCGAGACCCTCGCGAATTTGTTACCGGAGCGCACAAAATACAGCAGCCTCTTCTTCAAGCCCAGAAACAAAAGAAAAGATATATACTCCGTTGAACAGAGTGAAACCGAGTCATAAAGTTGTCAGTGCTGGTCTTCATCTGTCTCGCTCTGCAGCCGGTCACGTCGAAGCATCACTTTTGTATTCCACGACTGAGAAACAAACACTAAACACGGACAACTCCGCTGTGCCAAAGGCTACAAGGGACAGGCACGATCGAGCAGAAATAGCTGTGGTCAGTCAGAGCTCCGCCTCCTCTAATCTGATTGGCCAGCCTACCGAGAAAGAAGTTAGTGATAGGACGTACAACAAAGCATCCGGTGGCTCTTTTCAAAATAAGGCAAAAAATATAAAGTATTTTAAAAAAGGAAAGTACTATTAAAAAAAGAAGAGAATGAGAAAAATTAAGATATTAAGATAAATTATATGAATAAATTCTATGTATAAATTACATGAAATGGACACTAAACATAAAGCATGTTTTATTATCGATCTATGTAAAACAAATGGGATCTCCTATTATTAGTGCATTACTAAATAAATAAGCAGATGCAGTTACACTGGTAATGGAAGGATAATGTTAACAGAAAATTTTAATGTTACGCATCGTGCCATTAATATGTTAAAACTTAAACACTATACTTAAAAAAACCCATAGCATTCTTTTAGATTTTTTTTAGGTTTTGCACAGTCATCTTGAGGAATTATTATTATATGATTTATTTTCTCCTAATGTTCCAATCAGGTAGCCCCTGAAGATTTATTCTCTAGACATAATTAACTTGTTTCCGGTCTCACACTGCTTATTCTTCTGTAGCTTGATCACTCTGAAGCTTTCATTCATCGTTCTTTATTTCCATAATAAAGTATCCCATTTATCAGTAGTGGATGCCATTGGTCCGGGCAGCAGTCACTCCAGCAGGTTAACAGCTGTCCCGCACACAGTCATACTGTCGCCTGATGATAATGCAGGTCTTGGACTATTATCTGTGTTTTCAGTGTTATGGGTGCAGCCGATATGTGATGTAATCCTCCCCACTTTTTTCCAAATTTGGATGATATAAATTACCCAAAACTTACCCAAGAGTACTGACAGATTCTTCATTGAGCACAAGTAAGTGCATTGTAAAACAGCCGTGTGTGCAGTGTGGACAGTCGCAGATACCTGCAGGGTGATCCCGATGGCAGCCAGGTTGACGCCGCGATGAGCCTCTCCCCTTCAGGCCATCACACTGCTGCTGCTGCAGGAAAGAGCGGACAGTCAGAGAAATTAGCAATCCAAAAAAGCACATGGCGCCACCGAGACGGCTTGCGCACACACACACACCCTGGACGCACGCACACAGTACACATTTACCCATTAACAACCGACAATGCAAAACATAGGTGTGCGCGCAAGCTTCATCCGCAGATAGTGTCTGTATTAAATTAAAAAAAGAAGAAGAAGAAAAAGAAGAAACAAACAAACAGATGATGCGTGTTAATAATCTCACGCATTTGTTAAGCATGCTTTCATTCATGTAATGACTCATTAAGCGCAGAAATAAAACATCCGCAGGCGGTTTGCGGCCAACAGACAACAGGAGGATACTGCCTCAGGCAACACAGGAGATCACACACACACACACACACACACACACACACACACACACACACACACACACACACACACACACACACACACACACACACACTGCTATTAAAGTAATTATCTGCAATTCCACAGAGGCGCCAGTCCACGGCTGGCGTTACATCATTTATCTGTAACTGTGGAGTGCGTGAAATGGGTGCAACGGGACAAAGGTAGTAGTTCAGAATTCTGGAAGCTTTATTCATCTGAAGTCCTCGTAAAGTTTGTGATGCTGGGCAGAAATGCTAAGGCACCTCTTCTCCCCATGAAGTGCTGTTTCTCTGACCTTAACTCCTGCTAACAAGAAACATGAGAAATTTTCGTTTTCAGTCAAATATGAAGGGAAATTCACCTTTAATATCCCAGCTGCATTATTTCCCCCTTCTTAAAGTCTGTCTGTACTTGTGCTTGATGGACAACTATCATCCCCTGGTGGTCGAAGCTGTTAAGGACAATTTTACGTTACAAAGTGACAGTGCCCTAAACAACGTAGGCAGTTTAGTGGTTCACACATTTGCTTCAAAAGCCGAAGGTCGAATTTCGAGATATTAAAGGTCCTTTTTGTAATTACCTTCAGACAATTTAAATAAAACTTCTACCATCAGCTGTAGTAATTTACCACTGAGGGCTGAAATGTTTTTGGATGTTTGTTGCTATTCTTTTAACTTTTACTACTTCTTTTTGGATTTCTAACAACAACAACAACAACAACAACAACAACAACAATAAGAAGAAGAAGAAGAACAACAACAACAACAACAATAATAATAATAATAATAATAATAATAATAATAATAATAATAATAATAATAATCTGCTCTTAATGGCTTGGCTGGTAAAATAAAAAAATATACTGACTCACTTGCACATGTTCTTCACATTCTGTTTATGGCTTTTGTTAATTTTGAAAGGTTTTAAAAATGTAAAAAAAATTAGTTTCCAGTAAGTACCTTTAAGGGTTAGTCTTAATTAAACCTATTCAACAAGCTCTGAATTCTACATTTCCATAGAAGACAGATGGAGTTGTGTCTGTTTGCATATAGCAAGTTGGATTATATCAATGCAGAGACTACAACGACATCTGATGGGGAGGGGAAGGGGGGGGAGAAAAGGGAGAAACAAGGAATCACTGGTCATCATTACCATGTAAAGAACAAATGCTGATTGGTTTGGAAGTTTAAGAGGAAAGGGAGTGAAGCACTTACAAGTAGAAAGAGTGTGAAACGGAGAGTTTTAATTGTCTATGTATAACATGTGAGAGTCTATTTAGTAGCATAAGCTGCCTCATACATAACCAGGGAGGTGTACAGCAGGGTTTCAGAAGGGTTTGGAGTAGCTATGGTATTTAACACAAAAGCATAAATCTTGTTTCAATTTCCCTCTAGTACAGGAAAACATTCACATTTAGTGGCTAAGTCAAATAGCACAAACACACAGAAAGAGCAGGCCACATCACCAGATGTTCCACATATTTTTGACACAGCCCCATGCTGACAGTACACAGCTACAACATGTAAACATGATGTCTGCAAAGCTCTGCATAGCACCCATCCTGTTCTGTTTATAAGGGTCTCAGGGGGTCTGGAGCCTGTCCCAGCTACCATAGAGTGAGAGGCAGGGTAAACCTTGGACAGGTGTCAGTTTGATGCAGGGATAACACAGAGAGACTATTTGCACTCACATTCATACCTAATGGCAATTACCAATGAACCTAACCCCACTAATTGCATGTCTTTGGACTGTGGGAGGAAGATGGAGTACCCAGAAAAAAAACCATGCACACACAGCTATAGTTACGTCCATAAATATTTAGACAGAATCATTTTTGTTTTTTCTAATTTTGGTTCTGTAAATTACCACAATGAATTTTAAATGAAACAACTCAGATTTTCAGGACTAAACAAAAAGACTGCATGAAATTGAGAGGTACTAAATCATTTTTAACACCCCCCCCCCCCCACCCCCCCCCCCCCCCCCCCCTTCATTTTAGGGGCTCAAAAGTAATTGGACAAATGAAATAAATGAAATTATGTAATGTCAACTTATAATACTTTGGTTGAAAACCCCTTGCCGGCACTGACAGACTGAAGTGTTGAACTCATGGACATCACCAGATGCTGGGTTTCCAACTTTTAAATGCTCTGCTAAGCCTTTACTCCAGTGGCTTTAAGTTGCTGTTTGTTTGTGGGCCTTTCTATCTGAAGTTTAGTCTTCAACAAGTAAAATACACGCTCATCTGGGTTAAGATCAGGTGACTGATGTGATCATTCAAGAGTAATCCACTTCTTTGCTTTAATAAACTCCTCGGTTGCTTTGGCTGTATGTTTTGGGTCATTGTCCATCCATATAATTAAACACCACCCAATCAGTTTGACTGCATTTAGCTGGATTTGAGCAGTATGTCTCTGAAAACCTCACAATTCAATCAGCTGCTTCTGTCCTGTGTCACATCATCAGTAAACACTAGTGTCCCAGTGCCACTGGTAGCCATGCACAACCAAGCCATCACACTGCCTCCGTCGTGTTTTACAGATGATGTGCTACTCTTTGGATCGTGAGCTGTTCCATGGCTTCTCCATACTTTTTCCATCTGTCCAAAGAATGTGGTGGCTTTTTGAGATGTATTTTAGCAAAGTCCAATCTAGTCTTTCTATTCTTGAGGCATATGAGTTGCTTGCACCTTGCAGTGAACTGTCTGTATTTACTTTCATGCAGTCTTCTCTTTATGGTAGACTTGGATAATGATACCTTCTGGAGAGTGTAGTTCACTTGGTCGGCCATTGTGAAGGGGTGTCTCTTCACCTTGGAAATGATTCTGTGATCATCCACCACTGTTGTCTTCTGTGGTCATCCAGGTCTTTTTGTTTTGGTGAGCACACCAGTGCTGTCTTTCTTTCTCAGGATGTACCAAACTGTAGGTTTTGCCACTCCTAATATTGCAGCAATTTCTCGGAGCTGTCTTTGAAGCTCAAGGATGGCTTGTTTCACCTGCATGGAGAGCAGGTTTGACCGCATGTTGTCTGTTTACAGCAAATTCTTCCAAGTGCAAGCATCATACCTCAAATCAACTCCAGGCCTTTTATTTACTTAATTGATATTGACACAACCAAGGAATTACCCACACATGTCCATGAAATAGCTTACGAGTCACTTGTCCAATTACCTTTGGTCCCTTTAAAAAAGAAGCTGCACATGTTAAGGAGCGGAAACTCCTAAACTCTTCATCCAATTTGAATTTGGATAGCATCAAGTGAAAGCTGAGAGTCTACACATTATATCCATGTCCATTATGTAACTATAATTGGTATACGTTTCAGTAGGTCTTGATAAACTTTTAAAATTGTATATAATTTATATAGTGTGGAAAAAATAGTGTGGCAGCTTTGGTTGTTCATAGCTGTTCATATACAGTCTATGATCCAGACCTAGGCCAAGATAATCCTAATGAGATCACTATAGCAACAGCTAGGCATTTCATAATTGGTTATATGCTTTATACATGGATGTGGGGGTGTCAGAAGTGAGCTGTGAGAGGTGTTGTTGTGAGCTTGTCCCCAGCCCCCCACACAGTAGCAGTAAGAAAACAAAACTGTGTGTCTTCTCCTGCAGAGAAGGTGCGCGTCAAAGGGATTTAGGGGAGGGGAGAGGGGCATTTCATGTAAGTGCTCTTTTAAGGGTGTGATCGTGCCCCACAGGTAGCGTCTGCTTTCACACATTAGGAGAGACTTGTAGGTGTGACCTGCTGCAGAAAGGACAGGCTTTGCTTAATAAAAGCCACATTGCTGCTGAGGCAGAGGGAGCAGAGGGCTAACTGGGGTCTAATTTCACTCTTAAAAAGTACATTTTAAGCCGAGCTCCCTAAGGAGGCCCAAGTGATTTCACTCAAATATCACTGATTTCATGAACAGCTCAGTGAACACTTCCGTCTGGATAGACAGCCTTCCTCTAACACCTCCTCTGGTGCTTCCTCTTCTCACTTTGAAGTGAGCCATATCGATGTCTGTGAAGAGTCACAGACAGGCAGACTGTCTCTTTCTTTCGTGATCTAGTTTACTCTCCTCAACATAATATTGTCTGCTCCTGAGAGCCTTCTGTGGAAAGAGAGGAAAGAGAGGCACGGGGAGACTGCTCACAGAAGCTTTGTTATTCTGGGTTGGGTCCAAGGGGCTACACTCCCCAGCACTCTGGGTGGGCTTGTTTTATCCACAGGGGCGGATCTAGAGAAATTTTCTTAGGATAGCATGGAAATCAAACAGAGTGGCAAAATCAAAGCCATTTTTTCACACACATGCAGGTGTTACATTCTGTAATATGAATTATATATGGTAAAAAAAACAAAAAAGCATCAAATACAGTAGGAATACACATTTCATATAAATATAGCCTGTAACTTTATTTTCTTTAACCTACATAATTAAACATTTCAGTTACATAAAACATGTGGATTTTGATTTGATGTACTGTATAGCCTATATAATAAATAAGTATGTAGTCCAATAAGTGTAAAATCTAGAGAGCTACACAAACCCAAGTCTGACTTCAGTCTCAGACTCTGAACTGTCTGAACTGCACTGTTACCCTTTTTCCACCAAAAATTTAAACTTAGCTTTCCATGATTTATTGGGTTAACCCTCTGGGTCCAGGATACATTGGTCATTTTTGACTACTTTTTATTTTACCTTTGTTTGGTATCATACTCTTCAGCACTATCACACATGTCTGAATTTACAGTTATTTTTTCTGAAAACCACACAAAACTGAGTAGGAAAAAGTTATAGTTTTTATTGTAAAAACCACAAACATGTTTAGTGAATGATTTTCTTAACTTGAAATGCAAATATACATTGTAAATTTTAAAAACGCATGCACTAATTTAGTAAACAATAAAGTTATATACAAATATTACCTAAAATAAATTCAGCTACTGCATCTGGCGTTGTTGTACAACCATTTAAAAATTCTACTAAAACTAAAATTAGAGAACAATAAGATGACACACAAATCGGCCTGGCTAAGTCTCCATGTGATACTATGTAATATATTTAGTTTAAGAATTTATAGGCAATGTTTATTGTAGCTGGGCTCAAAGTGTTAATGCTAGCTTATTTTAATAAACAGCACTGTGATATGCAAAACTGGGGTTGCAAGAGATCATTTTAGGGTGGCACAAGCCACCCCTGTAGATCTGCCCCTGTTTATCCAGACTGTTTGAGACAGCAAGCTGATGACATTCACCTTTGATTTTTACCTGTTTAATCGCATCTTCTACTTTCCTCATGCTGCTCTTACTTTTAGCGTACAGCAATGTAGAGTAGAGAGGGGGGTAAGGTTTGTGTGCATTTCCCCCCTTTTAAATGATGTGTAGCAGTAAACAGTAGATCTTTAATACAGATGTGCAGAGCTGACTGGGTTTGATTTATTAAAACAGTCATGAGAGGCCAGAAACGCTACAGGATAAAATGAAGACAAAAAACAAATCGATAAAATAAAAAGTATATAGAGGTTGTTTTTTTTAAAAAGTAATCCAAGTCACATGTATATATCCTTTAGATAAAAAAGGCAGATCAAAAAATTACAGAACAGTACAAGACTGGCAAATAATTACTTTAGATTTTATGAAAACAAATAAGGAATAAAATGCAGGAAATTTAAAGGGTGGAAAATAGCTTTCTTTGATGCTGAAATAGAGTTGTCTCCCTGTCAATAAAACAAGAATATTATTAGATGCATAAAAATATGTATTGGTTATGACAAAATAAGAGCTCTGAGCCGTCACACTGTTTTTAATAACGAGATGAGAAAGCAGATGCTGCCCTCTGCAGGCAGCTTAGAGCTTCAGCAGTAAGTTCAAACTAAGCAAGGCACAAAGTCTGGAGCCATTCTTCATTTCTTTGTTTTCATAGAAAAATAGGAAATAGGTGCATTAAACATTGTAAAACATATATTGGAACAAATAGCACAAAAAAACCCAAAAGAAAGCAAAAAAAACAACTTGTTTTCAGTTCTGAACCTGAATGAATTCAAAGCCAGTATTTGGCTGTTGACCTGTTTATTCTTCAGAACACCCTGAAGCCCTTTGGGCAGGCTGGCATGTTTTTGTGTGGTCCTCATGAAGAGTTCTCCAGCCTTCTCAAAGGACATGCAAAGCTCTTCTTTGCCTTTTGTTCTTTTCTCTGCCAAGATGATCCAGCACCGCTTCAACAGTGTTGATATCCAGGGAAGCCAGTCCATGACTGATAGTGTTCTATTGTGCGTTTGTGTCCAGGTATGGTTTAACTGTATTGGCAGTGTTAGGGATCATTGTCATGCTGAAAAATGAAGCTGTTGCCAATCAGATGTTTTCCACATGGTATTAAATGGTGGATCAAAATCAGATTTTTCTGCGTTCATCAGGATCCCCAACGCCACTGGCTGTAATTTAGCCAGAGGCCATGGAAGAGCCTCCACCCTTGTTTTACTGATTGTTGTTTCCTGACCCCCTCCATACATATTCATGACAATTTTAGTCACAAACGTCAGTTACTCCCAAAGAACTGATGTGCAAGATGGCATACCTTGGCCTTTCCTTCCTTAAAACTGCTTCTTGGCAGCCACTCTTCCACTGAGACCATCACTGATGAGGCTTCAGTGAACAGTAGATGAAAGAATTGAAGTTCCTGTGTCAGGTTCTTGCCGGATATTTTCCTCTTTCTTAAGGTCATGACTTTCAGGTACTGTTCATCTTTTGTAGTTAGTGTTTTCAGGCCGGCCACTTCTTCTCATCTTGCATTTGTCCAGTTTCCTCACATTTTAACAACACACTACACACCATGGTGAAACATGCTAAGTGTTCAGCTAATAGCTCTTTGGGAATTGCTTTGTTGGTGTAAAAATATTGTTTTATGACTGTTAGACTTTGGTTATTGTTGGTATTTATTGCTCGAATGATTCTGAAGGGAGTGTTAAAGGGACTTTTAAAAAATCCTCTAAAAACCACCAAGAACAGAACTGAAAATGAATGGAAAATTCAGACAATGTATAAAGGAAAATGATGAAAGATCCTCAGAAAGCCTGCTATTGCTAAGCACTTTAAAAGATTACAGGAAAAACTTCTGTGATGTTCCGTGTCCCAGTAACTAGTTTTGGTAGTTGGAGATTGAACCACCAGGGTCTCGTACCTTGGCAGCCTCCCAGCAGGTTATGGATGGAGAGGCCATGTAGAAAGACTTTGGGACTGCCTCGACGAAATTCTGGCAAACCCTCAGGTGACTCCGGTGGGAAAACCTGTCCTCTACCTGGACTGTGCGGGTGGAGCGCTGCGGACTTCAGCTGAGGATATTGTCAGGCGGTGAAAGGAATACCTCGAGGACCTCCTTAATCACACTGGCAGATCTACCATAGAGGAAGCAGAGTCTGGGCACGAGGAGAACATCATCATCTATAGGGGAATCACACTCCTAAGCCACTTCTGGAATATCTATGCCAGGGTGCTAGAGTCGTCTGCTAGTCAAACCTGTGATACAGAAGGAATAATGGGGGTTTTGTCCCAGCCACAGAACACCAGACCAGCTCTTTACCCTCTGGAGGATACTTGAGAGTATGGCCAACAAGTCTACACACGTTTTGTGGTCTCTTGGAGTGTCCTGTGCTTGCTTCCTCGGGAGTAAGGGATGTTATTCTAATAAAACTATTGCAAGAGCTTGGTCCGCATAGCCAACAATAAGATTTGGTGCAAGGCTTCCACTTGGATGGCCTAAGAGTCTCCTCTGCTTTTGATGTGGTTCTGTTGACTTCATCAGGTGGTCACCTCCAGCTCGCACTGTTCCCAGCCGAGTGGGAAGCGGCAGGAATGAGACTCAGCACCTCCAAGTCTGAGGCCATGGTCCTCATGGTATCCAATGGTCCAGTTGAGGTATGTCCTTACCCTCACCCTGTGGTCGTGAGCTTTGGGCAATGACTGCAAGAACGACACCACGGATACATACGGCGGAAATGATCTTTCTCCATGGATAGCCTCTCACGTCTCATAGGGTGAGACGTTGGACCATCCAGGAGGGGCACAGAGGAGAGCTGCTCCTCCACATCAAAAGTAGCCAGCTGAGGTGGTCGGGCATTATCCTCCACAGCAAGTCCAATATTTACCGAAGAGTTAAAATCCTGCTCTTGGACTGGTCTCACATTTTCAAGGTTTTTTTGGGTTTTTAAAAAAAAATTATCAATATTGTCGTATCCCAAACAATTACCAACCTTCAACATTTTACACAGTTACAATAGACAGCTAAAAAAAAAAAAAAAAAAAAAATCCTGTTGATGTGTTTGACCTTATGTCACATATTTGATCAACAAGCTTTCACGTGTTGGGCAATGACCGCAAGAACGAAAGAAATAAAAGCACAAGATGGGATCAGAGTCTACACAGCTGACTGGTAATCTTATTGCTGAGCTCCAGTTTGCAATTGACTGGTGTGTTTGATTGCAGATGCATTTAAGAGCATCTACTGTGAGCCATAGCGGGTTGTTAATTCGGCTCAATCACTGAACAAAACGAGACAGGCACAGTTCGTCCCAGTTTACATGTTTACTTAACCATCAGGCGTTTCACGTCAGAGTTAAATGAAAGGAGGAAAATTAAGCTTGCAGCACCATCAAAAACCCAAGAACAACATGGCCCTGGAAAGGCATATTTTATTTCATTTGTCAATATACTTCAGGAAACAATATACAAAGCAATGATGTGGTCACCTTTTACTGAATGTGTGGTGCAGTTCACTTATCAATAGATAGTTATGGTGGGAGAAATAAACAGGCCTTTGCAACTGAGGACCCTGCTCTTCAACAGTGGGAAGCAAACAAACGAGAGGGGAGCAGGGCAGGGGAGGACGGGGACGTGCCAGAAAAATCGAGTGTGTGTGTCACATGCTTGTTGAAGATAATCTTGTTGGGATTAAAAAAACAAAGTGGGTTCAACAGGTGAATGAGGCTTAAGACTTTCAACAAGGCACTAGCAAATGAACCAAACCTAACACTCCAAGGAAATAACCAGTGCTCGCTTTAGTTTAACATGTTTATTACAATACATACATTTCACATTTGACCTCTTGTTACCCTGCACTAACTCAAGAGGTGCTCCACATACACACCCACCCGCCTGCCTCTGACCCGCTCGCAGTTGTGATACATCTCCTAACCTTGGGTGCTTTTGGGAAAAGAGAAAAAACCCAAACAAAAAAAAACAAAAAGTGTGGATATTGTCATGATTTAGCTCTTTATAAATAAACCCTTTTCTTATGTTTAATTAAAACTGCACTGCTATTAGCAACTGTACAAAGGAATGAACCAGTGATGACACCTGAATGTAAAAAACAGGAACAGAAACAGTGGGAGGGTGCGGGAGAAAAAAAAACGGAGGGGTGTGATGTCTCAGGAGGAGGTGAGGCAGGGCAGAGGCCAGGGGAGTGGAGCGGGAATGGTCCAAAGCAGCACGCCATCATGTCTTTTTTTTTTTCCCCCCCATCACTCACTCATCACACCATCAGGCACTGTTTATTTTCAGGCTGGGAAATGCAGGGCCACCAGAAAGCTGCAAAACGAATCAGTGAACCACTGGAAGCACAGACCCACACAGAGGGGATGTCTGCCACGCCTAAGTACATGTTACAGTTCACCACGAGAGGGTGGAAGGAAGAGAATCTAGACAGAGTAGATTTGAAGAAAAAAAAAATTAAAAATTAAAATAAAACCCAAACTACATCGACGACAGTGTGTTATGCTTTATGCTAGGCTTCTGTGTAAATAAATGCCTTCAAACATCCTCCTCTGTTTCCACGCAGGTCACACATGCTCAGTGGTTCAGCGATCTATGAACTGACAAAATGAAGCTGTAAAGTCTGCTGACCAGTTAACATGAAGGAAAAGGCTAGCTAATGAATGTAGCCGCCTAGGCGTTGATTAGTCTGGATGTCAAAAGCTTTGATAGGCATGGCTTTCCATGGCTTCAATCTACAAAACATATTTACAACATAGATAATAACATCTACAAGAAATCTACACCCCCTCCCCGTCCACCCGCCAGCCACGGGTTTTTACAAAACAAAGTCTTGTAAATTGCCCTCCCCCCTTCCCCTCATCCTCCCACAACAGCTCTTCATTTCTCCCTCTTGGATTCCCAGCCCAACGGTCCAAAGCAAACCTGACTACAGCTCCTGTGTGTGTGTGTGTGTGTGTGTGTGTGTGTGTGTGTGTGTTTAGACTGGGCTCAAGAGGAATTGAAATTGAACAACCCGTTCTCCCTCCAGCTTCCGACTATGTGCAATGGGTCTCCCCACCCCCACCCGTCCCCACTCTTCTCCGACACCTGCTCCGACTTGCAAATCAGAAGTTCTCAGACCATAAAAGAATTCTGATTCTTCAGCTTTTCAAGTTCTTTGATTTGCTGTCTCAGAAACAGTATCCTGTGGGGAAAAGGCAGAGAACAATGAGTTATGTGCAGGTGTGTTTTACATCATTAACAGGGACTCTTCTAAAACACAGACCCTCACCTCTGCTCACGCAATGTTGCTTGTATTTCACAGACTCTGACCAAAGACCGCAGGTTTTTGAGCTCGGTGCAGTTCTCGGACATGCAGATGCTGCCCATGGTGTGAGCTTCTTCACGTAGTCTTGATGCCTGTGAGGGTTAAGATGAAAATCATTTGAATGATGCTTTCATGAAGATGTAGCCAAAACCTGTGGAAATGTTAGTGGTACAGACCTGCTTCTCTGCGTGTTCGGCGGGCCATCCCTGCACGTGTTTGATAAGGTTCTCGTTGAAGTGGGCAGCCAAGGTGGGGGTGAAGGAGCAGGAGGGTCGGGCTGCTGAGGGGGCAGGGGGAGCGGAGGCCGAGTTGGAGGCATTGCTGCTGCTGGAGGCGACGTGGTTGGGACCTGGGGAGGGACTCCTCTGACTGCTGAAGTGAGCACAGTGTTGGGGAGAATGTGAGCGATGTGCATGAACAAACTGGCCTGTGACAATCATACAGCAGTGGAGAATGCATGAGGTAGAATGCTGAACATGATAACGTGAGTTTCACAAGGTGTCTTAGTATTATAGTTACAATCGATAGATCAACATAGTACGGTGATCTAGAAGAAAGCTGGCACATTAATGGAACAATATACTGTTTGTGTGTGCAGTGTGAGATTTTCAGGCCTTTGTTTGACACTTGTGAGCAGCATGCAGGCAGCTGACTGATGTCAGGCCAGATCTATCTGGTTCTGTGCTGATTTGCAACAGCCTGATGGTCAGCTGTCCTGGAATGTGATCAAGTGTTTGCAAGGGTCCAAGTACAACAAAATTATTGTTCTGCTTGGTGTTAATGTGCACTTTAAATACGCAACACAATTAACACAAAGCACACTGACTCGAGCAAGAAACACTGTCAACAGCCTGTAATTTGAACTTGCTAACTCATAATGCTAGTACAGTAGTTCCCAAAGTGTGGGTTGGGGCCTCCTTGGTGGGCCGTGATAAAAAACAGAAGTACAGCCTGAATTCAGTCTGTCAGATTGGCCAACTCTGTTGTTGTTTTAAGGAAAAGAAGCAGCTTGACATGGCATAATAGTAACTCTACTCAAATAGGCATTTAAAGCCACTGCAATTTACTTTGGGTAATTTGTACAAAAATAGCTCTCTAGAGTGATGTGAAGCAGTACTTCTGATGGAGTGAGTGATGGATCTCCCCCCTCCTAAAAAACTGAATTCGTCCACTTGATTGCCTGATTCATGCGAGACTGAAATGAAAATATGGTTTCAAGACCCCTGAGATACATATTCTGCACAAAAATGGGATAAATGCTGAACTATATTTACTTTGCTGTGCTGCACTCTAAACTCAGTATGTTACCATGGATATACGTCAGCGTTAATTTATAACAATGTCAGATATAACAGAAGGTTTTGGATTAAGCTTAAGCCCCTTTTCCATTAGCACCAACTCGGATCTCATATTCTGACTTTTGGAATTGGATTTTGAATAATATCTGCGAGAGTCTGCATGTACAAGAGTTAAGCTCAGAGGAAAGTCATGTTCAAACCGGTTCACACTAACACTAAATACACTTCACGCAGTAATGAACACCTCCAATCAAATGACTGTTGCACAAAGTAAATCAAGACCTAGAAATGAATCAAAGAGCAACTCACTGTTCCATCAACAGCCAGCAGAGGGAGCAACAACACCACAAAATGAAAACTGAAAACAGCTTATAAGAGTGAGTGCATTTTCGCTAATGCAGAATTTCCACTCTCTGATAGCAGATGTAGATGAAATCAGTGCCCAGAGATTAATATAACTCTAACAAGATATGTCTTAATTACTTCTAACCAATTCTGCCCTCAAGAAGGGACAACCCAAGCTTCATGAACTCACGCATATTGACACCTAAACCCAAAAAACATCCCTTGTTTCTCTGAGAGCTCACCTACTCATCATTCATGTCATAATTCCAAGCAACCCCCCAAAAAGTGGGATTTATAAAATGAACTGTTGTACAGACACTCACCCTTGGCGCTGGAGGGTGCGTGGGGAAGATGTGGTCGCATCATAACTGTGCTGCTTATCGCTGGAGAGGGGCTGCTGGGATGTGGGCTGGGGGTGAGATGCCTGCTTTGCTGATGGCGTGCTTACCTAAAACAACAAGACAAACAACACGTCATTTCACTGAAACAGACTACTGATATACACAATGGCTTAATCTGAAGCATGTCCGTCTATCTCACAAACAATACATGAAACAGACTGACAGTGTCAATCGTGACTGTAGGTGGATATTTAATAAATTCAAAAGACTTTTCACACCTGTTAACATTCTTTGGAAAGCATTTCACGTTCATAATTGCAAACTATTGATTTTTTCCCCCTCCTCTGACCTTTTTTTCCCCCTTGGGAAATATTCAATATTCACTAAGCTGGGAGTTTTCAGTACCTGCCTACTATCCTACTATCTTACTTTTGGCTGTGTGATGACAGGCTGTGTGCTGAGGAGGGGCTTTAGAGGACCAGCGTTGGTCTGTGGTGTGCTGATCCTCGGAGACACATAGGACCTTGGCGATGAGGCGTCTGATGTTAATGACATTGGTGACTGGTTCGACTGCTGAGCTGCTAGACATAAACAAAACAACAAAGTCACTCTAGGGAATCAAAACAACTTCAAATACAACTTCTAAGTACCTCACAGGAAACACACAGGAAGCCGACGCAGTCATTTCACAGCACACATAAGAATACAGTGGTGGTATAGAAACACTTGTGTATGAGCTTCATTTACCTTGGTTGGATAGTTGAGCAGCTTGAGAGAGGATAGTAGTGATATTGAAAGCTGACGGTCCAGCAGTGAGGATCTTATGAAGCATAGACTGTAATGAAGCTTGTGTGACGGCAGCTGTGAGAACTACAGAGAAAAGAAAATGGACACGCGGTTAGAACTGATGACACGAGTCCTGCTACAAGAATAGTTTAGATACTGCACTGCAATAAGTCTGACAGTCAAAACTCAGATGTCTCCTATAAGCTGGTTTAGAAATTAGAAATAAAAGCAGAGCCTATCAGTTGTGTGTTTACAGTGTTTCTGGTGGGAATATGGTGGTGATCAGTGTTATTCAGCACAAGTGATCCTGTTCATTAACCGAGATCAACTCTATGCTGTGCAATATGACACAGTATGCACGTCCATATGTCTGCTGCTTTGATTGTCAACGGCATCTCTGAATAGTGAAACCCACCTGTGAGAATATAAATGCGAGGACATAACAGGCCCTCATTTATCCCTTTTTTGTCTTAAAATATATATATATAAAAATATTTTTCTCCTGTATGTTTGTAAATGAGATGTCACACATAAGGAGAGGGAAAAATCTTAAAACTTCAGACCCACACTGCTCTCTCATCATATATAGCTCATTCACATATATTTGTAACAGAAGGTAACAGGGAAATTTGATATACATACATATAAAGTACCTTAGCCCAAGTTATTATGCTACTACAAATACACCCCACGCATAACCTGCTACCACAGACATTTGAATTATTGATCAAAAATTCTCTACACAACCTCAGAAGCCACTGACATCAAGACCAGGAAGTTTCTGACCATGCATGGAGGGTTTCACCCTAACTTCAGCACCCTGAGGCTGTATGCTAAGCTTAAGGAAGACTGGTGAGTGTCAGTACCACAGTCCAGGATGAGATAACGAACACCTACGAATACATCAGGAAGATGGCCCTAACTGCTTAGTGAATACCTCAGGCAGCAGAAACCCAAGAGAGAGGGGCAATAGGAGAACCATCATGGAAGGACAGGCCCCTGCATGGTATGTGTTACCAGCAAATAGAGGAAGTGGCTGACATCCAGAAATCCTACCAATGCCTGGACAAAGCTGGACTGAAAGACAGCACAGAGGCAATAATCATGGCAGCATGGGAACAAGCTCAGAGCACAAGATCCATAGAGGTTGGGGTCTACCACAACAGGCAAGACCCAAGGTGCCCCTGACGCAATCCAGCACATAACAACATGGTACCCCATAACCAAGTGGATGGCATAGAATATAGAAACATCTGTGCAGAGTATGGCCTGAAAGTCTGGAGGTCAAAATGGGAGACCACCCCTTAGGGTGGTTGAAAATGAGCTAAGCTAAGATCCTGTGGAACTTCCAGATACAGACGGACGAAATACTGATGGCTAACCAACCAGACGTAGTAGTGGTAGTCAAGCAGAGATGTCCGTGGTGATAGACATAGCGATACTGAATGACAGCAACATCAGGAAGAAGAAACACAAGAAGCTGGAGAAGTACCAAGGGCTCAGAGAAGAGCTTGAGAGGATGTGAAAGGTGAAGGTAACAGTGGTCCCAGTGGTAATCTGAGCACTCAGTGCAGTGACCCCCCAAAGCGAGGCAAGTAGCTCCAGAAGATCCCAGGAACAACATCCGAGATCTCTGTTCAGAAGTGCGCAGTCCTAGGAACAGCAAAGGACCCTCAAGCTCCCAGGCATCTGGTAGAGGACCCGAGCTTGAAGGATAAAGACCGCCCGCAGGGGTGAGAGGGGAATTTTTTTTATTGAAGTTCCCACTACTATGCCATGGTTTACACCATGAGCTGGTACCACAGTGACTCACACTTGTAAACATTGAAACACCATTATCTTCATCCCGACCCTGGAACCTTGGACTTGACAGAGTCTATCAAACTGAAGCAGGATGACTTCTAAGGACATCTAGCAGCCAGCATCTGGTACATTACAACACATTCTAGACTTAGAAAAGTCTGTGCTGTCGTTCCCATTTTACAATTAATGCATCTCATACCACTCTGACAGCTGAATCTTTCCTTTCAGTGTCACATGGTCAGATACCATGTTCTCATCTAGCAAACTCTTGCCGTGAGGCATTCTTCATCCAGACATCAGCTATGCAAACAGCACCACACTGACGATGTCGAGTTAGGACTCTGTGCTCAGACTGACAGGACAGATTATGACAAAGCTTCTAACAACTGTGTCAGAACAAAAGCTGATAACAGTAGTTAATAATTTCAGTGCCTTCTTGTAACCAGTGGCCATCAATCACCGTCTCTGCTGCAAGTTGAATGTAGACAAGTTGAATATGTCAAGCGGCTCTTAAATCTATTTCTTCTTACCTTCGTTGATTTTTGCCATGTCCACACTGGCATTGTTGAGCTGCAAGGCAGTCTGAAGTGCTGGGAGAAGCTGTCGAAGCAGGGTGGGGTCCTGGAGGAGCGGAGGAGCTGGGGATTGAAGGACTGGAGATACGGGTACTGTAGACGCCGACGACCCAGGTGGGCCTGATGACGGATTCAAGCTCCCAGAGCCAGATGACGACTGAGACTGGGTGGCAAGTGCTGCTGCAGGCTTTTCCACCTGGGCAGACTCTGTGGAGCAAAAAGATAAAGATGCAGTGTCAAAGGTGGAAGTCTGAAATCCATTTCCTCCAATAATTTATGGTCCAACATAAAACACAAAACCTTAAAAAAAACAACAACATTCATCTGAAAAAGACCTGTCTAGGAACTATCGTTCACTTTCCAGCACAGGGTGATATGCCAATAAGTGCAAACAAGCCACTGTGATTGCTTCAACATTTAACACATCCCTGCAAGTGAGACACCTGGTCAAACAGTCAGCATGTGAATGCTGCATGTGGTTTTGTTTCTGGTCTTAGTACTTTAAATCAGTGTTGTGGCATTTGATCAGGCTTTACAAGACTTTCTGCTGTTCCAGCTGGATTTTATAGATTGTGTTTCAATGGAAGAACAAGCACTACGCCAACACCTTCAGAGGCCTGTGCATGACTGGTTACAGTATGACTGCCCATAAACGGGGCAACAATCTAAACAAAACTGAACCCTTATGATTCAGCTTATTTTTTGTTGGTCTGAAAACCAGAATTCAGAATCTAATTTTTGTCATTTAGTTGTTTATATTAAACTTTTCACAAAGTGAGATGTTAACTTCCTGTATGGTTGCAAACGTAGTAAAAATGATCCCAATAATAATTTTAATAGCTGTCTTTTGAAAGACTACAAAGGAGAAGAAGAACTGTGACCAATGTCAGCCCTGAATGGGGCTATTGTATATTTGCATTACTAATATACAATAGGGTTGGGTGATTGGACGAATATATCGACTATCAACGATAGGCTGAGCCCATCGGCAATCGTTTTTACAAGAGTGATTTATTTATTTGCCCATGAGTAAGTTTGCTAATAATGATGGCGTTAATAGAAGCGTGCACCCAAATGCTTGTTGATGGAGTTGATGGAGCTGCAGAAGCTGGTGATAGCCTAGCATACTCAGGCAAATAGTGGACACGTACGTGCTCATGCGCATGTACGTGCTCATGCAAGTTGTGTTTGAGTACTTTGCTCGCACTATACATCTGCACAAGCGGCACACCACTTTGGTTACATCCTTAAGTTTACCTCTTTCATCCCAAATGGGCAACTTGATATTTATTTCAGTGATGTCAGCGTTAACGTGCCGTCATCGTGACTAACGCGATTAACAATTAACCCATCTGGAGAGCAGGCTGAGTCAAAGTCCCCGAAATGCAACGCATTTCGGGCAGTTTGTCCAAAGTTTGTTCATTCTGCGCTCCAGATGGGTTGAGCGCGTTAAAAATTTTAATGGTGATGACAGCGTTAATGCTAACAGCCCTCATTTTTTGGAGAAATTAGTTGTCCATGTTTGGACTCTCGTGTTGTAAATGCGCAAATCAGTCCGTGCATGATTACATTGCTCCGCCTATCAAAAAGTCAGCGCATGCGCAAATGTATCGCCCGTCGTCGATTATTGGTTGGAAAAGTTTTACATATCGCCCAACCCTAATACACAATACTAGTAACATGGACTGCTGTAGTGAAGCATGCCACTATATGATGATTTCATGTGTTCATACAGTCCTGTTCCATAACCCTCAGGATCATTTAAGAAATTCCACATGACTGTCTACTGCACCCCACCTCAACAGTGATGGCGCACTGCGAGAGACCCTACTTAGGCAGTTCAAAAACCCGAAAACATTGAAAAAGGGAAAGTTTTTCCCTTTGCCATCAGAACGTCATGACCGAAAATGACAATGAAATGCACATTTCTGCACAGATTTGGCCTTTTAAAGGCATGGGGTCCTAAACTTTTGATCAGCTGTAAAACAGCCTGTTTCAGTTTAAGTGTTGTTTTCAATAAATTGGATGCTCAAAAAAATGTTTTGTCTCACTCTCATTTCTTCTTGTTGCATGTTGAAGCTCTACTTGGAACCTTGTTAAGATCCAACCATGCAAATATGATTTTTTTTGCCATTTTTCAAGTGGTCTTTAAGTTTTGATCAGGACTGTATTAGGGCTTGAGTAGGTTCATTTTTGTCATTTGGCCAATTTAGTCTGCATCCTTATAAACAGGTTCAACACGCTTCAACTATAACTACCTTGTGAAGCACTAAAAGGAGACTCCGCTTTCATTTTTACAGTTTTATAAAGGTGGTGAGAGTGATATACAGACGTTCATAGACTGAAAGCTTGTGATTAGCGAGCGTAGTGCTGTGGAGACCTGCGGCTGATAAGCACCAATGTGGAAACCTCTGTTTTTGTCTGACAATTATCAGCTCACAACCCATCCAGAAGCAATGACAGGCAAGCCTAACGTCACTGTTGTTCACTTTGATCTTTTAAGCGTGTGTTATGAATGCTTGTTTGTTCATTTTTTTTACAAGCTGTAAGCATCCTTCATATAATTGCTTCATTACAGCCTGTTAGTTTTTGTCCAGGTAAAGACAAAAACTTCCAGGAGGTAAATTTTTGCACTAAGCAAGTGTGTGATCACCACGCTTTAAATATAGCAGCAATTACCACCTGCTGGGTGTCTGGACGGTTAGAAAATGTTAACATATTACACAACATAACTGTGTTTCTGTAAATCAGAAAGATTTAATGAACAGATCTGTCAGGTATGTCATGTACTCCTCTGTTAAGCAGGAAGCAGTATAAGGAGCGGTTATTAGATATTCAGAAACAGGTTATTCATGATAAATGACATCCTTTTCTCAGTACACCACTTCATTACATGTTTGTTTACTTTTCAGAAGATTACTACTGACAAACGCTCAGCAACATTTTGCCTGGAACTAGCTTGTAGCAGCCTTGCTTAAATTCCTATCACAATAATAGAAGACAACCACGCTCCAGGAAATCATTTACCAGATTGTTCAAACACACAGCATCAGGACCGGCCCACTCAAATAACTATTTCCATCTACACGCAGACAAGTTTTCTGTGTCATTGAGAAATAAGCCAATAACACGGGGACAATAGGCAGACTCGGCAACAGATTGTGTGATTGTGATTTTTAAAGAACACAAAATCTCACATGATGGTGAACAAGTATTTAAAAAAACCTCTTTAAAACTTTGCGCATCTTATTCATATCTGCATTTCAAATTTAAAGTGTGCACAAACAGTCATGCAGTGGTCACGACTTTGGCCTCACAGAAGGACGTCCTGGTGTTTGTGTGTTCTCCCTATGACTGCGTGGGGTCTCACCCATAGGAGGCAACTGCTGATTTGAAACTAGCTGTAGGTATGAATGTGAGCACTAATGGTTATCTCTGCCTCTGCGTTAGACCTGTAAGAGACCAGTGAGCTTTCCTGTACCCTGCCTTTTGCGCCAGAACTGTTGTGATAGGCTCCAGCCCTCACACGAAACTGAACCGAATAAGCAGTAAAGAAAATGGATCGATGATTAGTGTGCAAAGATGAAATTATTTGGGTTCACGAGCAGCTCTAGTTGTGCAAAACAGCTTCATACAAAATAAAAACCTTCCCTGATGTTGGGTTTGGGTCTCTCTGTGAGGCAGTGTAATCAGCCAAAGACTGTTTGATGCTTCACTCTGTAACACAACTGTAGTTTATAGATGTGGCTGTAGTTCCAGCATCTCTAGCGTAAGATCTCATCACAGTCCCTGTTTTTCCAGGGCTCAAATACATATTTATCAGGGATGTGTGTGAGTAACTGACTACTCGATTTAATACTGCTGCCCCCGATACTTGGCAAGAGAAACTGCAGTCTGTTAACCTAAATACATTTTATTAATGACTGATCTTTGGATCTAAGACGTTATACAGCGACTAGCTGCAGCTGCAGGCCCAGCAGATGGCAGCACCGGTGTAGCTATGATGGAAACTTGTGAGCATAAAAGATCATTTAGAAGCTAAAAAGTCAGATGGACCAGAGGGAAACAGAATATTCTGACACTGTCTCCATTCAAACAAAGCAACACATGTACACATTCAGCACAAACATGTGGACGCTAACCTGAAACAAAAGAAGGCTGCTAGAATTAGCACAGCTAGAGACCCTACAGCCATACTGCCAACTGATACTGCATGTGCGCACAGCATAGAGTGCATAATATTTTACACGCACAATTAGGGCTGTCCGATATGACCAAAATCTCATATCCCAATAACTATATATATCACAATATTGATTTTTCTGTAAATTCAGTTAATCTCAGGCAACTCGACTTGTGTGAAGTGTTTTCTGCTGGGCGTTGTGTACCTGGAGTCATGTTTTGTGACCGATGCATGAAACTATATATTTTAGATACAAGTTGTAACAGCTGCCATTTTCTTTGTGAGTATTTATTACATGGCGTGCTGCCAGGAAAACCCTGTTCTAAAGTTTGAGTCAAAGGTTTATTTTGAGCACCTTTTTTGCTTCTCATCCGTAAACTCTCTCCATACTCGCTCACGTGATTCTTGCGTGGGTGGTAGAGAGAAAAAAATATTGCCATTAACAGTGTATTTTGCAACATCACGAAACAAACGATAGTGTATAATATGAAACAACAGATGTTTTCATATCGTCATCCGATATATTTCATCATATCGCACAGCCCTACGCACAATAGCATTTAAAATATGCATCTGTTGCTGAAAAATGTGATTATTAGAACGTGGTTCTAATGGACACTCCATCTCACTGTGCTCAATTTACTACTCATAAAATTTGGTGATTAGACTGATTTTTATCTCCCATTTCATCCATTAGTAAATTGGTTGAAATAAAGACCATTAATATTTACCAAGTGGTATTAAACGCTAGAGATGGCACGATACCACTTTTTTATGTCCGATACCGATACCGATATCATAAATTTGGATATCTGCCGATACCGATATGAATCCGATATAGTGTTTTTTAATCAACAAAACTGTTTTTTAAAATATCTTGCTGCATTTTGTATAAGTTCATACTCAAGTTTAAAACAACAACTACACTAAAGCTATTCTGTTATACCTGTATGCAAAAAAAAATATTTCATTAGTTCAGCAATACTGATCAATCTAATAAACTTAAACCTACACCATCCTCCCTATTCTGGTATTTTAAAGAGTACTTAGCATAAATATTAAGCAACCTAACTAATAGGGTTCCAACTCCCAGCAACAACAAAAATAAATAAATAAAAAATAGGGAACCACCCCTCACGCTCCACCTCATGATGCTTAATCGACGTAATCAACCTTAATTTGATGCAGTGTGAAAAAAAATGCACAGAAATCAATTATTTTTCAAGAAATATTAAATAGATTCAACATCTTTCTTCAACAAAATTGCAGACTGCACAGATGGTACCTTCCCAAAGGAAAAAGTACTATAGCTTACTAGGGTATATTAGACTTAACAGTTACTATATACAGTAATGGACTTCTATACATTTTACATCAGATTAAAACTTTGGGTGTAAGATTCAGATAAATATTAAATAATTAAAAGCGAGACATTTTAAATGAGAATAAGAAAGAAAAGTATGTCTTTGTGCCCCCTTTTCCCTGTTAATGCCCTATCGGCCCCCCTGGCTAAACTTTGCTAGATCCGCCCCTGCACAGTTACCAGCGTCAGCTACGTAGAAAAAGATCCTCGAGTAGAAAGTAATATTAAATAAATTCTAACAACAGCTGATCAAGCTTAAACGTGCTGCTGTTGTTCAGCCGCTGGTTTCCTCTTTCTGGTGCAAAGTGGGCCAAAAGCAAACAAGAGACACGGACTCGCGACAGAAAAGCCGATCAGCTGATCGTTAAGCAGTTTCATGATTGAAGTAGCAGCCGGAGAGCGAGAGGCAGTCGCTCGTTAAGCTTAACACAGGAATGCTTTACAGACATTCAGAGATGGACTTACACACTTGCTTTACTTCTCTCGGGGATAACTTTGTCGGAGATGAAATGCCGGGTTGCTAGCGAAGCTCCACATGCTATCCAGACCACCGACAGGTCCCGCATGCCACAGCCGCTCTATCACGTGATGCATACTGCTCTGACGTGCTAACGTTCTGAGGTGAGTTACGGCGTGTTGCAAGTTTTGTGAGGTGCTTTCGTGATATTTAATGGATCGGATTACATTTTTTATTTTTCTCCGATATCCAATCCAGTAATTTAGGTCAGTATCGGACCGATACCGATACGTAATATCGGATCGGTCCATCTCTATTAAACGCCAAGTGCTTTGGCAACTTTTGCCATCCAAATAAAATAGAAGGATTGTACAGGATTGCAATGGGAGTTCTTCGGCTCCCTCAAGAATTCCACTCAGAAAGTAGTCCCAAATCTTGTAAAAAATGCATCTCATATTATCCAGTAGGAAAACAATGCAGCGATTTTGCAGATAAATTACTAAACTCAAAGTGACTGCAGACTCGACCCAACTTGGTTGAGCAGACAGAATGTCAAAATAACAGCTATAATTAGATAAACTGAGATGTGTTCCCTTAACTTCACAGCAGAAATTAATAGCTTTGAACTCAATTAGCTTCAGCTCACTGCCACAGTACACAACGTAATAGTGTGTGGAACACTTACTAGGTCCAGTAAAGCCAGGGGCTGCCGATGCTTGCATAGCCTCCCTTCTGTAGTCCCTGTCCTTTGGGAAACTGTTGACAACAGCAGTCTTTGTTGCCTCTTTTTGCCTCTGTTCTCTATGAAACGCATACAATACAAATTAACCATGCATGCATTCTTTATGTGACAACACTGGGACAAAGTCAAAGCTTATATAATGAAATACTTTTAGCTACCTCTCCAGCCATTCTTTGGGCTTCTCCCACTGGGACACTTCTGTCCTGCAGTTGTAATAGTATTTCTTTCCAGAGGAACTGATGTGCTCTGACCAGTCATCACCAGGTTCATAAGGCTGAAAAGAAATATACATTTAGGAACATGAAGCCAATGAGACAGAATGAAAGTAAGTGTGTGTGTGTGTGTGTGTGTGTGTGTGTGTGGGGGGGGGGGGGGGGGGGGGGGGGCAGGTTCTGATGCAAGAACTTGTAATACAATCTGAAATGTACAATAGATATTGGGGTGAAAGCAGAAAGCCTAGGAAGGCTGTTTGCAGAGCAGCTTTGTAAGAAGGAGGAAGACTCATTCTAGAGACAGGTTTGGCTGTTAAGGAATCAGATTGAAAAGGGTTGCTTTTTAAAACATTGCTGTATTGTCACTGAAGTTTTTTTTTCTTCTTCATTTCCATCATTTAGAAATAACCTAACAAATTTAATCCAATATTATGAGGTAAACAGATAGAAAAGAGCAGAAACTTGAAGCTTACATATCACTCAGAGAAAAGCAAAGTAGAAATAACTTCAAATAAAAGCACAAGTTTATGAGTGTAAGAGGAGGATTACCCTGATTTATGTGTGACATGTAAGGGAACTTAGATGAAATGCAAGTACCAAAAAACAACACTATTTTTTTACACCTGTGAAATGACACATCAGCAGGTGCTGCTGCCAGGAAACAATTCAGTCTATTGCACAGGATAGACAAGACTTCGGGCCGTTATAGCTTCCTGTGTTAAGGAAGAGGCGATACTTACTGTGTCTGAGGTCTTGCTGGGGTTAGAATGCGAGTTGGAGCTATGAAGGGAACTGTGATTGTGAGAATTTTCCTGTGGAGAATAACTGGTCCCTGCAATGAAACACAGCACAGCAGAGGGAGAGATCCATGAGTAACACACAAAAACACAAACAAAGTTCACTGGCATCACCGAGTGTTTGGATGAAGCAGACTGCGGCAAGCATCAATGTTCTCTCGGCCAACTTAACTTCCAGGTTGTACTTTAACAAGTAAGCTCCATTAATGTAACAGTATTGGTATAATTTATTCCAGCTATGTGGCCTATCAAATAATTAGAAACTTAAAAATCTGAGAATTAAGCTGCCTACTTGATACATTTGAAGACTGCCAGCACTTCAACAGGTAACAGAACAAGTACAACAATCCGATGGAAACAGTGAACCTGCTTTTGGATATGAACTCTCTCATCTTTACAGAGATGCTACAAGAGTGTGCATTTTGAGATAACATGCCATAACATTTTTAAACTGCTTTGGTGATATAACTATATGTCAGTGAGGCAGAACAGCAGGCAAGGTACACGTGACAGAAAGGCCTCTGGTGATCATTGTTTCTGCACATGCAGCATAAGGAGATGAATGACTCAGTGAGCATCACTCTGTATAGACTAGATTCTCTAGCGGTGGACACACAGGCATCACTACAATATGCTACTGGTGCAAAATGAAAGTTTCAGCTTATAAACTTTACTAGCTTGTAAATCATCTCATTTAATAATTTTTATTAAAAAACCTGACTAGCATCTTAGGTTTACAACCCAAGAAATAATTTGAGCATATTTCCAGGATAATTTTTGTGACATACGGCCGGTTAGACAGATCAGTCCCATCCCATACTAACACTATCCATTTAGAAATTACACCCATAGTCTCTTATTTACAGATGCTCAAAAGCAACTGGACAACTGACTGAAAAGCAGTTTGTATCATTTCACTGGACCTCTCAGGTCCAATGCAATGTGGATGCAAGCGAAGGCTGAATATCCAAAACAGACATATTAAACAGATACTGGGATCCGGTCTCAATGCCCGACCCTAGAGCAGGGCGATATAGCCAAAAATATTTATCACGATATATATTTGAAAATTTGCGATAACAATATAACTGACGATATAATTGATGCGAGACAAAATACAACTCCACAACTTTACTAGCGCAAAAAACCCCCCCCCAAAAAAACCCCCCATCCATTTATTTTCACTTAAACAAGCAGCTGTTTTTTTATGTGCATTAGAGCTATGTAAAAATTAACAGTACAAAGGAAAATTCCCTGCTGAAAGTTTAACCAAAAGGCATTTCCAGTAGAAATGGGCTGACATACCCTGTGCATAACATGTATAATACCCACTGAAGTTAAAAAGCGGTGCTCTGCAACATTAAACTGCAGTGTGCCAAATAAAAAAGTCAAATACATATTTTTCGGACTATAAGGTGCACGGGATTATAAGACACATTAAGCAAAACAAAGCAGTCAGATAAATCAAACTTTATTGAACTCATTCTTCTTGCTTCGTCCACTTCTGTACCATTGATTCATTAATGCGGTTTTCTATCACAGCTGCTCTATTCCCATGTTGTTGCAGTATATTAATGACTAACCTTCTATTGTGGATGGATTATCTCAGTTGTTCTCCTGCCTGAAGTTTGGTCCGTTTGCATCCTGCCATGCAATTGCATTTGTCTCTAACCATCAGGAACCTTCATGTTAACTTTTATCGAGTGGAAAAGTGTTAGCGTTCATCCTCCAGCTTCACTGTTTATGTTATGCTAACATAGCTGTGTCGCTAGTGATCACATTATATACCACCTAGCCCAACTTCAGTAACCTTACAAACGTCACTGCTGTTTAGTTTCCCGTCTTCATTTATGTTGGAAGTGATAGCAGAGCTGTACGTTTGAATTTTTTCAGAAATCTCTCAGTCAGAACGTGCTATATCATGCTTAGGTAACTAGCGAAACTAGCGAGCTAACATCCACTAACTTCCTGCTAACTTCTAACTCCGTTAAATGTAATAAATTCTGTTTTCATGGATACCTGGATGTTAAACTTCATAGTTACACCTGGTAAAGCAGCAATGCTGATTGTTTTATTAAAGATGAAAGAATTTAGACAGTTTTTAACTCTCAGTGATGCTGCAGTGTTCGTTTGACTTTGGGACCTGAAGTGGACAGAGTTTAGGACCCAGATTACTCCCAGATTTACGAGCACCTTAGTCTGACAAATACGGCAGTAATGATGGCCGCTTGCATGTTCTACCAAAAAAAAAAAAAAAAAAAAAAAAAAAAAGTGCTTTTGTGGGTATCTGACAGACAAACACCAAACCAGTTCCACATCACTGAAGTGGCACCATTTTTACAAACCTATCCGGTCGTTAAGTCTGAAAGTCACTAGCCGTGTCTGGGCCTAAACGCCGCTGCAGGTCCATATATCAAACGATCACTATGGCATTACTGAGAGTTGAAAAACTGTCTAAAGTCTTTCATCTTTAATAAAATGATCAGCGTTCTGCTCTACCAGGTGTAACAATTGAGTTTAACATCCAGGCATCCATGAAAATGGAATTTATGACATTTAACGGAGTTAGAAGTTAGCAGGAAGTTAGCTCGCTAGCTTCTATCTAAATACAATATAGCATGTCCTGACTGCGGGGTTTTGGAAACAAATTAAAACGTACAGCTCTGTTATCACTTCCAGCATAAATGAAGACAGAAAACTAAACAGCAGTGACATTTGTAGGGTTACTGAAGTTGGGCTAGCTGGTATATAATGATGTGCTACGTGACCGCTAGCGACACAGCTATGTTAGCATAATATAAACAAGCTAACTTTTTCCCCACTCGATAAAAGTTAACGTGAGTGTTCTCGGTGGTCAGGAACAAATGTAATCGCATGGCAGGATGCTGTAAAAGGACCAAACTTCAGCCAGGAGAACAACTGAGATAATCCATCCATAATACGAGGTTAGTCATTCATATACTGCTGCATGGGCTGGGCTGTAGTTACTTCCTAAGGTTTTAAAAACTGAGCTTAAATAAATGATTAGCGGTAATAAAACCGAGGGAGGTCAACAGTGATCACTGACTGTGCTTTTTGAGGAGGAGCTTTTTGAGATTAAATAGAAGAAAATACAAAACATTAAACATGTTAACAACACAAAAGCCATGTTATACGCAGACTACTTTAGGCCCGGAAGTAGGATTCGTCACGTCATCACTTAACGACCGGATTCTGGTTCATCCGTCTCACTCAACGATCCACTTTCTCCCTTCTCATTCTCTGTTGCTGCCATGCTTTTTCGGCCATGTGCGGTATGAAAACAAAGGCACTGCGCATTTTACCCATATTCTATCACGATATTTCATTTTCTTATCGTTGCCTAACATTGTACCGGTATTACCGTGAACGGTATAGTATGGCCCAGCCCTACCCGACACTATACACACCCTCCTCCCACCAAAACCCCACCTGCCAAATACCTTCAAAAGTTGCCCAATTGTACTGTAAAAAAGATGATAATTAAATAAAAATTAATGCACAAGGTCAAAAACTAAGAGATATATTGACACTTTCGTTGACGAATAAAAACGAGATGAAAATGATCAGGAGAGATGAGAGCCAATCAGAATCACAATTAAGTTGTGTAGAGAGGCGGGACGAGTTAAATGAGTGAACATGTGGAGTAAGTTTCACTGGTTGAAAACAGGATATATTTCAGTCAACTGAATCAACTTTACATTTAGTCTACGATAATCTTATGATATTTAGTGAACTAAAACAAAGAATTTAGAATCCCAAATTATGACTAAACTAAATTTTCTGTCAAAATTACACTGTCGGACCAACTGAGTATCGGTTCACACGAACTCAATCTGTACCAAATTTCTGTACCAGAGCATATCTGGGTTTGAGGGAAAACAAGCGCAAGACCATGTTATATCACTCAATGTTGAGGAAATTTTTTAAATTCACCAAAGCACAGTTAATGTCTGTCACCAACGTGTAAGAGGACATCATCAGCTTTACTGACATCTTCGGGTAGTTATGTAGTTGGCTAAGGTGCAGTTTTCTTCCTCCTTGGCTCTTTCCTCCATCAAGTCAAGAAATGTCAACTCATCTGCTCGTGCAAAATGAATTTCATCCTGTGTGATCAGATGTTTGTGCATGTTGGAGCATTGGGCATTTTCCCCTCTTTGTTGTGATCAGTGATTACTTAAAAAAGTACTCCATTACACATCACTCACTGAAGAAAGTGATTAGTTTAACAACATTACAATACTTTGTTTCTCTGTAAAATGACCTGAAACCCTTCATCTCAAAATTACCATCAACCTCTGGGGCGCCTCTGTCAGTGCGCCCCAGGGTGGCTGTGGCTACAATGTAGCTTGCCATCACCAGTGTGTGAATGTGTGTGTGAATGGGTGGATGACTGGTTGTGTAGAGCGCTTTGGGGTCCTTAGGGACTAGTAAAGCGCTATACAAATACAGGCCATTTACCATCGACCAATTTAAGCCCGAGGCTACTATTTATGTATCAACACAAAGCTGGCAACCCAAGGCAAACATGAAAACCAGTCGCCACAATGATTCTACTTTGGAAGCATGAACAGGTAGAAACAGGCTGTAGCCTCACAGCTCATCCCTTTGTTAGCTGTTGAAGTTCAGTGTCTGTTTGCTAGGCTGGGGTCAGCATTTACTCAGCTTTAATTTGTGCAATAAAAGTAATGTCCATATACACGCTGTAGACTGTGCCACTATTTTGCTTCTCTTGGACAAACTGAAATCAGCTGATTGTAATGCAAGTGGAACCGATAAGAAAAGTCAATAGGCAAGCAGACTAACAATTCCAAGGAATTGAACTATTGGGATTCCGATCTCAACCATGAACTCTTTTTTTGTCACAAAATAAATGTACAAAAGAAAAAAACGCAACTCAAAGAATCCAAGTCTAATGAGATCTTCAACTAAAGCACCGACTTCCGCATGAGCGACCATAAAAATAGTTCCATAGCAGCAACAAATGTCTCTAAGATTAACAAATCCAGTTTGATTTTTACAAACCAACCAGAACTAGAATAAAAATAGCTTTCAATACCCAACACTGTCAAAGCAATTATGACAGAACAGGCAGCATTTTTTATCTACTTGTTATTCTGCAAGCTTGCTTAGACATGGATACAGTAATTCCACAATAAACAGCAGAAAGCCGTGAAAGATGAAAAACTTCTAGAAAAATCTGGAAGCAAAAACAAAATAATAATTTCAAGTCCTATTAACAATTTGCTAAAACTCAAAAATAATAAAGTTCATATCTGCTAAAAAGATTGAGTTCAGCAAATAATAATAGTAACAATAGTAACAATACTGCGACACAGCTATTCAGAAGAAACTGCAAATAAGGAAAACATCATACAGAATTTAAGACCGATTGTATTCCCTTACTGAAACCTCCAACATGTCAGTATGACATATCGACATATTAAAAGTGTTGACTCAATCACATCTAACCGAACACAAAAACTGCTACAAAACAGAAACAGGAACCATAACCAAAATTTAGATTTTCTACAGGAGAGAAAAAAAATACAAACATACTGCCCAGTGGGTTAGTTTTCCTTGACTTAACACATCTCTGCGCTGTCACATCATTTCACTTAATTTGGACTGGTTCTTTCTACTAACCCTCACAATGCTAAGTAAGAAGTGTCCACAACTATTTACTCTGAGGCTGTAAAAGTTTGTGAAAGGATTCCGATACGAGTTGATGAGTCAGTGAAGCTCACCTCTGATGGATGACAGAGATACTGAGATGAGTTGAGGATCGCCAAAACTTTGCCCATCAGTAAGCATTTTAGTGAGAGTAACACTGCTATTAGCTGGTTTCAATGAAATTTTCTTTGAGGCCAACAATCCACTCATAAGATTTGCGAATGTGATTAAAGTATTTATCAGAGGCAAAGTGCGATGTTTAGGACACTCAAACACCAGCTATCATAACTTTGTTTATAACCAGCTGTTGTTGTTGTTTAACCAGCTTGTTGTCAGCTGTCCACAGATGGAAGGGTAGCATTTCTTTTCCGTTTAAAAATCAGTAACTGCGACAATGTCTGGAAATTCTGGACATTGTTTATGCATGTTTTGTGTGTTAATAACTTTAGTTTAGGAAACAATGTTTCAGGTGGAGAGTAGGAGGAGAGCAGAGATGAAAAAGGCAGATGACACTTTAAAGCAGTTTTTAAGGCAAGTTTGTTTAGAATGTTTATCAGATTTATCTGGTATGGCGCGCTAATAATATTAGCATTTTTCATTTGAGAAACCCAAGAATTCAAAGCCTTAACATCAGCTTCACTGAGAACACACACTGTCCCTTCAAGTGTTGAGTTGCTGTTTTCTGAGTGAGTTCCTTGCCAGCTGTAAATGTAAATTTTCAGCTAGCAGGCCTTGTCTGAACGCTTTCAATTTCACATCTTTGCCTGTAGGAGACTATAATCTTACAGAGAGAGAAAAAGAGAAAGCAGACCAGGTGTTGCTGTTCAGATTGGATGTCAGTCCATCTCTGCAGTGCTCCAGGCTAGTTATTTTGCACTGATTCAAACGTAGGGCTTCACATTATTAGACTGCTGTCATTGTAGATTCTCCCACATTAGAAATGCTTTATATGCAGAAATCTAATTGGAGCACCTGTAATCCTGCACTGAACTTTTGGCTCTGTGGTTCATGATGGAGAATCTTGTTAACCCTAAACTGTCTATGCATTTGTCTTCGTCACAGTAAAGACTTCATGAAACGGCATTTTAGAAACATTTCAAATAACTGAAATTGCAGATCAAACATTGAGGGAAAGACAAGACACACAGTTTGTAGGGGTATGGATAGGGCTGGGTGATATGGCCTAAGATTCATATCGCGAAATAATTTGAAGCATGTGCGGTAACGATATATATCGCGATATATTCTTTTCTTCTGTATAACGTATTTCCCACACTATAAGGCACACTTAAAATCCTTTAATTTTCTCAAAAATCGAGAGTGTGCCTTATGTATGAATTCTGGTTGTGCTCACTGACCTCAAACCGATTTTGGCGTGCATAAATCTGTTAAAAATGTTTGATGGATTGTCAGAGCATTACGGCTGCCGTAGTGAGGAGCTTCGCGGAGTAATCTGGGTCCAAAACTCCGTCCGCTTCAGGTCCCAAAGTCAAACGAACACAGAGTTAAAAACAGTCTAAATTCTTTCATCTTTAATAAAATCATCAGCGTTGCTGCTTTACCAGGTGTAACAATTAAGTTTAACATCCAGGCATCCATGAAAACAGAATTTATTAAATTTAACGGAGTTAGAAGTTAGCAGGAAGTTAGCTCGCTAGTTTCCACCTAAACATGACATACCATGTTCTGACTGAGAGATTTTTGAAACTAATTAAAACGTACAGCTCTGCTACCACTTCCAACATAAATGAAGACAGAAAACTAAACAGCAGTGACGTTTGCAGGGTTACTGAAGTTGGACTACCTGGTATATAATGTTGTGCTACGTGATTGCTAGCGACACAGCTATGTTAGCATAACATTAGCACAGTGAAGCTGGAGGATGAACGCCAACTTTTTTCCACTCGATAAAAGTTAATGTGAGGGATTCTGGTGGTCAGAGACAAACGCAATCGCATAGCAGGATGCTATAAACGGGCCAAACTTCAGTCAGGAGAACAACTGAGATCATTCATCCACAATACGAGGTTAGTTATTAATATACTGCAACAACATGGGAATAGAGCAGCTGCGAGAGAATTCAACATTAATGAATCAATGTTATGGAAGTGGAGGAAGCGCAGTTTTTGGCTTTCCCCATATTTCAAAAGTGCTTCATCTCTTTGCTATGACTGTTGCCCGGCATAATTTGCAGATGATTATGGTTGTAGCCGCTGCGATGCTTTCGACCAAAACAGGCGTAGCTTGATGACATCATCAACATGCGCTATCGCGATAGAGCGGTATAGTCAAAATCTATATCGTTGGCCAAATTTATATCGTTTATATCATATATCGTTTATATCACCCACCCCTAGTATGGATACACTTCCTACACTTAAAAACATGCAAAATGGATCTTTGGTGCTGGAATGTAATGAAATGTGGCCAATGCCTAAAGGTCAAACAAGTTAGCAAACAGCTGTTTTCATCTGGAAAAGAAAGACACATGCTGTCCTTATATTGTGAGAGCCTATCCATCATGTGGCTGCTTGCATGCAAACTTGTGGCACTGTTACTAGTGTTCAAGTAGCATTAGTTTGCTGTAGTGACTTTTTACAGAAAAGTGACCAGGACAGCTGACACACTCCGATTCCAGAGAGGAGAGCATGTCTGAAAAGGAGCTCAAAACACCACAATACTCCACGCATGGACTCAACTGCTTGCGTGCCAGTTACTCAAAGTTTACCAAAAAAAGTCCACTTTGACAAAACTGTACTGAAATAATGTTGTTAAAATTAGCAGTTGACCAAGGCGAAGAAACAAAAGCAGTTACTCCCCTCCACAAAACGTGTCCTTCAAGACTTGAATGTCTGTGCAGAGTGTGGTCTTACTCTGGTCTGAACTTTAACTGTACTCGCAGAACATCTACCTGTGAGGTTGGAAACCACGATAACCATTCATTCAATCAAATGCAACCTGCAGAGACTAATGCTCAGTGGTTAAAATTAAAGCACATAGCAACAGCTTAACAACGCGTTTATTTTAAATTTGTTTGTTCAAAAACTACCACGGCCGGATTACCCACAGTGTAAAACCTGACAGCTGCAGTTTCAATACTGAAGCACTCAGTTGTAAGAAAAACAAAAAACAAAACAGCGCCTCACTAAGAGAAAGAGCACCTGTTTCTGGAGTAATTAAAGAGAGCAGCTTTATTTCTTTCTAAACTCATTTTATTCGCCGCTCTCACCTCCATCCCTGTCTCTGGCGCGGTGCGTGTGGACACCCTTTGCTCTACTGTGTCCCGTGCTGTCGATGTGCTTGTTTTCAGGGCTGTCAGACCTCCTGAGCATCTTGCAGGGAGGGGTGACGTCTGAAGAGTCTCGCATCTTGTCATGCCGGTGGTCCCCTCCTGGATGGCTCTTGGATGAGTATTTGAGAGTCTGTAAACACAAATCAAACGCTTTACTAAAAACCTCACACTTAAAATAGGCCTACACTTCTGTTATCACCATTAGCAGGTTTCTAAAAGCAGCCATGGTGAGCAGAGTCCTCAGCTCTTGAAAGTACTGTCATGTCATTTCATTCAGTTTGAATGATGCAGAAATTAATTAGCACGAGGAAATGCATATATATATATAAATCGAGCAGCTTATTTATCGACTTCGTCCCTTCTATAAGCTTATATTTAACAGCCACGTTAATTGTGCCCGTATTTCTGCTCATAACAACGTATGCATGCAAACTAACACATGTTAAATGACGAAGTAAACAACATTTTATTCGACCTATGAGTATTAGCTCGCCATTTCACTTGGCTATCGCGATTTGAATTAGGTAGTGAATTCACTGGTTTGCTGTATAAATATCAAACACTTTGATATTAAGGAAGCTTAACTGGCTATATCCTTAAAATGACAGATTGCGGTCAGGCCCTAATCGGACTGGCTAGCAAGCAAGCTAACAGTAACAATCTATCATTAGCTTTCAGCTGTAATAAAACTCGCCCGTACCTTTTTCAAAACAGCCGACTTCGACGAATATGTTCACTCTGTCAAGTCTTTACTAGCAATGCTAACGTTAGGATATATTTACAGGGCTTAAATGGAGGCTTTAAGCAAACCTTTCTACTTTTTGTGTTATTTTCCGCACTGACTGGGGCCTGTTGTGCTCTCCAGAAGCCTGCACTAGAGTGTCCATTTTAATCTTATTTGCTGCTAGCAAGCTAGCAGGAGACGCTTGGCTAACAAGTACCTGATAGGGCTGAGAATCTCTTCGGTCGCACCTGCAAAGAAAAAGGAAACAGTTGTGAATTTTAAGCTTCAAATGTCAATGTTCAGAAATCGGTGAAAGCCCCGCAGCGAGTGAGGGATACAAGTTTCCACACAGTTATTTTGGTTTCAGTAAAAATGGCGGATTGTCAAAGCGTAGCTATGAGGAAAAGGAAAAAAAATGTGAATAAGTAAGGTTAAAAGGAGGTGTTTACCCATCGCCGAGTCTCGGTTGTTTCCTTGCATACATTACCATCAATGCCGTGTTAGTGTGATTGGAGTGGGATGTGAAAGACTGATAACTGCACTATGTTTTCGTGTTGATTCAGCGACCTGAAATCGCCAGTTATTTTTCAGCCTAGCTTCTGGGTATTGCAATGCTAAATCGGCTGCACTGGTCGAAAGAGCGCCCTCACTCAGTCCATCTCCCACTCTGGCTCACAGCCGTGTCTCTAACAGCCGAGCAAACGTAGCAGAGAAGCTGAGCTGAGACCGGGGTTGCCAGATAGGCCACATCCACCACTAGGAGCACGCCTTCGTGAAGTCAGAAAATGTTTACCAAGTCATGCTAATAACATTATATATGTGAGGTTTTGTTGCTCTCTGCCATGTACATATATTTGTTTTGACAGTTTTAAGCTAATACTGTTAATTTTACTTTAACATTACCGAATGTGGATATGTAAAACTTACACATAAATTATTTAACGGCGCATTAAAATCACCTCGCGTGCCAGCACTATGACGTCACTGATAAGTATTTGGAAAAATAACGAGTATATATATATATATATACATTAACTACAATTTTTTTACAGACCTGGCAACCTAGCTGCAACCGCTGCAACTACACACACCCCCTTTTTATGGCAACATCCGGGCCACAAAGCGACTGGAGTCCCCTCAAAACTTGCAAAAACGTGAATCTGTGTTGCTGCATCGGAGAAATTACTATTTTCTACCCAGAATTTTGCTTTAATGCACGTGGCTCTTGTGGTCCTCCATACTGAATAAACGATTGTGAATAAATATCATGTTGACAGATCTGAGACTGCCAGTGACTTGTTCTCTCCTGACATCTAGTGGTTGTACTTTGACATCGCAGGTGATATTCATCTAAGCGTCAGCAATCAATAAAACTGCACTACCTAAAACACGGTTTATGGTATACCACAAACGACTGGGAAGATTTTGAATGACTGACTTTCCTTTGTCAGATTAACAAATGAAACAGGGGCCATTTTTTTTAATTACTGTACTATTCTACTTTCAGTCGACTTTTTAAAAAATCTGTCTGTCAAAAATTTATGAAAGGAATATAGTAATGATAAAAAAAGACAAATCCAAACATAAATATATAAATCCCCAAAGGAATCGTTATGGACTATAATAAACGCGTACTACGTGAAGCCATTTCCTAACACAGAGTTTGACCAGGTTGTATTAAAGTTTCAGAGTGAGTAGCTGTCACAAGGGGGCTGCAGGAGTCCATTGTTCCCAGACAATGCAGCCCACATCATATCCCAAGCCCGAGGACAAAAGAAGCTGCAGTTAAGCATTTTGGCTCACAGTGCAAATTAATGTGGGGACAAGAGGCCACAAACAGGGGGTGTTTCTATTGTTAGCATATTTCAGGAACTTTTTCACACACGTCCAGTGTTGCGTGTGACCATGTGTATGATGTCTCTGAGCTATATTAAAATGACATTAATTAATTAATATATTTATTTACGTATGTATTTATTTGTTTTAGGAATAAAGCAGAATTAAATCAAATCACTTCTGGCCCTTCATTGGGCAACTTGTTGCTTTCTATCTTAATATGACCGATAGGGGGAGATATCACACCACTTTTATGGCTCTAGTAGGAAAGGTACAAAAACTCACCTGAACACTAGATTCTTATGGGTTTTGATTTTCTAGTTCCGTTTTTTTCAGCTTTTTTTTTAAATAGAAAAAACAAAACAAAAAAGTCCTACTATGATACTTGTCGATAAATGAAATACTTCACTCGTTATGATTAAACTGGCACACATAACCTTTGCCTTGGATGCACTTCTGTAAATTTCCCATCAATGTGTCCATAAACATATTTCCTCAGCGACCTGATTTTTAATTGTAATTGTGCCTCCTTGCTTACTACGGAAAGGCAAGTTTACAAGGCGTTTGCGGATGACGGACAACGAAAACAAGCCAATTAAAATGTAGACTGAATCTCTGGACACACCTCGATAAAGCACTGACCAATGAACGAGCGGATGGGGTTGCCTGGGTGGTGAAAGCTCCGCGCGGCACAGATCTCAGAGCAGCTCTGTGTTGTTGCACGCCCTCCCGCTAACGCTGTGTCTAAATATACAAACCGCTTCCAAGTCAGCCCCTTGACAGAGCACTTTACGATTCTTGGAGAGTGGCACCGTCTGCCGAGGCGTAACGTTTTGAAAGCTCAGCACACACCGCAGAGAGCGGGGATGAGTTAAGGGTCTACAAAGGAAAGAACAGACGGTTTTAAAAGTGGGAAACAAAACCAGTGAAAAGTTTTGCCCTCGAAAGAACCAGTGGAGTAGCTACACCGTGGCCATTCAACTCCGAACTCCGAGTGAGTAGAACCATCACGTTATTTATCCTCACAGCTGTCAGAACAATGAAAACAAACGAATATATTTGTATTTAAAATAAAAGCTGCCGTGAATATTGCAGTGGTTCCATGGGGGAAAAGCGTAAGGCTATAGGTAGCGAGACTAGCCGTGTAACAGTGTAATAGAGTTGCTTTGTATGCGCTAACCTAACAGCGAACTTCAGTTGTTACCAACCTACAAAATATAAAAGTAACCATCTGGGACTTGTGCCAAATTTTACACGGTAAAATTGATTAATTCGAAGGAAATGTTAACCTCGTCCCCTTCTGTCGATATCATATGCGCAGTGAAATGTGAAATTCATTCCTAATATCGCCTTTTTAGTAAATAAAATTTCACCTGACGGCTTTTCTTGGGTTTCCGCGGGGAAGTGAACGCAGCTGCGTTGCAGGGCCCACAACAATGTTTCGAAATGACAGTGATAAGTTGTTATTAGTGATAGCAACATGCACGGCTACACGTACAACCTAATGACACGACACAGGTAGTCCAGCCTGGTAAAATACACACAAACCAAGCATAAAGACAACCTTTCCACAAGCACACACACCTACAACGTAAAGCTCCTTCTCCCTCTATCCACGCCTTGTAGTGTGGACAGAGGGAATACAGAGCCCTTGTGCCCTGCGAAGTCAAGTATGGTGACACGGAGCTTGGCACTGGCTGACATCGCCAAGCCTCTGACTGGGCTGCCACACCGGGAGACTCAGCACTTGGCCAGCTGCCACCGCCTCCCAGTTCAGCCACTGGTTTTGCATATTTTGAATGTGCATAATCATGATCGAGCAGGTGTATGTGTGTTTTGTCTCACACAATTCCTTCATAATCCTTATTGCTATGCCTTCATATAATTATAGCTCACACCCTTTGTGCATCTTTACTTAAGAGTGCCTGATAGTCCAGAAGTGAAAGTATCTTCCTATAATGGGATTCTTGAAGTGGCCAAAAGTCAAAGGGACCCAAGACACCAGTATAATTTGCCGAATTAAGCTGTTGTTTTCAATTCCTCTTATTCCTCTGAGTCCCTTGAAAGTTAAATTCTGCATAACCACTGACTCCAAATGTGGCTCTCATGTAAAAGAGGAAGTGCAGTGATGTTTGGAGGAAACAGTTCATTAAAAACAAAGCTGGACTTCACTGGCAAAAATCCCATTGAATTCAAGGGTTTTCCAAATTTAAATCAATGTCTAGGTGACTTAATTTCAAATAAACCTCTCACTGCTTGCTGGCAGGTAAAGTGCCTGAACTGTGTCCCATCACTCAGTAGTGACTTTGTTCGTATCCTTCTACCACATTTGTGGTGCTTTGGCTGAGAGTGAAAAGGAAAAAAAAAGACAGTAAGAGGATGACCTTCTTTTCCTCATGGTTCACTGCCACTGAGGGGACGTTCTGAAGAGCTGACATTCCTCTGTGTGGTTTAATCTACAGTTTTTTGGCCACCTATTGTGCGCTCACTAGGAATAACCCAACTTTTTTTTTTTCTTCAAATCTTGTCTAGAAAAAGGTAAGAGGCCTTTAGTCTGCATTCCAAATGGGCAGGAAAAGTCTCTCAGGAGACTTTGTAAGTATTTTAGTCAAGTTCATTACTCAAGCTTGTTTGTGAGGTCAGCAGTCGGGCATCATGACAGAGGGTTTCATTAAATCAGGTTTGTCATGGTTAGTGGGTTCAGGGACTCTTAGTGATGATTGAAGGGGTCAAGGTACAAATGTTTGCATCCTGGAAATTGACTGTGCAAATCCCTGCTGCCAGATGATTTTCTTTTGTTTTTTGTGCACATAGTTCTCTGGAGTGTGTATATGGAAGCAGCGGAGGTTAGGGTGGGGTCAAATGCTGTGACTCGGACGAGGCTCCGTGTAGGAGAGTTTGACCCGTGGTGGTTGCCTGAACAGGTGTCTCCGAGCTGCAGCTCTGCATAGCTCGCATTCTCGGGGTTTTGTTCCTGGCGTGGATGGTCACTGAGCTGGGGGAGGGAGATGTGGGAACTGAGAATGCTATGCATAGAAGGCTTAACTCCCAGAATTCACCCTGGCAACCTGCTGACAGAGACAAACGCTTCCTGTCCCTACACCAGCCTGGTCTATGTTGATGAGAAACCTATCAGCAGCTCAGTGCTGTGCCCACGGCCGGAGACAAAGCTGAGATTTGGTTCGGAACTGCTTGTCAGCAGGGAGGCTATTTTCTTGGGGCTTAAGGGTGGGTGGGATACAGTGGTTTAAGACTCTTAATCCAAGCATTAGTTTGGATTACTATCAGCTCTCAGAGTCATGGGAAATTGCCTTGTGTGAAGACAGTTCATTGGAGTTTGCCTGACCACTCTATGTCTGTCATGTATCTATGACTCTCTTGGGTGTCCTGTGGGAGATGCTTCAGGAGAATGGGGTACTGGGCCTGTTGTTAATGCTGCAGGTTTTTAAGTATCCCGGAATCTTGTTCACAAGTGGGGGAAAGAGTGGACAGATGGATTGGTGAAGCATCTGCATCATCTATTCAGATTTTATGAGGAGAGAGCTGAGCCTAGAGGCAAAACTGTCAATTTGATTGGTCTGTTTAATTTCTGAGCTTTATCTTTGCCCATGAGCTAATGGTAGCAACTGAAAGACACTTATGCCTGCCTGGACACACACTTATAGACCTGTTATACCTGTTGTTAGGCTGTGTTGTTAGGCGCGTGTCGCCACATTTCTATAGCAGTTCTACCAGCACTGAGGGCGTGGTTACTTTCTGCAGTATTTTCATGAACACTAGGTGTCACTACTCAGACAAAACCTTCACATCAGCGCTGCTGTACAATGAGAATAAGTTAAAACTGGAAGCAGAAGTCTCATTTTTTTCAAACTATTGCAATATCGTCCTCTGTATAATCTGTGAATCCACAAGCTTCTGTACTCGTGGAGCAATAAAATGTTGGTAAAAGCAGCCGCAGAACCTACATCTGCTTACAAAAACTGAGAGGTGCACGACAGGCTAAAATGACACCAAAATCTAGCTCGCACCAGTGGATGCTGCATCACCCTTGTCGTACGGCGCCATTTGCGAAGGCAAGGCTGACAAGCTTCCCATCTGAGATAGAATCACAAGGTCAGCGTGTGAGGTGTTTCAGACATGGCCAAAGAGGAAAAAGACCCTTGGGCAGAGTCGGGATATACTTTGTCTCTCAGCTGGCTTGGAAACATCTCAGCATCCCCCGAGCAGAAGCCTGGTGTCACGGGAGAAGGAAGTCTGAGCAGCTGTGCTCATACACCAGTCTAAGCACAGCTGTAAGCATTTGACTTGGAAGAGAAACGCTGGGAAAATAAGTTTATTAAATAAGTGTTTCACAAATGTTTTCTTCTTAAACACCTCCAAGAATTGCTTATATTTAATATGAAAGGTAATAAATTAAGTCTAATTCAAGCAGTAGGCAGGTGTCTGCTAATTGTGAATGTTTGGAGTACAGTGTGCAGCTCCTCTGGCACTGAAGTGAAGCACAAGACTAAAAAATCCACAGAATCATGAGAAAGACATGGTGTTATTGTGGACTCTTTTAAAAGTCATTGTGTTTCAGCAGTACTTCCTCTTCATCAAGCGCTGTGTTCTCTTCGCTCAGGTCTTCGAGCACTGCCTTGTGGCAAACCTACTTTACAGCTGGCCATTTGCTAAACTTGGCATCATATGAAATATGAATACAAGTATGCTGTTTCACTAGCTTAATCCATTTATACAGTCTGAAGCCAGATTGATCAAAATATTTTTACACCTCGCATGTAGATTTGTCAAGGGTCTTATATAGCACATTTTCCATGATCGCACATGTTGCAACCCATGTTGTGAAATTGACAGCTGAGAAGTGATGAGATTGTTAAAGCTAGTTTCCCAGAACTAGATCAACAATTCTGACTAGGGCTGCTCGATTATGGCAAAAATGATAATCACGATTATTTTCACTGAAATTGAGATCACGATTATTTGACGATATTTATTTAACCCTTTAAGACCTACTATAGAACCAAGTCCACCAGAGCTTATATTATTTTTTTTACATGCTGTAGTGCCATTTGTGGGAGCATTTCAAGTTGCTATACATCAATACAACTGTTATAGCCCATATTTTAATAATATGTATGCATTAAGTCCATAGTAATTACATAAATTGCAAAAAAGTGCAATAAACTACAAAAAAAATTGAAAATCGCTTTTGTTTTGTTTACATATATTTCTACTTGGAGAAATTTAAGAGGCTTATCCCTCAAAACTTTAAATACAATAAAGTTGCAAAAAATAGTTTACAACAACAGGAAATTTATTTTGAGTGTCTTCATAGTTTTATTTTGGAGATACAGTTTTTATATACTGCAGGAAAAACAAAAAACAATCCTATGATGCAAATTTGCAAAGAAAACAGCATGTGCATCATTTCACTATGGGAAGATAAGATAAGATAAGATAACCTTTATTAGTCCCACACGTGGGAAATTTGTTTTGTCACAGCAGGAAGTGGACAGTGCAAAAGTTATGAGGCAAAAATTAGAATACAATAAGAATAAATACAGTACACAACTGTACAGAATAGAATAAAATAAAATACTATATACAGTAGAATAAAATAAAATAAATATACAATAAGATAAAAATAGAATACAAATACAAATACTATATACAACTGAGTAAAATACAACGATGACAGAAAGGATTATTGCACTTAGTATTATTGCACATGTATGGATGTGTGTGTTTGTTCAGTTAAAGTCTTTGTTGTGGAGTCTGACAGCAGTGGGGAGGAAAGACCTGCGAAATCTCTCCGTCCCACACCGTGGGTGCCGCAGTCTCCCACTGAAGGAGCTGCTCAGTGCTGTCACAGTCTGCTGCATGGGGTGGGAGATGTTGTCCATCAGGGATGACAGCTTAGCCGCCATTCTCCTGTCACTCACCACCTCCACTGGGTCCAGAGGGCATCCTAGAACAGAGCTGGCCCTTCGGATCACCCTGTTCAGTCTCTTCCTGTCCCCAGCAGAGATGCTGCCGCCCCAGCAGACCACACCATAAAAGATAGCAGAAGCCACCACAGAGTCATAGAATTTCTTCAGGAGTGGGCCCTCCACTCCAAACGACCTGAGTCTCCGCAGCAGGTACAGCCTGCTCTGCCCTTTCCTGTAGAGGGCGTCTGAGTCATGAGTCCAGTCCAGTCTGTTGTTCAGATGAACACCAAGGTACCTGTAGCTGTCCACAGCCTCAATGTCCATACCTTGGATGTTCAGTGGTTGCAGTGGAGAATGCTTGTGCCTGCGGAAGTCTACCACCAGTTCCTTGGTTTTACTGGCGTTGATCTGGAGGTAGTTTAGCTGGCACCAGTCCACAAAGTCTTGGGAAGTGTTACGAACAGCTGATGGATCGGCAAAGCGTGTTTCTGGAATATTATGTTGTTGTTCCTGCAAGCGCTTTTTATGCAGTTTTTGCAAAGCTATATGTGGAAGGAAACCGTGACCGAGGACAAGCTGATGGCATCAGATGTAAGTACAACTCCTCCGGTTTCATATGCAAAACAAATTATTGCGCTAGCTTACACGGTTCAGGTTCTACAGGGATTTAAAAATAGTTACACAACACGGAGCGTGCTGCTCTGACCGGCTTTAAAGGGTTAACAATGACTTTAAAAAATAATATAAAATAGTGTGCAACACCACTGAAGTTTTTTTTTTTTTAAACTCTCTTTTCAACCAGCGGCAGTCACTCTCCAAATAACTTCTGCTTAGCTTTCCGAGCTTCCCTCGGGTCCTCTTAATCAGCGGTCTCCAACCTTTTTTGCGCCACGGACGGTTTATGCCCGACAATATTTTCACAGACCGGCCTTTAAGGTGTCGCGGATAAATGAGGGAGGGGCTAATAATCGGCTCAGTCATTTTTAATGATCGTTGAAATTCCAGATCGTAATCGTGATTAAAATTCGATTAATTGAGCAGCCCTAATTCTGACATCAGTGGAAGTGATCCTCTCTGACTCAGTCTGTTCTTACTTCATCACTGCTGTTGTTGTAATGATCCAAGCAGCATGCATACTGAGAACAGGCTATCCAATGACACATCAGTCTCTCCATTCATTCATTCATTCATTCATTCATTCATTCATTCATCTACCCACCCCAGCCATTCTTTCATTACACCATTCATCCATCCATCTATTTATCCATCAGTCCTACTGTCTGTCTATAGTGACCATCTTTCTGTAATCTCTGAGTTTGCAGTGGACTTGTGAGCCTTCTGCCGCTCTGCCAATCCCAGATGGATACATTAAACTGATGTGCTCGTCAGGGTCCCTGGCAGGGGTCATGGTTGATGAGCATTAGTGATGCTGTGTTCTCATGCCCCTGCCTGCCTTGCAGAGGTGTAGAGTTTCTCTCAGTACCACCTAAGCCTCTGCTGTGCTGCGGTGGAATGAGCCCACCTAGCAGATGCCAGCTATCAGACACCGACGGTCAACTGCGTCACATTCCAGCCTGTGTACATGAAACGCTGCGCTCACTGTGCAGGCATGCAGCCCTCCTTACTCACTGCGGCCCATTTTTTGATGGAGAAAACAGAGAGACTGAATGAATGACAGCACTTAGTGAAAATAAGTTAGACCCTAAACCCTAAGGGAGAATGTCAAGCCATGTGCTACTGTGTAAAGGTCTAAACATGATTAGTAGGAAAGTGATATCTTGTTGTGGGATGCTGTTTTCTTCTCATTTAGGTCATAGGCAATTAAGACATGCACGTGTTCAGCTACATCTCTAACCTAATTTGATTTACATTTAAAGCCTTTGCGCTAACAGGAATATGTACAGTAAACTCTATATGCATGGTTTTCTTTTATAATTAGTTCAAAGACAATGTCGCACAGTCATGTAAAGACATGATGCATGTCTGTAAGAACTTGTGTGCAGTCAGTGAGGGCTAGAGGCAGAAGAGGGTACCCTTAACTGATGTCAGGCTTATTTGTCAAACAGTGTTTTATTGATGAGAGTTTTCCATGCGTGGCCCCTGCTTAGTGTTACTATGCCTGTTCCGCTTATGGCAGCGCCATGAATTATTCAGTGCGCTCGGGGCAAATAGAACTAAAACAGCCTAAACTGTGCGCTTGTTGGTGGTTTAGTTAAATAATGCAGTTTATGTAACTCTCTTTAAATGTGAACTTAATGACTTTTGTGGATCTGAATAGGAAGACTTTTGTTTTTGCTATTTGACCTGAAGGCTTCAAGTTTACTCCATCAGCATGACAAGATCTTCGTCAACTGTCAGTGACGTTCATCACTGCTGTATTAATGGCCATGATATTTAGAGTGTTTGGAGCCCTTAGTTACCAAACATTTGTCCTGTGACCCATGATTTCCTTGCTCACCTTTACCTCTAACAGCAACTTGACAGTAACTTGAGCATTTGATTTAATTAATGTAAGGGTAATGTAACACCATTTATGATGCAACACGCACATAACACACTGATGTCAGCACAGTCTTCCTTGCTTGCTGCTGTGAGAGCATCAGATAAAACAGATAACACAAGCGAACATGACTTCTTTTCCTAAAACATTGCCTTCTTTTTTTTACATGGTGAAGGGTCCTGTAGAGCAAGGACACAAAATAAAGAGATTAAGTGAACTTAATGTTAATGTATTTCCTTTTTTCTGCTACCTTGGGCTTTCTGGCAAGGAATCTGAGTTCCACTACAACTGCTCTTGTTTTCTTAGCCGCTGATCATTTATATTAAACAGCACGAGGTGAGATGGGTTGCAAAGAAGTTTGCAGACTTGCAGCCGTTGTGGAAAGGCTAAAATAACAGTTTCAATTGCATGACCTGTATGTGCTTCACCAATTGACTTGAAGAAGGGAATGAGTTAGGGTATCCATTGATGTGGGCTGCTATTGGCCTGCTAGATCTAAAGCTATTCATTCTGTAGTGGATCGGTGCATTTAAGTAAAGCATGTTTCATTTACTGATGTCACTCAAGATGTCTTCACCTTCTTGACCTTGCTGCATTGTTATCATTGATGTGATGAGTGGCAGGGGACTTAGTACTTGGGTATGCTCTCTGTGACTGTGGGTGGCATCTTGCACAGACCTCCAGAATGGTGCTGATTAGGCTAAGAGGTTTTTTCTCTTCTTTTTCTCCTGTTGCCTGTTTTCTGTCAGTTGGCAGGGACCCTTTCCAGAAAGCAATGCTGTTTTTCACGGGTACATCCCCCCTCTTTTGTGTGTGGGGTGTCTCAAGTAGTGTGAGCTGTAGTTCTCCACACTTGTTGCTGTTGTCTCCTGCCACCTACTTCTGGCTGCAGGGGTAGCAATCTCAACTACACGCCACTACATGTAAATCTTTGGAGGTGTGTGTGTGTGTGTGTGTGTGTGTGTGTGTGTGTGTGTGTGTGTGTGTGTGTGTGTGTGTGTGTGTGTGTGTGTGTGTGTGTGTGTGTGAATGCATGTTTTTGTCTCTGAGCTGGAAAGCATGTTCTCAGGCTTCTGTGTGTGTTTGTGTGTGCCTGTATCGGACAGGCATTCATTCATTCATTCATTTTTAGCCCACGAGCCCCACTCTGTGTGTGTCTACTCCCTTGTTGCTCATTGAACACAATTAGGGCAATTCGACTGTGAATAAACCCTTCACAAGAGTCTAATAGGACTATTAACTATGCAATCTTCACTCTTTGATGACCCACATGATAAAGGCTATTCAGTCTAAATGATGGCAGACAAAGGGACAAAGGGATTATAAACTATTTAAACCAGCAGGGCAGTGTGCTACGCTCTGAGCTCTGTTAGTCTTTTTTGTGAGATAAGGTTTGGTGAGACCTGGAGAGAAAATAACCCTAATTCTTTCTCAATATAAGGATTACACAAGTGAATAGTCAATAGGAAAACCTACATGTTATACGCACCACAGTAGGACTTGGAAAAACTAAATTATTTCGCACTGAGCTTATGTGACTACAGCTGTGACTGCTACAGTGTTTTAATGACTGTTCTGGGCTGTTATGAACTGTAGCTTCCTGCATGTACAGCATGTTTCTTGTGACATTGTATGCTTCTGTTGTTTTCTGCAGTGTTGTTTGGTAAATTTGACCCATGTCCCTTTGTCAAATGTCCCTTTGTTTTCTAATACTAATACATTGTTGTTTCATGCTGCTGTTATCTAAACAGGTTTTGCCACATTGAACCTAAACTGCCTTCACATTGCATACATGATTCAAACCAGCAGGAATGACTGCCTCAGCCTAACATTTCCACCAGCTGAAATGAGGTTGGTTTTTTGGGGGTTTTTTGGGAACTAGAGCAGGGCGATATGGCCAAAAATATTTATCACGATATATATTTGAAAATTTGCGATAACGATATAACCGACGATATAATTGATGCGAGACAAAATACAACTCCACAACATTACTAGCGCAAAAAGACAACCTTCCATTTATTTTCACTTAAACAAGAAGCTGGTTTTTATGTACATTAAAGCTTTATAAAAATGTAACAGTGCAAATGCAAATTCCTTGCTGAAAGTTTAACCAAAAGGCATTTCCAGTAGAAATGGGCTGACACATCCTGAGCATAACCATGTATAATATCCACTGAAGTTAAAAAGAGGTGCTTTGCAACATTAAACTGCAGTGTGCAGTACGCATTTTTCGGACCATAAGGTGCACGGGATTATAAGGCACATTAAGCGAAACAAAGCAGTCAGATAAATCAAACTTTATTAAACTCATTCTTCTTGCTTCCTCCACTTCTGTACCATTGATTCATTAATGTTGAATTCTCTGGCAGCTGCTCTATTCCCATGTTGTTGCAGTATATTAATGACTAACCTCGTATTGTGGATGGATTATCTCAGTTGTTCTCCTGACTGAAGTTTGGTCCGTTTACAGCATCCGGACATGCGATTGCATTTGTCTCTAACCATGAAGAACCTTCACGTTAACTTTTATAAGTGGAAAAGTGTTAGTGTTCGTCCTCCAGCTTCACTGTTTATGTTATGCTAACATAGCTGTGTCGCTAGCGAGCACGTAGCACATCATTATATACCAGCTAGCCCAACTTCAGTAACCCTACAAACGTCACTGCTGTTTAGTTTCCTGTCTTCATTTATGTTGGAAGTGATAGCAGAGCTGTACGTTTGATTTTTTTCAGAAATCTCTCAGTCAGAACATGCAATATCATGCTTAGGTAACTAGCGAAACTAGCGAGCTAACTTCCGCTAGCTTCCTGCTAACTTCTAACTCCGTTAAATGTAATAACTTTTGTTTTCATGGATGCCTGGAAGTTAAACTTTATAGTTACACCTGGTAAAGCAGCAATGCTGATCGTTTTATTAAAGATGAAAGAATTTAGACAGTTTTTAACTCTAAGTGATGCTGCAGTGTTGTTTGACCTGAAGCATACGGAGTTTAGGACCCAGATTACTCCCAGATTTAAGAGCATCTTAGTCCGACAAATACGACAATAACAACGGCCGCTTGCATGTTCTGCAAAAAAAATGTGCTTTGTTGTGTATCTGACGGACAAACACCAAACCAGTTCCACATCACGGAAGTTGCACCATTTTTACAAACCAATTCTGGTTCATCTGTTTCACTCAACAATCGGCCATGTGCGTATGAAAACAAAGGCACTGCGCATGCGCGTTTTACTCCCATTCTATCGCGATATTTCATTTTCCTATCGTTGCCTAACATTATACCGGTATTACCGTGAACGGTATAATATGGCCCAGCCCTATTGGGAACCATCCTAAAATGTAAACAGCTGTAAGCACTCCCTGCCGCCTGTGACACAGAACCCTCATATCAAAGCACCGCTAACTTAGCTCACCACTAATTGCTGAGTAACCTTCGACTGTATTTTCTTTTTTTTTTTTGCTCTGGTGAAATCAAAGTATGATATTTATAGTTTGCTTTGGATTGTCAGTTGATAACAGCAGGCGTATGGTGTTCATGGAGCACCGTGTGTTGGTGCAGTTGACTCTCTCTGGCGGCACCATAATGCAGCTGTTAGTCTATTTAGATTTGAATAGAGTTTGAATAGATGTGCAGTGTGGGGATAGGGTTTGGGTCACATGCTTGCTTTATGATAATGAAACTTGTTCAGAGAGTTTTGATTGATATTATACTACATCACTTGAGATCTCCTTAACTTGTTTCTGTATTTCAGCTTTCTATTCAGAAGTGCTTGTATAGCAGCACAGTGGTATTAAGGTAGTGAGTAGATTTGTGACCTCCCAATCAGATTGCATGCTCTTTTGAAGTAGGCTAGGTTTCTTTAAGGAGGGATGCTTGGCATTGTTAGTATTAGTTTTCTATCTGAATGCATACAGAAAAGTTTGCCTCCATTTTGAAGGTTTTTTTTTTTCATGCTAGCAGTCAGCTAAAATTCCCCCCTCACATATTTTCTTATTAATTACAGTCTTTAATAATTCCCACCACCCAGTGACTGCCTAATGAAGTTTAGTGTCCTTTGTCAGAGGCAAGTGAAAAAATCTGCCAGTGGAACAAGTGAAAAATCTCTAGTTTTTCTATAGTTTCAAGATTTACTGTGCTTGATCCATTATTTGAGAACCTCTGCGACAACATGAAATACACATTAAAATAAAAGCATATAATTGGACATCGTACTGACCCAGGTACTGCTGGTTTTCCCTGCAAACCCAACCTTTAACAGTTGGTCATTATAATGGCTCTTTCTCTGTCCACTCAGTTTCCTCTCTTATTTCCGGGGTCGTTGGCACCAGACGGACACAAAGCAGCTCTTTATTTGTCTGTTTTCGAGTTGACTCTTCAGCTAATCTGACTGACCATCAGCAGCAGCTTCTGTCACAGGGAAAGACAGAGAAAAATCCTGAGAGACAGTGAAAGAGGGGTTGGGGTGGCATGAGGGGTGATGACTGGACCATTTGGCATCCAGTGAACAGAGGAGTATTGTGTGCCAGTGAGCCACTGTAGAACAGCTTGCTTCTTTCTTTCTTTCTTTCTTTCTTTTTTAATACAGGAGGACAGCGGTGTTAAATCTCCAAAACATCATAAGGGAATCTGCCAGGGATACATTTACCAACAATACACCTCAACCCAAGATTCTCAGAAGCAGTTGACAAGACAAGACTATGATATGCATATAAGAAAAGCTGCTTTAGTTCTCAGTTAGGTTTATGTGAAGTAGCTGTTAAAGGAGAACAAAAGAATTTACTGGAGATGTTTTGGTCACTTATTAATCTGTCGTCCCAAAGGTCAAGGCCAGTGTGGAGGAAAAGATTTTCCCTTAAACTTCATTTAGTAATGCAATTTTTTGGTGTTGACAAATAAATATGAAGCTGTAACTTGATCTCTATGAATAGACTGGACTATAGAGTTGGTATTTGATCAAGAATGAAAAAAATCGTCCTTCCTTTCTCTTGATGACCTCCAGATGCTGGCAGAGAAGGGAACTTTGTAAGTTAAGCTTCCAAAATGTTTAAACAGATGAAAGTTCGCGTTTTTAAACTGAGATACAAATCACCTAAAACTTTGTCTCTAAAATTGTTAAAAAGTGACAAAAATTGTCTTTATCTGATTAGTTAAACAGATGAACTGTTCATTTTAAGCATATTTTGTTTAATCCAATTGACGTCCCTTTCTCTGACCTATAGGCAAAATCAGTAATGGCACTGCTATCAGTTAAAATCTTATTGATATCCATCTTAAGTATTAAAGAAATCTTTTCACAACAACCTAGACATGTGTCCTCCTTCATTAGTACCTTTAATGTATTTCAGTAGACACCCCATCACATGAGAAACCTGTGAGACAGATGCTGGAAAGGATTGTTTTAGTTTTACTGGTTTTGACTACACTTTCAGTGGTTTCAGCGAGGGCTAGGTTCTGACGCTAACAGCACTCGAATGTGTGAACGTTGTAACCACATCCAGCTGACTATGCTTCGACTTCAAAAGACCAAACTGCAGTGTGAAAAAATGCTATGACCTGTGATATTTCAGTATGTTGTTACTTACACCACTTTTTTTTATTTCCTTTCTTTATGTCCTTAACTGGAGAAGTTCATACAAGTTCCTAATGGTGCTGAAAACTGTATTAAGGGAACAGAAAGCAGTAGCTACTGATAGAGGAGCGGTGTGTAGACCATAGAGTCGATATAAAAAATGACAGGAACTACTATGACATCACCTCCTGGTTAAGAGACTCACAGCAGCTTAGTATTATCGCTGCTGGTTTTTTGGAACCAGATCTAGGGCTGGGCTATATCATACCGGTGTAATGTTTGGCAATGATAGGAAAATGAAATATTGCGATAGAACATGGGTAAAACGCACACGCACAGTGCCTTTGTTTACATACGCACATGGCGGCGATGCAGAATGAGGAGAGCGAAAGCGGATCGTTAAATGAAACGGATGAACCAGAATTGGTTTGTAAAAATGCTGCAACTTCAGTGGTGTGGAACTGGTTTAGCTTTCGTCCATCAGATACACAACAAAGCACTATTTTTGGTAGTGCATGCTAGCAGGGCGTCGTTATTACAGTGTTTTTTTGGAAAATACGGCGCACTTAAAATCGATCCTTTGATATTTCTGAAAATCGACAGTGCCCCTTATAATCCCGTGTGCCTTATGTATGAATTCTGATCGTGTTTACTGACCTCGAAACGATTTTATGCGGTACACGGCGCTGGAAAATCTGTCACATGTTTTAGTACAACTTTGCTAAGCTACGAACCCACACAGCTTGATGGATTGTCAGAGCATTACGGCTATTGTAGGCAGGCGGCTCACGGAGTGATACATACTGTGCTTCAACATAATATTACTGTATTGTGTTTGTATAACCGCTTTTTAAGTTTTGTGGATATTATACATGGTTATGCTGAGGATATGTCAGCCAATTTCCACAGGAAATGCCTTTTGGTTAAACTGTCAGCGAGGAATTTACATTTGCACTGCAAATTTTTTATATAACTTTAATGCACATAAAAAAGCTGCTTGTTTAAGTGAAAATACATTGATGGGGTTTTTTTTGCACCAATGAAGTTGAGGAGTTATAAAGTATTTTGTCTAGTGTCAATTATATCGTCAGTTATATCGTTATTGCAAATTTTCAAATGTATATCGTGATAAATATTTTTGGTCATATTGCCCTGCTCTAACCTGATCTTACCTTATTTGGACCAGATGGTAGAAGTTAGAGGTGGGAATCACCATACATCCCACAATACGATATTATCACAATACTTAACGCACGATACGATATTATTGCAATTTTTTAAAATATTTTGTGAAATTCAGATTCTGTACATAAAGGTAAACTTTATCAATATTCATTTTATCTCATATCAAAGTCTCACACTCAGTCTCTCATTTCAGTCAGTTTTATTGTTGACAAACTGAACGGTTTGTATTACAGTCTAGTCCAACTTAACTGAATGCAACCATCTGGTACAATTATAGCTATTCTGAACTATGCAATTTATGAAAACTATGCAGCCCCTTCAGCAACTGAAGAATTTGAAAGTAAATGAAAACAAAATATAATTTTACATTAAATAAAAAAGTTTTAAACTTAATTAAAATAAAACATGTCTTAAATTAAAATAAGTAAACTGTCATGTTTATTGCTGCCAAAAAAAAAGTTAAACACATTTGGACAGTGAAGGAATGTCAGGATTCTTGCTCAGAAAAAGGATCAACATGCTCTGAAGTCAGAGCATGTTCCAGTCCATAAAAACTTTTTTTGTAACAAAATATCGATTTCTGCTGTCCCTGTATCGATACATTATTAGCAAACAAAATATCACGATACTACACAGTATCGATTTTTTCTCCCACCCCTAGTAGAAGTTATTATCAGTAAAGTGTACTAAAACAAACATTAGGACATCTATTGGTGCCAATTAGGACTAAGTAACATTCATCAGTAACAACATCACTACAAGTCATAATATTTATCAAATTATTACACTAATAAAGAGTCATTAGGCACTAACATCAAACACAGTTTTGAAAAGCAGTTCAGTGACTCCATTTAGTGTAGTTGAGGCCTAGTACACAGCGATTGGCTACAGCTGCCTGTAACCCATTATTGCATGTATCTTCGCTTGATACATGACACTCCAAAGTTTTACATCTAATCAGAATCTTAGTTAGAAAACTGCACGTTTTTCATTTTCCCAGACCTTAGATAGGGCTGAGTTTTCAAAGCTTCAACAGAGCTGCTGGCATTTAGACTGCAGAGCAACATCAGTAAACACTAAGCAGTGTCTAAGCAACTGTGAAAGTGCTTTTGAGTAACTGTGTGTATGCATCACCAAGTGTATTGTGCACACTTTGGTAAATTTGCTTGCATGTTAAAGGTCACTCATCAGTTTGCTCTTTTCTTGTCAATAACATCTGTGACAGCAGTGTGTACTCTGTGTAGTGCACTCTTGTTCTGCACAATAAAACGTGGGAAATTCCGGGTGCAGACACCAAGCAGGCCCTTTGCCACATCATTAAGCTTTTGACTTTCACCATTGATTCACACACATCCTCTTTCATCCCTAACAGTTCTTTTAAAGCTGGGGAAGCCTAATAACGCTTAGAAAATGCTTTAGTTCATCTATGTGATTTGAACAGACGGGAGTGTGAATGGGTGAAGTGAATGGCTCGTTGCGTAACGAGGTATTAGAACATCTAGCCTGGCCATCATCCACAGAACTAGGGATCATCACTGGTGGCACTCAGCAGTCCACCGCCTCTCTGAGGCTGTCAATGGTTTTTTAGGTTTTCATTTTTAAAACAAAAGTTTCAGCTCGATACAGTGAGGTTCTGCCATGTTCACCACCCAGGCAACTTCTTTCAGCTTTGCATTTATAGTAAAGATAACGGCCAGGTACTCCTCCACTATTCCATTATCTGGACTTTTTCAGCCAAAGGAGGTTATTTCCAAGAAAAAACTTTATCTAGAAACATTCAACATGTGTCAGAGGTTTGCAGTGATAGCAAATCCCATTTGCACTTGGAGAAATATGTGGTTAGATGGTTTGAATATGTTGGATCCAAAGTAAAGTTTTAAGGTTGTTTTTTCTCTTTGGTGTGTGCCAGCTGATACCAGCTTTAGTTGGAAACTGATTTTATTTGTTTATTTAGCATTCTCAGGGGTCTTGAACTGGGTAGTTTTCCTTCTTACTTGTGCATGACTTCCCAGTAAAGCCCAAAATGTGGTTTCACTAATACAAGGTTTGTGTGTCGAATGAGGAAAAGCAGAAAAGCAGCATACACCAGCACAGCTCAACACAATTTTAGTTGCATTTTTGAACAGAATAACCGCTGGTACCTATCAGACATCTCTGAGGAAGTTCATAGAAAGAACTAATATGCAGGTACAAAATAAACTGGCAGTTGGGTGGTCAACAGGAAATGTTATACTTTGACCAAGCAATCAGAGGCCTAAAACTATAAACATCAGACATTAGGAATCTAATTAGGAAGCAACAGCAGGAATTATACAAAGCACAGTGGGTCTCATTCAGTCGATATGCACAAATCTGAGTTTAATCTGCAGTTCATTGTTATTTTCACACCTTAATTTGTTCATATTCAACAAACTGATTTAAAACTGCCTCAGACCATGTGCAACAAGAATCTTATCTTTCATTAAAACTGACTTTCAACCTTGTTTAATGTCCTCACGTACTATCACAGATGTCCAGAATATCCCAGAATATGGATGTTTTTTAGTAACTTTCTCTTATTTGGTTGACAGATCAGGTGTCCCTTGTAGGGCTGGGTATCGTCACTGATTTCTAGAATCGATTTGATTCTGATTCACAAGGTCCCGAATCAATTCGATCCACAATTCGATTCAATTCGATTTGTATCTGGGAAATTTTGCCTCAGACAGTCAGAAATGTTATAATTAAGATCAGTACATTTACACATTTTTGTATCTATAAAAAGGAAGCTGACACTTGCAAGACTTTATCAAAGGTGTGAGCATCACAGCAGAGGCCTTTGTGTCAAAGTAGCTGAAGATAAAACACAGAAAAAGATGATGGTGATCTTCCTGGCCTGGGATCTTATAAAAATATTCTGCAGTAGATCAAAAACGAAAGAAAACCATTAATCAACATATGAACATTACCGTTTCAATTTGTTCAGTAGCCCATTGAACAGCAGAAATTAGGTTTTCTTTTCGGAAGTAAGTAAAAGGAAAAAACAGCGGCCGACAGCGCTGTAAACAACAGCAGTCTTGTGCGTTGAAGTATTGTGTTCCTGCTCTCATTCACTGTTTTAGCTGTTTGGTGGTTGTTGACATTTTGTGAGGTTTCACCTGAGATTCTGGCATTTCGGGCAAAATAAATTTATATTAAAAAATCGATTCAGGATTTTAATGAATCGATATCACGTTATCCGAGCTAGAAACGATTTTAATCGATAAATCGATTATCAAAACCCACCCCTACTCCCTTGTCCACCTTGGACCTTCTTGTCCTCCTCAGACTCTGAGCCCGAGCTTTGCTTTTTATTTGGAAGCTTTGGAAAGCTGTTCCTTTTGTGGCTTCCTCCTAGGACACTATTGTCTAAATTTCTTCAGTTGGTCTTTCTCCTGCTGTCTTGCCTTAACAGGCTTCTCTCTTACAACATCACTGCCACTTTCTTTCCTTCACCTTGAGGTAAATCTGTTTGCTCATACAGTTAATTGGAGACACGAAAATGCTGATTGCACTATCCTGTTGGTTTAGAATTATGCTGATTCACTAATGCATTTGCATTTCATGAATCTGACAGTAAATTCGCATACGCACTTATTTTTTTATGCAAAATAACATCATTTCTATGCACATATTAGTGAATGAGGTCTATTGCACTGACAAAGACTGAGGAAAAACACACTTATTACACATAACAGTTAAAGGGCCAATCAGACACAAGTGAACTCAATCAAGACAGTATCAAGGACAGAAAAGGAATAAAGAAGGGAACTAAAAACACAAACGGGAAAACAAACCTTGGAAATAAAACAAGGATTAGCTAAGAGAGGGACCAATGATGTAACCAAATTACAGTTTTCCTTCTCATTGAGAAAACACTCATAAAACTAAGCAGGACAAGAACTAAGAATTAACACAAAGGAAGAAAAACTATGGATTAGAACAGAGACCATGTTTAATTACTAAGGCCAAGACGGGTTGAATTCCCTTCAGCAGGCAGGAGAAGTGTTTACATGTTCAGTTCTATTTAACCCTCTAACCTTGTAACTGAATCTGAAAGGTAGAAAGGACCTACACCTAATTACACAATCCTCTCTGAGTTCACAGTAAAACATGCTTACAGCATGTAGAAACCTTTTGTAAAGCTTTTTTTGAAGCTTGAGAACTTTTTTCTTTTATAATTGTAGACTAAGTAACCTGTATCCACACAGCTCCGATTTCACTAACAAAGCAACAGGACGATGGGAGCCAGGCTGCGATGGAAACTGATCCCATTTTGCTAGAGTGGAGGAGGAAGTGCTGGCTGTACGTCATTGTGTGTGTGGAATGTGGAGGAGTGTGGGGATGAGAGCACTTCAGAGAGTGGGATGAAAAGGGTTGGGAGACGGGAGAAATTAATGGAGATATGTGTGTTGGATTCTCTGTGTACCTGATTAGCTGCTGACAGGTGCTGCTTAGACACTTAGAATGGCTGTCGTAGACAAAAGGGATCATTATTGTCTCTCAGCTCAGACGGCTCAGCACCGTCTGATAGATGTGACAGGACACTGAAGGAAGCTGCAGCTGATTATTTCTGATTAATTCTCACAGGAACACTGAATATATGGTCTGAATATTTAGTTCAAGCACATCAGTGAGAGAGTCAAAGTCCCCCGAACATGATGTTAGAGTTTGGTCTCTGAAAGACTTGTGGTTTTAAATGAGGTGAGTCATGTTTAGAGTTGGGGCACCACTCTGATAATCAATTGAGGCATTGTTCTCCCTGCTTATACCTCCTCTTTCATTTGCAGTAACCAAAGCCAAAATCTGTTGCGTTGCCAAGAAAAATAGAGGTCATAAACACTGCTGTTTTTCATTTATCAGTCTAATATTTTCCCGTACTGCATAACATGAATGTCGAGGAATGTGCTAGCAGGCCTTCTGATCTACCACCCTGACTTCAGCTGATGCACTGCTGCACCGATCTGTTTCCCCTGTTCACTGCCTCAGGTGAATTCTCTCACTTTCCCAGCACTAGAAGCTAAATTCTATGTGAATACCCTGTTTGTCTATCTCCTTAATCCCAACAATGTCTTTGAGTCTAGCCCATAATTGCATGTAAGAACTCGCCCGGTTTTGGTTTTGTTCTCATTCAGTTCTGAAGTACCAGCAGCAAGACAGTCATTGCAAACAGAGGCTTATGTTGAAATACATGGCGGTCTGTGGTTTCCGTTCCGCAGATTAAAAGCTCTCCACAATATGAGGTGATACAAAAATTAGAGGTCATGGTTTCTAGAAATATATTTAATTTGGCATTGTTCGGCCATTGCCTAAAGCATGTTACTATTTCCCCCCTCCAAAAAAACGTTTCTGCTAAACCTGCACAGGCACATGTGTGAATTGATTCAACATCAACTGATACATCATGTCTGATCTTGAGTCTAATGAATCAAATGTTTTGTAGAGCCAAATAGTTATTGAGATTTTTTTCTCTCGTCCTAACTAACTGAAGCCTTTCGTTGAATTACTAAATAAATAAATTGGTACTCTCTTTCTGGCCAGACACGTGGCAGCAGTTCTGCTATCATTTTGTTTGTATTTGACAACATAAAAATGCAGAAAATGTACACTTTAGTTTTATGACTGCTAGTGAAAGTTGTTTTCTTTATAAATAACTCTCTCACTGAACTAACACAGCCAATCTCAACATGTGTGTGCTTCCTGCTCATATTGCCCTCATATTAAATCATTTTTTGCTTTTTAAAGAACTTATTTTAGCATTGTACTCAACAACAAACAAATCCTCCTAACAAAAAAAGTAACTTCAAGGGCCAAACTGCATTCACGCCAACATGCAGGCCACAAGCAGGGATGACGTGGGCTGCAAGTGACCCCTGGGTTGCGAGTTTGAGACCCCTGATCTACATTGTTGTGCCTACTACATTTATATCTCACATCACCTTATACATGAAATCTAAATTAATTTACAAAACCAGTGTTTTCCCACACATTGACTTAACTTTGATGGGCCTGCCCAAGTAAAGTGGCAAATCATGTTACTACGTTGTTTTTTTTTTTTGTTTTTTTTTAATCCATCTGGAGGACCATTGCCATATGCGATGATACATTCTTGGATACTTTTATTTTTGCAGTTAGTCTCGTTTTATGACTAGAAACCGGCTTTCAGGCCATTTCAGGTCGTTATTCTGTCTGCACTTAGTATCATTCATCTGCAAAAAACATCTTGTTCCATTGTAAGAAGTACCTGAACTCCACCTTCATGGACCAAAGCTGGTCGCCCCAGGATGGTAGTGCTTCATCTGCTCTAAAGTAATGCCGTCGCCAGCTAAGCAAAAATGTAAATCTGTAGGAAACTCCCAACTATCACAGCCAAAATCTGTGATGGTCTCTATCAGCCTGAGACATCAGAGCAAAGATTTAGTGAGACAGTAAGCCTTGGCGCCCCCATGCACTCACCCCCCATGCACACATGCTGTATTAAACCGCAGGTTGACCTGTGTGTGTTGGTAATTTGGAAGGTGCTGATTGCTGACACTCCATTATGGCTGCTGTCACTCTGCCAGGGGATAGCTATGGTGATACTCCCATTCTCACAGCCAGTGTCTGTGTGAGACGCCGCCCTGCAGTAGAAAAAGCTGCATTTGCAGTCTCCAAGGTTAAGCTTCTGCTCGTGGATATTTTATGACACAGCACAATTGATTCTATAGATCTGTGCCATCTGCTCATGTCTGATGCCTTGGTGATGATATCGTTTTGAAAACGTGATCTGCTGGAAGGATTGGACTCACGTGGTGGCACACACAGTAGCATTGTAGGTGAGTTGTTTTTTTTTTTTGTTTTTGTTTTTGCATTGTCTGTCTACAGTGCATTTTCATTTCCCACGTTATACTAAGAGCGAGTTGCTTGTTGCCCTGGTGGTACTACCCTGATCGTGGCAGCCTGGCTGACAGTTGTTTTGCTGCCCCCAGAGGAGCAGCTTTGGTGTAATACAGTATTTTCTGCCACCAAAGCTTCCCACACACCATCTCACCACCTTTGTCCATCTGCTCGATCAGACTTTCTCCATCTGGTATGAAATAAAGCAGAGTCAACCTCAGCAGGGTTACTGCTGTGTACGACATGTCATGTTTTCTGGTTCTGTATCCACCATTTAGGGACAACCAAACACAATCTTAGTGTACTGAACTTGTGGGCTATGTTGTCTCCAGGTTAACGACATCCATCAGTCTCCGAGGTACATTTTACTTGCATGCCTTTTTAGTCTAAACGAATTACAGTCCGGATCCAAAGTTTCCCATTTTTTGGAAAAATGGCAAATAATCATATTTAGCATGGTGGGAACTTAACAAGGTTCCAAGTAGAGCTTCAACATTCAACAAGAAGAAATGAGAGTGAGACAAAACATTTTTTTTGAGCATGCAATTTATTGAAAACAACGCTTAAACTGAAGCAGGCTCTTTTACAGCTGATCAAAAGTTTAGGACCACACCTCAAAAAAACCCTGTAAACCCCCCAAAACAGAAATCAAAGTTCCAAACATGAACTCAGTAATGAGTAGCTGCACCGTTATTGTTGATCACTTTAAAAATTTGTTGCGGCATGCTTGACGCAAGCATTTCCATGAGGTGTGGGAACATTTCTGCAAGTGGTGAAGACGGCCGCACGTAGGGGATCTACTGTCTACCATGTTTCAAGTGGTCTTAAACTTTTGATTGGGACTGCAAGCGGGCATAAAAAGCTAGGATTTTCAGCAAATAAAATGATTTTAATCTTCTTAAAATGAACTGTGACTGGATGTCCACGTTTGGAAACTACATCTTGAAATATGACAGTTCATCGTGCATATTCAAAGGCTGAAGTGGTTAACACAGAAAAGGGTGGAACAGCTTGCTATTTTAAGATAATATTAGCAATATTTATATAATAACAGCAGAAACCCTTCCTATGGGTAGTTTTTTACCAGGATGCAAGAGTTTTTAAAAAATTTTATTCTGTATTTAATGGCGACATGAAGAAAATTCCAGCTGTGATTCAAATTTTGTTAAGTTATCAATGGCAATGTACGCTGACATGGGAAACACAAACAGAGCATGCAATATCACATTCACAGGGGGATGATGAAGATGAAAATAAGAACAATTGGGATTTATTATGGATGTTTTTTAAAGATGTAAACGTTATTAATCGCTGTATGTGTGACGATGTTTGTGCAAAGTTTCATTGAGATTGGTCTGCCCGTTAAGGGGGAGAAGATACTGACCAATAGGTGATAGTGATCTAATAACTGTATTGGATATTGATTTGACTCTGAGATGAAAAATTGCCTCAGATATCACTGTTAAGTCTTGTCACATGAGACACATCAGCAGCAGCACATTGGCTGCTAGCAAGAGAGCTAATGTAGCAAAGTGACAGCAGCATGGACGTATTTAATTCCAGCTACACCAACAGCTTTTTGTCTGTTTATTTGTTTTAGTGTAAACTCTCTCCCCCTCCTGCATTCACTCACTTTCACTCTCAGTATGCTTGTTGTAACGCTTGTTTGGAAGCTTTTACTGCACTTGCATGTTGTCGCCAACTCCATTAATGGTATTTCACTTCGCCTGCCTCTTGTCAACTCCGCTCCACACACAACGTGTGCATGTGCAGTAAAAAAGGAGCAAAAAGAATAACAGAGGAGAAAAGGGGACACCATAAATAACAGCCTGTGACCCTCACATTAATACCAATTCAGTAAGTTTACTAAATTTAAAGTTGAGGCTGGACGACCTCAAAGATTATGGAACGATTCTCAGTCTCTTCCTCACAGTGGGAATTGCAGTTTGGGATCAAGGCTTTGTATAAACACAATTAGCATTATTGTGAATTGATTTATTCTTGTATCATGAAAGTTCATCTACCAGATGTAGGATGTGTCCTAACAGTTTGTTATAAAGATTGGGTGTTTATGCACCGGGCTTGTGTTAAATTATGAACGTGAGGGGAAAGTGATTCAGTGTACAGCCGCACATCTAAATCCTTTCCTGTCTTATTGGTGATGATCCGGTTCTCTCAGCAGGCTAGTTTTCCCAGCTTGTCTCTCAACATGCATTGTCACGATGACTTGATAATGATGTTGTTAGACACACGTGCACACACGCGCACGCTTGACAGATGTTCTCACATTTCATTGTTCAATGTGGGAACAGTGTAGAGTTTCACCTGATGAGGCAAAGAAACATAGCAGAGCTTAGCTGATAAAGTCATGCTTCATTGCCTACAGTCTCCATATTGAGTTTTGCTGGTTTGTCGAATGCTTTCTGTGCTAGTCGTTACATAACTGTATGTATCACAGGACTTTTAAGGAAATATACTCTGTGGTTAACCAAGAACAATTTTATAGTTTTTGTATAATATATGAAAGCTGAATTCCTGCCAGCTTTTATCTTGAAAGAAAAGTCAGGTTTTACCAGCTTTTCTCTTTTAAGATGGGGACTCTGTACAGCCTCCTATTTATTACTGAGCTTAGTGTAGGTCTCTGCTGCTTCATTTTAGGTCTGGGTCATCTGGAGGCCTTGCTTCATTACTCTGAAAGGGATCATAGAGGGGGTGAGTGGACAAATGACTAACAGGAGGCAGAGGTGGAGGAAACTGCCTCCTGTTCCTCACGGTGATGGAGAAGAGTTTGGTTTGTTTTCTGACTTTTTAACCCCTGTTTTGCAAAGAAGCACTCTGGGTTTTAGTCAAAGCTGGTACATCCTACCTTTTCAAATGGATTCCCAGAAGCCGTTAACACTGAATGGATGAGGCATTAGTCGCACATCTTTGAAAGCTCGTGTTTCAAATTTGTGCAGTTTTTGAGCAAATCCAGTAATTTTGGGAACTCCAGCAGACATGTTTTTATTGACTGTGCAGTTTTAAATGGACCAGGCCATTGCTTTCAGCCACAACACTGATTACTTCTGATTAAAATTTCACTTTGTAGCTCCTGCCTTCACTGGACAGCTAACTTATTGCAAACAGTGTATCTTTATCTGCTCCGAGAAACAATCGCCACCAAATGGCAGGAGTGCTGACCTGACATCCTTTAGTTTGTTCCTTGAATAGCTTCTGTGTGACACGCAGAGAGAGTAGAATTGAGGATTTGGCAGCTTTGAGGTTGCTCGGTGGTTTGGACTTTCCTTGGCAGTTAGAAACTATGTTGGACGCACGTAGGATGACTGTCACCCCGGCTGATTTAAACCTGTGTTTGTGTCACGGAGGGGGCAAGACCATAGCCAAACTGTGGAGGCTTATTGGAGGAAGTGGCTCCAGTGGGTGGCATGGTAACCCCCCCCCCCCCCCCCCCAGATAGGCAAAAAGTTGAGATAATAACAGCTTCTAGTTAAAACTGCTGTTGGTGTGTGGTTAAAACACATTTCTTCCTGTTTAAAGGAGTCTGTGAATAGTTTTTGTTTTGTGACTGTAAACCACTGATGTGGTTACATGGCTACACAACACATTCCTCTCGGATGTGTTTTGATTATTTTTTCTTGAATATCTTTGTTTACTTGCAGTGAAGCAGAGCTCTGGACACACAGCCGTGTGCTTTTCACTCTGGGGTCCAGTTTTTGACCGAGCTCTTGCTCCACCACCAGCTGGGTGGCATCTAGTAATGTTTGTTTTCCAACATAAGCAGCTTAGCCCTCAGATTATCAGTCGCTGCAAGTGATGTTTCGCAGCAAGGATTGCTTCAGCCATATACCTTCCGTTGTTATTCCCTTGGCGTGCCAGCTTCTATTCTTGCCTCCACCCTCATAGCACCTGTTATACTGTGAGAGGTGGACTTGGATCCTGCTCTGTTATCAGAGTAGATAAATAGTGACAACATAAAAAGATTAAAGACAGTTTTAGTAGTTTTTAAACATGTGGCAGGTGATCAACATTATGATGATAAATCACAAGATGAGATTAAGTGTTGTTTTTATTGTTGGTCAGTTTAGCGTATGCGTCCCAGTATGCTATAAAAGAATTAAATGCTTGCTCACAGTCTGCTAAGGATTTTCTCTTTGCATTGGGCCAGAATGTGCTATAATGCTGTGTCTTCAAGAGAATGACACCAGAGTCAGTAACCTGGAGTTATTGAACCAGCCCGAAATGGAAAATGATCCTGTTACAGTTGCATTTGAGTCTGCGAAGCTCAGGATATTTTTATATCAAGTCAAAAGGCAACATTTCCAAAAAGCCCACCTCTCTGGGGATTAATGAAATAAAAGCCCTATTTTTAGAGCGGACGTTCACTTACATGGCAGTTTTGTAATCTACGAGCAGGCAGATGTCTACCTGCTCAGAGGGACTCTTAGTTTATGACTTCTAAGTGAATTATGGGAGTTAAGAGCTCATCACGCAAACCATCACTTAAGCGTTTATCTCTCCATCTCCTGAGCACGATGATGGTGATATTTGTTACTGCAGTAGCATGACCTTACCAGCTCTAGCTCTGACCTGCATCAGCTGCAGTTTTAATCCATGCAGCTGTCTACTAAGGTCTTGGATTTTACTCAAGCTGTACGTCCTCAAAAATTACCAGGTTTTCAGACTTCTGACCAATTTCTTCTGTTTTTTGTTTGAGTGGTGCAACTACAGAGACTGCACGCTGGAGTCTCTTTGCTTTTAAAATACAGTGAATGTCTTACATGTGGACATTGGTGTTGGGTGCCATGGATCAACAGTCAAATGTCTATTTATCTATACATCTCTGTATTTTTCTTGATTAATTAATTAATTTATTATTACAATTACAATATGTAAGATGCTACAAACACCATTACTAAAACAAACTCATAAATATAAAATCTATAAAAATGTTCATAGATCATTAACGCCATATTTGATACATACAGTTTTTTTTGTGAGATTTTAGACTTCCACATCATCAGCGTGATTACACCTGGGGTTAACTTGAAATGCATGTCTGTGGACTGTGGGAGGAACCTGCAAGGACATACAAGCAACACACAGGAAGGTCTCGGCTGACCAGGAAGTTTGAAGCAGGAACCTTTTTGTCGCTAATGACAACGTTAGACACAATTTCTCCAATTATGTAAAGTGTTACATATAATATATACAGAAAAGTTTCCAATCCTCTGGTTTATGACAGAATTCCTATGAAACAGATGAAACACCCATCCAAGTAAGTGCAGCCTTACTGATGGACCTGTACGGCTGTAAATGTATCTGACTCATAGTTATCTTTGCTCTGAAGTTGTCTTGACATGGCTAGCTTTGTGCCTCGAATATTACCACAATGCTTGTTGATACTACAAGGGATTATTTATAGTGGCAGTGAGAGTTATTTTGGGCTAAAATGGGCCAAACAGCATTAGAGTGCAGCTAGGAGCGTGAGATACAGCTGGTGTCATTGGGATGAGTAAATGCTACACTTCTTTTTTTTATTTTTTTTATCTACCTTTATTTAGGTGATATTCTTTTATATTCTCCTCATTGTTGCTCTTTCCTCTTGCTTTCTACATGTATTAATTATGCACGTGTTAATGGGCTCGCTTCCACTTTCCACTGCAGCTTTGGTAACTCATATGTTAAACACTCACAGTGGGTGGGCGTGTGTGTCAACATGCATGGAAAGTAGGCAGACCGTACTTTAACTTATCGGCCTGTCTGCAGGCCGCATTCCTGCTTTCTTATCGGCTTCATCCCATCCGTCTGTCAAACTCTCTCGTTCTCTCTCTTTCCTTTATTCTATCTGTATATCTCTCTCTCTCACCCCCTCCTCACCTACAGTGCACTCCAGGTAGAGCACTTCACTCCGGTAATATCTGGTGAGGATGTAGGCTACCCGGCAACACTGGCATTTGGAGGGACATAGAGATTAGAGAGGCTTATGGCTACCTGCTGTTCTCTCTCTGTCCCTCTCACTGTAGGTTTATTTTATTTGCTCATGTAATGAATGGAAATTGAAGTGTGTGTGTGTGTGTGTGTGTGTGTGTGTGTGTGTGTGTGTGTGTGTGTGTGTGTGTGTGTGTGTGTGTGTGTGTGTGAAGAAGAGTCATGCATTAGCATCTCCCTCACTATAAATAAACACAATTTCATTCAGGGACTTTGAGTCCTGTGGGGTTTAAGTGAAGTACTCAAATCAATGATATTATGTGATTAAGCAAAGTGTGTTTTACTCCTCTTTTCTCTGCACCACCACTCCCACTATATCCACCCTCCGCCTTTTTGTTCTCCATCTAATGTCTAGGATCAATTTAATTGGTTAATGACTGGTTCAACACGGTGTGTGTGTGTGTGTGTGTGTGTGTGTGTGTGTGTGTGTGTGTGTGTGTGTGTGTGTGTGTGTGTGTGTGTGTGTGTGTGTGTGTGTGTGTGTGTGTGTGTGTGTGTGTGTGTGTGTGTGTGTGTGTGAGAGAGAAAGTGGAATGTGTCAGTGGCAACTGATAGTCACTTTGGCCTCCTCTCCTCTCCTTGTTTTACTCCTCTTTTCTCTGCACCACCACTCCCACTATATCCACCCTCCGCCTTTTTGTTCTCCATCTAATGTCTAGGATCAATTTAATTGGTTAATGACTGGTTCAACACGGTGTGTGTGTGTGTGTGTGTGTGTGTGTGTGTGTGTGTGTGTGTGTGTGTGTGTGTGTGTGTGTGTGTGTGTGTGTGTGTGTGTGTGTGTGTGTGTGTGTGTGTGAGAGAGAAAGTGGAATGTGTCAGTGGCAACTGATAGTCACTTTGGCCTCCTCTCCTTGTTGATGGGTCAGAGACAGACAAAGAGCTGCTATGTCTGCATGGGAACCAGAGGGGAGTGACAGGAGGAGAACAAAGAGGTGGAGGAGGAGGTGTTAAGGACAAGCAAGTAGCTGACTGTACACTGGAGCATTTGAAACAAATGTACTGTATATTTGTATTTTTAATGAGTCATTGTTTATAGGCTTTATGACATGGCAATTACTCTTTCTTCTGTTAGGAGTATACAAAATATGTTGAACATTTGAATATCATCAGAAAAGAGATTTAAAAAATACAATTAGACTGCACAAGACTTGGACTATATCTTTCAGGTTTTATGGTAAAAATAATTTTTTCTCCTGCTAAAAACTTTATAAGCATTAAGTAACACACTGTTCCTTTCAGCAAGGTTTAATTTATGCAGCATCAATTAACATTAACGGCCGCTTCAAGGGGCTTGTGATGTAAATGTCCTACAATATTAGTGAGAAAACCCCAACAAGCAGACACTCTCCTATAAGCAAACACGGGGGGAGAAAGAACTCATTTTAAACAGGAAGTGAACATGTTCAGCGAGATAATTTGATGCTATGAGGTCTTTAAGATAGAGCTGTAATCAAAGGGTGACATGTATTCATCGTGGGCATATGTGAAATAATCTGTGAAATAATGATATCTGATCTAGATAAGAACCTTCAGGAGCCTAAGATGTACCTGTGGGAAAGGTTTGGTTGTTCAACACCTGATGGTCTACGATGAGTTTGTGGACAAAGAAACACACTGTGTATTATAGCAGTGCTGTTGTATTATTATGGACAATTAATCTCCCATTTATTATCATTATCTGTTAGTTTCAACTTAGTAAGAAGGTTACGCAGGTAATAGATGTCCCCATTCAGTATACTTGGAGGAAAATGGCAAATGGTACGTTAATGCTCCTGAAAAAGCCTTATCAAGGATTTTTGGCCATGCATCTGCAAAGCTGTGTTTGAAAAAGAATATCTGCTTGAAATGACCATTTATCTGCTTTCTTTATATGCCTCTTTTGGCAGATCAGGGTTGAATTAAGTGTTCAATGAAAAAAGCTCAGATAATGTGTACAACTGGCAACTTGCTCAAGTCTTGCAAAATGATTGCACTACAATACTCTTAATCAATTCCTTTTTTTTCTTCTCAAAATCCATTGTAATCTGATTTGTTAATAAGAATTATAATTTTCTGTCTTTGTGTGCCACCTTAACTAAATGAGCATCAAGAACAAAACTGCCTCCTCTGTGGAGGAATAATGGGGCCCTGCCTGGCAGGCAGTGGATGAGATTACCGATCCCTGTATTTACTGGCACACTGAGGCACATCTTGAGGTCATGATGGGGACACTCACACACAAAAAAAATACACAAACTGAAGCAACAATGTGAATGTAAGCTGTCAGCTATTCTCCAAAGTAGTTTTTGCTCCTGGTGGCTGAGCAGTGAAAATATTTAGTGAGCTGATTGCACCATCTAGTGGTTATTTGTTGTTATTACGTTTTGAAAAGACTACACTGTATTGCGTTTACTAAGCACTTTATCTGGACCTTTTTGTTACATTGTGTATGACAGAAGGAAATATAGTTTGATTGATACGTTTCTATAGTATACTTAAAAGCATGTTTAGCCAAACAGAAGCAAGGCTGTATGTAAAATCAAAGTCAAATAAAAGTTTCCAGTTTCGGAGAAGACCAAGATAAGACTTGTTTTTTTTGTGCCAGGGTCAAACTGGTTAACACCCTTTCTGTCTCTTTACTATTGAGTTGTAGTGTAAATTAAAAGTGGGTGGAGCGCAATCAACCCTTAGGCAGGAGGAACTCGAATTTCAGGTCTTTCCAGGTGAGCTGACACACCTGGCGGGTGGGTATCATCCTGTATGGGAGGCTCTAGTGTTTTTGTGCACGTCTGAGTATCTGCTGCTGCGTAGAAAGCTGTTTCTGTTGAACGAAGAAGGTGATCTGGTAAGTCCCTGCAGAGCTTTTGGCCATTTCTTCTTGATTTGTTATCTTGTGTAGAACATCTTTGTCATCGGATTTTGGCTGGTTGGCTTACTGAACCTGTTTTTGCCCTGCACATGTATTCAATCATGTGCTCATGAAGGTTTCTGTGGTCAAATGATTTTTGTGTAGACAAAGTGACTTTGCTTGTTCTTTTTTCACTTTCTATCAGTATTTGTACAGTTCATACTGATTGATACGATTACCCTGTTACTATGAGCTTTTATTACATGGGAAGTGTTACAGTTTGGAGTGCTGCTGCAAAACATTTAGTGTAGTTTTTCTATAGGAAACATTGAATACAGTAGAGAGTTGTATATTGATTTTCTTGGCGTGTGTGTGTGTTCATGTGTGTACATATACATAAGCAGAAGTATTTTATGTGGAACAACTGGACAGTCATGAGGAACACATGGCTGAGTGCTGATTCTGTCTGAGCTGTCAGAAAAATCCCACCTGAGCCCGAGAGATGAGAGCTCACTTTTCACATTTTCCTGTTAACTGCTTACAAGGACGCTGCCCTTGATATGAACTCTTCTACATCTTGGTTTACACCGATATTCCACATTTGCTAACCCAATCCTAACCTAATTTACATATGTATGCATGGACTTCTTCCTATTGCTCATTGCTTTGTTATTACTGCTCCCCTCCTCCTTCATAGCAGTCAGTCATTGCAGGAACACAAACCATGCCAGGTACCGCCAAGTCTTATTTTAAGCAGCCCCGATCCCTCATAAAGCTAACGGCTATTAAGCAGATGACGCATGGCACGCTCCAGAAAACTCAACCCTGTCCCGCCAACGCCACGCGCCTCATGCTTACAGTTTTTGCCCGTTGCTTGAACACTATAAACCCATGCTTAGACTAAAGTAACACAACGTGAAGCTGTTGTTACCATACCTCAAACACATGTACCCCTACCTTAAACAAAAGCGCTGCTTTGCACCCCAGTACCAATTATGCAACACACCTACTCCCTCATGCAACACACATGGTCCTGCATGCTACACTCTATTTCATACATAAGACACTTCGCTCACAAAATGAAATCTCAGGGTGCCATTCGGAAAACACATGTATCCAAAATACAAAACACATCGGGTAATTGCAACCACTCAAATACACACCTGAAGGCACCTACTTGCAAAACCGAACTAGCCAACTACAAAAAGCCCTCAGCGTAGCCATTCCAAGAACTTTGCAAGCATGGATGGAGGGAGAGCAAGAGGATATTTACCCCGGTGCCTAGCGGGAGAGGACATTGCTTGCGATGTTGATGAGGTCCTGTGGCCAGACCCCAACAGACGGCGGGATCCATGAGCCCACTTATGCACAATTGTCATGGTTTTTTGTGTTTACAGTATAGTGTTTTTTCTATTGCAGTACTATTGTGTTGTTGTTGTTTTATTTGCTGTACCTGTATTCATGGTACTGCAATGTACAGTATTGAGTAGGTCTATTTGCGTTTATGGTTGTTTGGAAATGTGTCTCCTGTAAATGTGCCTTCTGAATAAACAATGGGAATCAAGGACTGCAGTGTTTTATGTACAGCAGACTAGTGTGTTCCCCCTGATCTGTGAGTGTTTGCATATGGTGCAGGTATGTGTCATTTTGTCAACAGAGTTACATTTTGACAAAGGAATGTTAGGTTTTGACAGCAGAGTTTAGGTTTTGGGAGTAGAGTTCCAATTTGGCACAGATGTGAATGGTATATTTCCCAGTGTTGTGTCATGTGTACTTGTGTGTACAGTTTTGGCACAGCGAGCGGGGTTTTGCAAAATGTGTTCAAGCAGTGGGCAAAAACTGTAATAGGAATGGACGTGGTGACACTTTGGCAGGGCCACAGCGAAGCAGGAGAAAGACATTATTCAACAATGTGTTTTTCCACAGAAGAACCAGAAAACGGCAGAGGGCTGCCATCAGAAGGATTTCTCAATTTCTTTCTTTCCATTTCAGAATGTCATGTGGATAAAAATTCCCAAAGACCACGCTTTAATACACTGCAATTATGCACAGCTCATTGAAATGGAGTTCCACTGTGTGTAAATGAATGTTCGCCTTTACCACAGCTGGTTAAGCTGCAATTATGCTCTTACAAGTGTGTCATGTATGCTTGTGTGCATCGCCTGTAACTCTATCTACTTCTGTCTGTCTGACTTTGCACATTGTGGTGGTTTGGGGTGCTGGTATCGGGGCGACTGTGAAGAAAGAAATCAATTTGTATTTCAGCTACTCTACATCATAGTGGCTTGAAGCAACCACAGTTTTCCATAAAAAGCACAGTTTTATTCCTCGTTTTAAACCCATGAGCTTGTAAATCTCTCATCTTCAGTCTCTGTAGCAGAACTTCCCTCCTCTAAACATCATCACAGGACTAATGTTTGGAAACCTCTTTTTGTGGACTTGAAGATTGTGTGCTGTCTGCTATCATAACTGACCTTTATGGGAACACACAAGAGCAAGCAAAAACAACATAGTGTACCCTTCAGCATGCAGCTGTTGATTACTGTCTGCAAATTTAATACCTCAGCAAGTCTGTGGCCTTGGATGCTGCAGGAACTATGCAGTGGATTTAGATGATAGTTGGAGGTAAAGGGTTAGGGAATCACCAGTGATTACACAGACCTCAAACTGTTTTATCCTTTTAATATATATTTGGTACTGACTAAAACATCTAGTAGGATTGAGTGTCTAAGAAGTGTCGAATCTGAAAGCTAACATTAAATATTTTCATCAAATTTGTGATCACTGCAGTGATTGCTTTTATTTAAATGTCACAAGATGAATTTCTTCAATCTAGCTGACAGAACGGTGTTGGTAAAAGGAGCATGTGTTGCACAGGCTGCTGAATAGATTTTCTGTCATATAAGGACCAGTGTAGATAAACCCTGAAGCTGATCAGCAGACACTGGAGCTGCTGGATAACTTTGGAGCTAACTGCTCCTTTGAGCTGTAACCAGAGCAGGTGTGACAGGGCTGGTTTTGGATGGTCATCAGTTACGCAGTGGAGACGAGTGTCATTCATGGTGGCCCAGTAAAATCCAGTGCCAGGAGCTGGCCTTGCTGTTACTGGATGTGGGAAGAACAGGACAGACAGAAAATCCAACATCCCAGTGGGTGCCTGGGGAGGATTCAGTGGCGCTGACCTTCGTTGGCAAAGTTGACCTCTCTTGTGTCCTGTCGTTGCTCTTCCTGTCAGGCCCAGATGGAGACAGCATTTCTCCCAGTTGAACCCTGAGAAAGCATTCAGAGGATGACACGTTTTTCTCCTGTTTCTTTACCTGATGAAGTTCTTGATGTCTTTTGGCCATTTGCTTTGAGCAGTGATCTTCCAATGTCCCGTCTGCTCAAGAAAGAGGAGAGGAAGCTAAAGATTAAATAACAAAACTGTCTTCAAGTTTTAAACTTGAAACAGACTTTACATTTCTTGATAGACAGTGAGAAGTTTCAGGCACTCGAGTGTTTTTCTCTGTAAGTCATTCACCTCCTGACTGTTTCTCTCTCTAACTTCATCAGCATCCAGCTGAGATTCAGCTTGTTCCACCGATTCTCCCCGCAGGCCCAGCAGAAAGGATTGTTTTTGAAAAGAGAAGAAGAAAAACAGTCTGTGCACCTTTCCATCACCCAGATGTGTTTTCGTACATGCAGACAAGATCTTCTGACTTACACACATACAGGTGGTTTGTTGAGGAAAAGTCCTTCAGGTTGCACCCCAGCTGGGGTTTTTAGGGTGAACACTCCCTGCAGTTGCAACAGTTCCCACTAGATGGTGGGAGAACCATTTGGAGATGTCAGGCTTTACATGGATACATGGAGGAACAGCTCATTGCAACTAAGCAGAGCTTGACCTTTATCAACATGGCAAGGTGTCACTTTACTCCTCCCATGACCATCAGATTTTCTTGTGGTCTGAACAGACACTAACAGTTGAGAATGTGGTCCCCTTCACATGCAACAAAAAATGAAGAAAAAGATGGTGCAGCATGCCTTAAGACTTTTCATGTTTGTTTCTATTTTGCTGCGTAGGCTCAAACTCTACATGTGTTTGTACAGAGCTGGAGGTTTTCTTCCTGTTAAAGATTGTAGTTCCCACTGATGCTAAATGTTTTCTAATACGGCGTTGTCTGATTGTCGGGGTTTTCTCTCTATTATTGTAGGGTATTTAGCTTACAATAAGCGCCTTGATGTGACTGTTGCTGTGATACAGTCTTATATACATAAAATTTATTAAAGGTTGTGGTAAAGTAGCTGAAACTCCAACCCATGCAGAGGATGAACAGAAGGAGAGAAAAAAGGATTAGTTTGAGCTCTGGATAATGGAAAACTATTTCAATAGAATCCAAGAATAAAGACATGGAGTTGGAAATGAGCAGAATACGTGTGTGTTGTCCACACTGATGCACATTAGCTGCTTGGTTTCCTTATGTTGTGATTCAGGGGGATATATAAGCTGAAAAGTAGCAGCAGAAAAAGTAATGCGTTGTAAACACCAGAAGTAAATTGTGAACACACTGTCAACGCACATGCACTGGCTCACCTACAGAGACAAATATATGTTTTATAATATATATATTTATATCCATGGTTACAGATGCCAGTGTAATCCCTAAACACATACTCAGACATATACATCTATTCTGCCACAAGTAGGCTCAAAATTCTTGTTCTCTTGCAGGGCTCTATGGCATAAAGCCCATCCTCAGATTCAGCTGGAGATTGCTTCCGAGGAGCTCCTGACGCCATTTTCCACAGTCTGAGGAGAACCAGGAAGTAGCCGGCAGGAGGCATGCCTGCCCTGGCCACCGGAACCGGCCATGAGCCAGGTAACGGACCCTCAGGCAAGGAACACAATCAGCAACACTACTAATATGTGTCATTTAGAAGAAATTGCTAAAGGACTTATTTGATTCATGCTATTATGTGGCTCCACAGCATACAAATAGAAGAGTATGAATGCAAGTCTGACCTCAGCTGAAAAATGAATACATCTTTATTTAAATGTCAGTATAGCCTGTTGGTGCGCCCACCACTTCAAGGGGAGCCCAAATTTAATTTCAGTGTAGAAAAGAATTACTATTCGTGTGCCTCAGGGTACTTTTTCTTCACTCGAGTGGACCATGTAAAACTGCGGTTGGAAAATAAACCAAAGTCTATTTTCGCTCCATTTTGTGCCCAGCTCAATGAAAAGCATACTGCTGTGAATTTACAGTTTAACAACATAGAGCAAAACGATGTTAAAATACATACACCGTGCTCTCGCCTTCCAGTTGTGAGGAGTGCGTGTGTGTGATGTCAGAACGAGGAACATGTCAGACTTGTCATCACAGAGACAGCTGGCAGAAATCACCACCTCTCCCCTCAGGAACGCTTTCCTCCTCTCAGACCGGCTTAATGGGCAGCTACATCACTGTGCACGCACACACAGAGGTCTTGACAAGCTCCGAACAGCATGAGGACAAAAGGAGGAGAGACATTAAGTCTTACGCTGATGGATAAAGAGCGTGTGTGTTTCTGTGTCCAGACTTTTAACAGAGTAAAGAGCACCAGGGTGGCTGTAGCTCAGGTGATAGATCAGGTCAGCTACTCATTGGAAGGTTGGTGGTTCGATCCCTGGCTCCCCCTAGTCTGCATGCCAAAAATCCTTGAGCAAGATTCTAACCCCCGGTTGCTCTCCAATACATCCATCGCAGCGTGAATGTGTGTGAATGTTTGCTAAACATCCCTGAAGTATAGAAGAATGAATGGGGGGGGAATGTGGCATGTTGTGCTTTGAGTGCTCTGGGAGAGTAGAAAAGCGCTATATAAGAATCAGTCCATTTACTAGTAACCAAAGGTCCTGTTGTTCTGGAAATTTGTAGAGGCAAAGTAGAAAGCCGTGAAGTTGTGTGTGCAGGTGAAACCTAATGAGCATTATGGATGAATGTTGTGTTACAGGTTGGGATAAGTCATAAATGCTTGTGGTTAGCCTGGCATAGGGAGTGACCGACGTTCGCACAGATTACTGGTAGTATTACTCCTGGTATCCTAAGAAAGCTGTTGATTTAGGAGCCAAAGTTCTGTGAGAATGATGGAAAAAAGAATTCATAGTTTTCAAGAAAAAAAGCAACCATTTAATTGATAAATACATTTTTAGATCAGCTGTGACTTAAAACTACAGCTTCAAAATGTAATAAGGAAATAACATCTTAAAAAATATGATGACTCCTGGTGCACCACTGTTGTTTAATCTGTTTCAATACAATCTGTACTTCCAGCTGGAAGACATATGATAGATAATATTTTATTGAATTTCCTTTCTGCAATGTAGTTTTATATTTGCCATGCCCTGGTTTTAAAGGTTGCTCTGCTACCACAAATAAGCCACAAAAATGATGATGATGAAACTCTGCAGAATCGTGTGACGAGTGAGAGGCCAAGCATGAGAGAGAAGAAATGAGAAACTGAGATAAACTAAAGTGAACGGCAGTTATGGCATGGGGAGAAAGGTTTGTGCTATGCTGAGGTTTGTTGCACCCTTAGCAAGGTATTACGCGATCACACCTTCCTACCACACGAAGAATGAACAACATCCATCCATCCATCAATCACCCTGTATCAGGGACGTGCAGAGGGGGGGGCTAGAGGGGCTTGAGCACCCGCCCCTTTCCTGATGAGTGCCCAAAGTGCCCTTTTGTTGAGGCAACTTTTAAATTTTATTTATTTATTTATTTATTTATTTATATATTTTATGTGTGTGTGCGTGCGGAGTCCTGTCTGTGCCCCTCAACAATAATATTTAACTATTAATCATAGTTTTGCTAAATAAAAGGATCTGGCTTGCATCAGTCACATGATCACATTTAACCAATGATCGCCCTCGACGGCAGAACGCGCTGGTTACGAGCCGGGAACGAGCTCACAAAGAGCACGCGCATTTTTAGCGGTCCGGAGCTGTAGGAGAAACACAAGTTAACTCAGAGACACAGACTGATGCGACAAAACCAGTAAGTAGGTGTACAGCGTACACTGTAGTGTGTAGCACACAGGAGTATTAGCTTATTACGTACACGTTGGTAAGCTGTCTTGTTGCAACTGACGAACTGAAACAAACGAGCGTGCTGTGTGTGCAACAGCGCGACAAACATTACCTGTCCTTTTATTAACTGCACAAGTAGTGCTGGTCATAGCTGCTGGCTACCTGTGTAAGGCTGTCATGGGTCTGTAGCTCTGTCACCGTTTTAGGGAACATATTTAGTTTTAAAGTAAGTTTCTGGGCATTTCCTGCCTTTCTGGAGGGATTATATTTCACTAAAAAACGATCTAATATGCATGTCCACATAATAATTATTATAATTATAATATATTAAAAAACACACGCTGTATTTTAAAGAACATACATTAAGAAGCAGATTATATTAGATTTATATTTTAAATAAGACAAAAGTTGGATTTTACAGCAGTAAAAATACAGTTTAAAAATGTAATAAGCTTTGCCCTGCACAGAGTGGATAGTGAAACAAATGGAATCATCATAAATACATTATTTCATATTTATTACTTCCCCCTCCTCATTGCTTTATTATTGTAGCTCTAGTAATAAATAATAATGTAAGGATGCCCATAGTATATACAGTATTCTGAAGAAGGTCTAAAATGTCACTGTGTGTGCATGTGTGTGTTTTATTTAGCTGGATTTAAAAAAATATTACTCATGATATAACATTGTGCAGACATGGCTGGTAAGGACATGAGGAGGAAACAGTAGGAGCTGTATGAGGCTACTAAAGGCAGTGCTATAACATTTTTCTGTCATCATTTTATTATAGATTAAGTGCAAGAGTTGTTAGGTGTGGATAATTAGATTATAGTTTATTGCAATAGCAAGTTGTGCCTTGTTCTCAGATAGACAGCAAGTGGAGAGTGATATATGAAATGATGGGAAGGAAGGAAGAAGAGAAGCAAAGAGTGATGTCACAGTTTTTCGTTGCCTTATGGTTCCAAGCGCTGTCACCAATCTTTGCATTTTGTTATTATCTCATGACACTTGTTTAATCAGCTACCATCTCTCCTGTGGACTTTTTAATGTCTACAGTCTCAGATCAACACAGCCCTGCCCTTCCCATATTAGATTCTTGATGAATGTGTGTTGTTGTTATTCAGCATGGTTCAATGTGCCCCTTTTTAACTTTGAGCACCCGCCCCTTTAAACCTCTCTGCACGTCCCTGCCCTGTATCGTAGTTAAGCAGCAGCAGCCTGAGCAGAGAAGCCCAGACTTCCCTCACCCTGGCTGCCTTATCTTTAGTCAGAGAAAGGAGGCTCTTCTAGGGGACACCAAGACTTCAACAGAGCCAATCAACAGATATAATCTCTCCAGCAAGTCATTGGTCTGCTCTGGGGTTACCCCATGGTAGGACATGCCCAAAATACAGTGGGGCAAAAAAGTATTTAGTCAGCCACCGATTGTGCAAGTTCCCCCACTTAAAATGATGACAGAGGTCAGTAATTTGCACCAGAGGTACACTTCAACTGTGAGAGACAGAATGTGAAAAAAAAATCCATGAATTCACATGGTAGGATTTGTAAAGAATTTATTCGTAAATCAGGGTGGAAAATAAGTATTTGGTCACCACAAACAAGGAAAATCTCTGGCTCTCACAGACCTGTAACGTCTTCTGTAAGAAGCTTTTCTGTCCCCCACTCGTTACCTGTATGAATGGCACCTGTTTGAACTCATCATCTGTATAAAAGACACCTGTCCACAGCCTCAAACAGTCAGACTCCAAACTCCGCCATGGCCAAGACCAAAGAGCTTTCGAAGGACACCAGGAAAAGTATTGTAGACCTGCACCAGACTGGGAAGAGTGAATCTACAATAGGCAAGCAGCTTGATGTGAAAAAATCAACTGTGGGAGCAATCATCAGAAAATGGAAGACATACAGGACCACTGATAATCTCCCTCGATCTGGGGCTCCACGCAAGATCTCATCCCGTGGGGTCAAAATGATCATGAGAACGGTGAGCAAAGATCCCAGAACCACACGGGGGGACCTGGTGAATGACCTGCAGAGAGCTGCGACCAAAGTAACAAAGGTCACCATCAGTAACACACTACAACGGCAGGGAATCAAATCCCGCAGTGCCAGACGTGTTCCGCTGCTGAAGCCAGTGCATGTCCAGGCCCGTCTGAAGTTTGCCAGAGAGCACATGGATGATACAGCAGAGGATTGGAAGAATGTCATGTGGTCAGATGAAACCAAAGTAGAACTTTTTGGTATAAACTCAACTCGTCGTGTTTGGAGGAAGAAGAATACTGAGTTGCATCCCAAGAACACCATACCTACTGTGAAGCATGGGGGTGGAAACATCATGCTATGGGGCTGTTTTTCTGCCAAGGGGACAGGACGACTGATCCGTGTTAAGGACAGAATGAATGGGGCCATGTATTGTGAGATTGTGAGCCAAAACCTCCTTCCATCAGTGAGAACTTTGAAGATGAAACGAGGCTGGGTCTTCCAACATGACAATGATCCAAAACACACCGCCCGGGCAACAAAGGAGTGGCTCCGTAAGAAGCATTTGAAAGTCCTGTTGAAAGTCCTGGAGTGGCCTAGCCAGTCTCCAACCCCATAGAAAATCTGTGGCGGGAGTTGAAAGTCCGTGTTGCTCGGCGACAGCCCCAAAACGTCACTGCTCTCGAGAAGATCTGCATGGAGGAATGGGCCAAAATACCAGCTACTGTGTGTGCAAACCTGGTAAAGGCCTATAGTAAACGTTTGACCTCTGTTATTGCCAACAAAGGTTATGTTACAAAGTATTAGATTATTCTGTTACTATATGTTACCTTATATATGTAATCAAAGTAGTTGAATTAGAATACTGCTGTAGATCATATTATACCCTTTAATATAGAGGGTGTGATCTGTATGTAGTTTAGTTCTCATTATACTTTTGAGTTAACAGAACATATTCACATATTAGTTCATTAGATAAATGTGCATCACTCTGTATCCTTGATCTGCTGGGAATGTGTTACACTGTTTTCTTGACATGCTCTATTGTTGAATCATAAAAAGAAGGTTGTAAGCAGGAGACTTGGTGTCTAAGACAGGGGAGATAGACCACATTCCATACCCCCACCTTTCAGAAGAGCAGAAAGACAGGGAGCCGAGGTCATAACTTAGGCGCCGTAAGAGAGAAAGAATGTAATGTTTAGGCTTTTACGACTAGGTGGGGGCCACCAGAGACTATAAGAAGCTGAATAACCCGTCACCATTTTGAGACTGCTGTGACCCTCTTCAGGCAGGTCTCCCCATCATGATGGTCCTTATGCTCTTAAGTGTTGAATTGTATGGAAATAAATGATTGTTGATTGAGCATAAATACACCGAGTATTGTCCTTCCTTCAGCCCAAAGATTCAAAGAATTGGGAAATTTCAACAAAAGTATTGAGTTGTATTTTTGTTATTGACCAAATACTTATTTTCCACCCTGATTTACGAATAAATTCTTTACAAATCCTACCATGTGGATTCATGGATTTTTTTTTCACATTCTGTCTCTCACAGTTGAAGTGTACCTCTGGTGCAAATTACTGACCTCTGTCATCATTTTAGGTGGGGGAACTTGCACAATCGGTGGCTGACTAAGTACTTTTTTGCCCCACTGTACTTCATCTAGCAGGCATCCAGATGGCATCCTAGTCAGATCCCTTATTTATCTGACTCCTTTAAATGCGGAGCAGCAGCTGCTCTACTCCGAGCTCCTCATCCTGTCTCTAAGGGACAGCCCAGCCATCCTTGGAAGTATGGATGGGAATTGATCAGAATTTATTGATTCTGATTCCATTATCAATATCAGCTGTTGTCACCATTGTTAAGTAGGATCTCAAAGACATTACATTTGTTCAAATTAATTACAGACTGTATGCTCAAAGGTTTGTGCTCGTCTGTTTGTAATCTGTTGAAGTTCAGGGTCTGGGGTTGCCATTCACTCAGCTTTAACATCACTTTAGGTTCTTGGCTAGCTTAGCATTAGCATGTTGTCTATGCAGATACTTGCAAAGAGCCAAAGTTGTGTTAAGAGCATAGTACAGTTGTTTCTGTCCTGGATATCATTTGCACTTTAACACCCGCTGATTGTAGAGCAAGTGCAAGTGGATAAGTGGAATCGATAGGCAAACACATTAACGGTTCCAAGGACTTGGACTACTGGGAACTGTTTCTCTACAAGAACTTGTTATTGATTCCCATCCTTAATTAGAATGAAACTCATTTTTCTGCCAAATCTATCTTTAAAAGTGAAAGCCCAAAGAGGAACCAACATTTAAAATGAAAGAGGTAGGAACTGAAAAAAAAGGAGAGAATAAACTCAGACAATAACACATAGACAAAGAGGACATAGAGTAAAGGAAGTTACATTCAACAACACAAAGGCTTATACAAACAAGCACTTCCATAGATTTATTCAGAGGTAAGAGAAATGAATCTAAGCTAAACTTCAGGAGGAAATAAAGAATATGGTACTTACACTGTGACACCTGACTTTAAAAGAATCATGAGAAGAAAACAGACAATATGGTAGGGATGGTGTCACACACATTAAATTACTAATGTGTGTTTTTTAAAGGGAGTTCCTGACTTGATGAGTGGGAAAAAATGACATTTTCCATACCTATGATTTGTTGCCAAAAAGCCACGCCATTGTTTATATAATAATTCATATAAATTTAATAACTTGAAAAATGTTAACCTCTAAAAACTGTAAGTATGTCTGTAAACTTCAATTTGTAGATACATTTCATCAAAATGTTTGTGTTTTGATGTGTATTTTCCTGAATTTGTATGCAGCACACATCCCCACATAGCAAAATTTGTAAGGCCCGGATCTGGCCCACACATTGTGCTTACACGTGGCACACATACCACAAAGAATGACGGCCCTTTGGTGGCCCAGATCAGGTTACCAGAGGTGGCCCACACATGGGCCAGCACAGGGCCAGTTGCAGACACACTGCTGGCCCTGTGCTGGCCCAGAACAGTTTCACCTCTGGCCCCAGATATCAGCCTAATGTGTACCTTAATCAAGCCATGTAATAACAACATGTGCTGGAACATAATAGAACAAAAGTAACATGACGAAACTGTGTTCAGACAGTGAATGGACTGATTCTTAACTCAGTGCTTCCTAACTACATTCGTACACATTCACACTCTTGACATGCAGACTGGAGGAGCCAGGGATCGAATCACTAAGCTTCCGATCAGTAGATGACCTGCTCTACCTCCTGAACTACAGCCACCCAGTGGTAAACATGAGTAAACTGTCACTAGGTTTTGGATAAAGTGTACACTCATAAACCTGTCAAACCTGCATTTGAAACGTTGGCTACCATAGCAGTATAGTATTGCAACATGGCATTTGGGTCTTCTAACTAAAATAGGAAAATAGGAACATAAATAGTGCCATCATTCCCAGACCTGGCCCACATCTGGTTGACATACACCCTGCCATGACACCAGTCAGTCAGAAGTGCCAGCTTGATCCCAGATCCGGGCCAGACCTATTTTCTATGAGCCTGGGCCACATACACCAAACCACATCGGGCCAAATGTGGCATGCCATCACATAAACAGTGCCATCTATGCCAGGCCTGGCCCATATCTGGATGACATATCACTTACCATGCCGGAAGTCAGCCAGCAGTGCCGGCTTGACACCAGATCCGGGCCAGACCTGTCTGCTATTTGGGCCCTTGTATGTCATCTGACAGTTCTAGCTTATTAAACTGGCAGGTCATAGTGACAAATAATGGGGTTTTGAGATTTTCCATCCAAATCCATCAGTCTGCAACTTCTGCTGTCACCCTGTTCCCACATTTATACTCAAAACATGTCAAATCTGTCAGCAAAACACCAAACACATGCCTGACAAAAATTCACGCTCCTCAGTGTGATTGCAGTTATCCATCAGTACATCCTCTTCTGTAATTTCTTTTATCAAAGTTCACTGAAAACCGTTTTTTTCAGCAAGTTTGGCAAAAAAAATTTCAAATAAGTATCTTTTACTATCAAGTCTACTGCTTTGTCAGTAAAGCTGTTGCTTGAGGCTGTCTTTCCTCCTCTCTCAACTGGAGAACAGGAAGGTAAATCAAGCCTCAAGTGGATTAGTGAACATGACTCTCAGACATGTTCACAAGGCAGTGTTTGAAATATGTTGTCACAACACTATTCCCCCAGCAGTCTGGCAAACCTCGTAAATCCCCCCATATATTGAGGGGGGTCCATAATTCACCGAGCACCTGGGAGAAAGACAAAACCCAGCGTTCATTTCCTCTATTCACACGAGTTTGTTTTCATCAGTTCGTATTTTGTAAGAAGATCAGTATAGTGTGGGAAGTGGGCTCCCTTAGCAGCCCTTTCTACACCCATCACCTCATCCCATGTCTCTTTAAATCCTTTAGTTGAATATATTATGTGAGATGTTCTGTAGAGAGTTCCAAGTTGTAAATGATTGAGAGGGCCAGCTGCCCTCAGTCGGCTTTTGTTAGCTACAAAGCAAACTTTCTGGTGATGAGGACACCAGAACCTGCATCTGGCCTGCATCATTATGTGTAAAAGTTCTCTTGGTCTCTCTTCCCCCCTTTTTTTTTCTCCAGAGAAACGGTGAGGTATGAGGCGCTAACACTGCACAGGAATCATGTCAGGGTTTAGAGAAAAGGACAGGATATCATACTGATGTATCCTGGTGCCCAACAGCAGCAGACGGAGAGCATGACATAAGCTCTCCCACAAAACGTCCAGAGCTGCCAGTACACACTGACTCTAACCCGGTCAGAACCCAGTTCAGTCAGTCGCTCGTCCAGCAGTCAACGTCAACCATCAATCAGTCCTTTTCAGCTCTGACTTACTCTGCTTCTGTCTGTGGTGATTTTTCTCTCTCTCCTTTCTCTCTGTTGCCCTGTGCTCTGATGAAAGACACTCTCAGAGAGGTAGCCAAGCTACTTGTCTTTGTTTTGACGTTTCAGTGGCTCTGCTGTGGATATGTTTAGAACTTCTTCACGTGATCAGTGTTAGTTCAAAGGCTTTAAAGCACCGTGTGGTTGTGTTTGTGGAGTTTGAAACTGGGGGGCCTTTTCTGGAGAATTAGTGAAGGGGTCTTTGATGCAGCTTGACTGCATTCAGTATGAGCCTGACCTTTAATGCATCACCTAGTTTGGTGGATCACAGCCAGGCTGAGGACCAGAAGTGAGCAGCAAACAAGTATCTGCTACCACTCTCCATCAGCTGTGCTCCAAGACTGTGTTGTGTTTGGATGTAACCCCACTCACTCACTGGTTTTGTGCTCTCTCCGTCTTGAGTGCTTCACCTCCCCCCTGCTTAATCTTGAAACCATCAGCTCCCCAGTCTGGTTCTCTTTAAATTGAATTTGAAATCTTCATTCTTTTTATAAGCTGGGTGAGTAAAACCCTGAAAGGCCTTGTGGATTTCAGCATCCGCTGTTCTGAGAGGATTCAGATTTATTCCCTGTTTTTTTTCAGTTGTTTCTAATCATGGACAGAAGCGTCCCTCAAACAACAGGAAGGGCTGGAACAAAAGCAAGAAGTAAAGGCGGGGGAAGGGAAATAGTTTATTGCCTTTACGTTTCCTCTTCTTTCCAGTGGCAAGAAAGGGAGGGATATCATCGTCTGTTTTGTCGCTCGTAGAAGTTTGAACCATACATTTTTGTTTCTGTTTTTTTTTAATGCGTAATAGAATCAGCATGGAAGGAAAAGGAAGAGCATCCACAGATTATAATTAGAGCTGTAGTCTGTGTAAGTATGTACTCCTTCCTAAAGGCACTAGTACAGGACTTTGTGTGTTTTGTTTTTACGTGTGCATCTGCTTTCTGCCTGACTCTGGGTGTGTTGGGTGTATATGTATTCATGCACACATACAGCACTTGTGTCTTTTGCTGTGCATGCAACAACTCACACCTCCCACTACCACACTGACCCCTCCTGCTTCCTCTTTCCTTCTGCAGGTCTGTATGAGCTGCTGGCGGCCCTGCCATCCCAGCTGCAGCCTCATGTCAACTGCTCTGAGGACAACACCTTCCTTCAGGATATGTTTGGAGAGAGAAGTCTCCACTCACTTGTTAAGGTACAACAAACAAATAGAGTTATAGGAATTTCGCCTACATATTTTTCAGAAAATCACGTGTTGTTTAACTCATATATGCACGCACTGATAACTCTTAAATACACTTAAAACACTTAAGTAATTTCATTTAAGTGCTATACATATGAATACCTCAGTTTAACCAAGCCTAGCTTTAATTGCACATGTAGATTGTGTACAAAGTTTATTGTCAAGAAGGCAGACAACTAAATTAGTCACATAAAAAGTCTTGAAAAGAGGAGCCCCCGGCCTCCAAAGCAATTATTATTCATGAATTACAGTCCTATTGCACCATCTACCTGCCCAGATCTTCTAATTCCTTCCTCTACCAGCAGGAAGGGGCCTGTGGTTTGGTTACTGCCTGTTAAACTAGATAGCTGCAGAGATTGGGGAGAAGGTTTGTCTGAAATCTTTCTCTGATTTTTGTTGTTAAATAGAGAACAATTTTCCCCCCTAAACATGGGGTAGTTTCCTGCAAATCGGCTTTCCATTCTTTATTATTCAGTAAATAAATGTAATAGCTGCTCGACTGCTGTGTCTGACTGATTAACTGAGCCATCCTAGTGAGCCAAATGGACAGACGGGCAGACTTTAAAACGCACACAAGTACTAAACAACCATCTCGTCTTACTCAGAAACCAGATGCAGCATTCAGGCTAACATCATGGACACACCATTAATAAAACCTTAATTATCCTCTTCCTAAAGCTCGGCCACCAAATCTCCACAGTCCACCTTTATTTGGGATTTGTGTAAGGTTGTAGAGGGGATACGAAAGAATGGCTAAACAGCAGAGAGAAAACACACACATCAAGTTAATCTGACAGGCTTCCCAACCCAGGTCGCTCACTGGTTGTAATTGCCTCACCTGGGTAATTACAACCAGTTGTTGGTCACTCTGTCTGGAAGGAGAGAGACGGTCCAGAGGAGGAGGTGTCACAGATGGAGAGAGAAACAAGAAAGAAGTAGAGAATTCAGAGTAACATGAAGACTTAAACCAGACATATGCTCTTTCTGTCTCTCTCACCTGTACTCACCAGATGGTCGGGACGTCTCACATCCATCCTAATCCGATTATGTTACAGAGATGAAAGAATTATTGTCCGATATCATCTTTCAGCTTTTATTTACATCTGTTTGTTGCTAGAAAATATTCTCATGACACGAGCCAGGTGCTTATTTATATTTTAAAAGCCTCACTTGAATCCAAAATATATCCCCTTCCTTGCACTGTCTTACTTTGGATTTAGGCTGCCTTCCAAATATTTTCATTAAAGTTCAATGGTCGACTGCAGCCCAGATTTACCGGATCAAGCACGTTGTTCACAAACAAGTACCTCTGAAATGAGCCAAAAGTGGCTAGATGATGATAGATGAAGCCAAATGCAAGGTTATGATAGGGACAGGGGAAGGAAGACGGAAACTCCATATTGCAGCAGACAGGTCACAGTATGCTGTTGACTACTGAAAAACTTTTTGAACCATGTCAAGCACACTGGAGGGACAATTAAAACAAGAAGAAAGCTACAGGTCAACCAGTCCCTATTCTATCATTTTGTATTGTCTGTATTGGTAATCAAGGAAAATCCCACAGCCATTACTCCAGTTTCATCCATCCCTCCATCCATTCTCTGCTGCTTTTCAGAGTTGCGGGGGGACTGTGGAGCCTATCCCAGCTGTCTTAGGGCGAGAAGCAGGGTACACCGTGGACAGGTCGCCAGTCTGTCACAGGGTTTTGCTCCGGGTCACTTTGAAAAAGATGTTCAGCTTGTAAAGGATGTGATGTGAAGTTTTCTGGGCAGAGGTCTTAAGCCTGCTTAAATACTATGTTTTATGTCTTCGGGTATTTTGAAAAGTCTCCAAAGTGTGCAACCCTGACCCTAAACATTACATTAGTTCATGTTAGCAAACTAGTGACAGATTATTTCAAACCAATAACTCAGTGGAAAGAAAAATAAAACTAGTTAGCCATAATGTTAGGGCTTATAGATGATGTTCACAAGATGCAGTTAGCACTGTTTTATATAGTGTTTTATATAGTGTTATAGAGTGATTTGACCCCCCAATTATCTCAATTCTGAGATAATTGGGGGTCTAAAAAAGTTTACAGCATGACAGGTTGCCGAAGCATCAACAGCAGTCCTAACATCCATCAGCATGTCCACAGGGGAAAAACATGTTTACCTCCACGACACGCCTAATGCACCGTGTTTTATTGCTGAGTAATAACGGCTTTATGCAGGATTTGAACTTCTAAGCTGACCTTGAAACATGACTGTTGTGCTGGCCAAGACAGAGTCCTAACAGGCTGTGATTTATCTCGGCAGACTGTATGGATAAGTCCAGCTGAAATGGCTGTAGCTGTTTAAGGCCAAGATTTAAACTGGAATCTTGATGGGGAGAGACGATGTAAAGACATTTCACACGTCGTTGCGTCGCGTTTTCTTCACTGGAAAGTTATAAAAGTGATTTTGATGGGTGACATTTGGTGTTTGGGTAATGTTTTTGAATGACATCATGTTTTGGATTTTGGTGTTGGTCCCTGGTGATTATCGAAGCCAGATGACAGCTTGAAGAGACTCAAATCAACTCATCTACACATGCTGCTCATGTTATTGCTAATCAGAACTTCTGCCAGGGCCAAAAACATTGAGGACAAATACCGTCCTGTGAGTGTGTCAGAACATTCAACTGTCAGTGATTCTGACTTGCTTTCCTCCGTATTTACAGTACTGCTACCATCTAGCTTTAAAACATAATCACCTGTGTTGCGAGGAGTAAAAACTATGTCTAACATTCCTAAAACAGATGTTTTAATTGCACAAAGCATCTGTAGCCGTTCAGTGTGACAGCAAACAAACTGCTTTTCTTGTCTTTTTCTGTCCTGCTGAGTGATTTTCTGTCACACATTGTCACGGCTCCATCTGTGTGTGTGTGTGTGTGTGTGTGTGTGTGTGTGTGTGTGTGTGTGTGTGTGTGTGTGTGCACTCCCGCATGTGTGGATTTGGCCCTTTAGATATAGAAGTGGCCCAGAGCGTCTCTGTCACTCTCTCCTCAGCCAGAGGCTCCTCTGTTCCACCATCCTCCTGGAATGCTTTCTAGGACATCCAGCTGGAAGCTCCAGGCTCGGGGCCCAGCTATCAGTCAGACCCGTGGCCCAGATCCCCTTCACCATGCTGGGCCTGAGGAAGGAGAGACGCAGGAGTGGCTGCTGGGAGGAAAGCTGTCCCTGTCTGTTCCTTGATGGGACCTGACAGCAGCCTGTAGGCTGTCAATGCATTCCTGCGCAGCTGCTTTTAAATCACAAATGGGATATCTATAGTGTTTTTTGTGAGTCTGTGTGTGCGTAGGCACAAGTGTGCAACTGTGCCTTTGACGTTGTGTGCGTGGGCGTGAACGTGTGCTTTGTGTGTGTATATAAATTATTCCATCTCTGCTCCACATATGATGAAGTGGTTTTGCGTGTATAAATGAGTGAAAGTGAGCGCACGAGTCAGGCTTACTTTCCATTTTAGCAACTCTCCAGAGACGCAGCTCTGTCTCTCAACACTGTGCAGTCACAGCGCTGAGGCTGATAAGGAAATGTTTAGCCAATTTCACCAGACTGTTGAAATGATTTGGAATCATCACGGGGCCACTGGGACATATCGAATGCATGGTGGAAAACTGGATTGTTTGTACAGTGGCTAAGCTAACTGAAATACTTAGTGGATCGAGGGAGTGAAAGATCTTTGTGTGTGCTTTTGGTATTTAAGGACATGATTTAATGAACTCTGTGTATGTACAAGATGGTGCTGATGAAGGTTGTACATGTTTTCTCACATGTCTGTTTGGAGATGTGCACATGGCTTCCAGCGTGCACACTTTTTCTTCCACATGTGCTCACTACTATCTCAATAACTACCTTAATAATGAATACAATCTGTCCTTTCAGATCCACGAACGGCTGCAGCACTATGAAGAGAGCAAGCCCGCCCCTGTCCTGGAAGGAGCTGCACCTCTGGCACGTGACGTAAGTGTTTTAAAAAACTTGTTTAAACTGATCGATCTTTTTATTGGCTGGGAGGCAAATGAATCGATTAAAGGAACCTTTGGTGAACAGTGTCTGTCTAGATGGGTTTCGGTTAATGGAGGTTTAATTTATTGACTAACATAAAATGACACTTCAACCCTCGTCTGGCCCCGGCCGTACTGTCTAGAACTCCCAGCAAGTGACTACCACCGCTCAAGTGAAACCAGCATGGCCAGTGCCGTTGGTGTAAGCAAGTGAGACACACCACATCATCAATAAATAGTTCAAATGATGGCCACTGATCTAGAACTGTATGGTTGTTATGGTTGACTTGTATCCTTCTCCCTGTTGGAAAACCGTTTTCCTCTTCTGGCTGACTTCCAAACATCTTAATACAAACTCTGCTGTTACTTGGACAGATCACTTGGTGCCATCAGAGAGCATTGGTCTGCATTTTATTCCTGCAGGGTCAGATACGAAAAATACAAACACAGAGAAAGGGTTCATCAGTGTCAAGTGGCTTTCATGTCAGTTTTTACTGTGTGGGATGGCTTGCTGCTCCTTTCCACACTCCAACCAAGTCCAGGAGGATCTTCCATAAATCAGTGATGCTCTCAGAGCTCCCATTGTTTCCAGGTTTAACTGACTGTTTTCTTTAGTTCTTGAGATTCTCATTGGAAAATGATCTGGTACAATAGAAGATTTATCAAAGGGCAGGTGCCAGTAGGTGGGAGTTCTAGGCCACATGACAAAGTGTGGCCTTGCCTCCAGCTGCGATTTACCTTATTTAAGACAAGATGAAGCTGCAGATAAATCCTGTAACTGAAAGAGCTGCATTTTTATGTCTTAATACAATATGATACAAATAGAAGATACACCAACATAACTTCTTTAGATAAAGCATAACTAGTATGTTTATCTCTCTAAATGCAAGTCCTCTATTCATTACTGACACAAAGCACACCTTGCAGAGTTGAACTGTTAATTACAAACCTCTACCATTGGTTTTTCATTATACAGACTGCTGTTGTCTTCTTGTCGAAGCATTGAATGTTCACATGCACACCTGAAAAAGAGAAGCATGCTTAATGGTCTGAGCACAGTTGTGTGAACATTGTGTCCTTGACTATTTTCAGGTGTCTGATGAGCTGGAAGGCAAATCAGCCAGTCAGGATGTCAAAGAGCTTCTTAAACTGCTGGCAAACCCACATGTAAAGGTGAGTAAAGGATTTGCTTATTTTGTACTGAGCAGGTTTTAACAAACTAAAACCACATATTCTCTTTGTGGAGGATTGTATTATTCCATCCAAAAAACAGCAAAGCATTTGGCAATTCTGGCTCTGGATCTTTGCTGTTTGCACAGCAGCCACATTAAAGCGTTACAATCATCGTGCTGTACACAAAATAACACGCCTGTTAGATCCAGGCCTTGTCTCGTTTTCTTGGCTGCCGTTGCTGACCTCGTTAGCCAGATGCAGACAGCTACAAAATAAATTTACACATTTTTATTTTCTAATGCATAACTGGGGCCATCCATCAGGGCCTCCAGGTGTCTCAGCCAGACAGAGCTGCCTTCACGACGGCAGGATAGAAGCAGAGTTGGACAGGCTCCGTTTTTAATGCGCTGTCGTCATGCTTGTTTGGGCTCTGCCAGAAACAACAGCTCTCTAGTTCTCCCCCAACATAGCACACACACACACACTTACAGTACATGCAAATATTTAATACCTATCAGTGTCAAACAGCAGGAATTCAAGAGATGGTGGTTCCCAAACATGGATTTTTCAATGTCTGAGCTGGTAATTATGATTCATTTCCTAAATTCTCCAAACACATTAAGAACAACTACATTAATCTGTTCAAAGACAAGTGTGGAGCATGTGTTTTTTACAGGTGCTATAGGTACAGACACACATATTTCACCAGGCAGCACATATTTTAGACATAGAATCAGCAACTCCACACACACCTCCAGCAAACTGGTACTCATTTGGCTCATTACTATGTTTTTCCCCTGCACCTAACACATATAATTGCTGCTGTAGTTGTGCAGTGGTCTCTCAGCTCCAGTGCAGAATGGGGTCAGCCAAGCAATTCCCCACCAAACAATGGAAAATGTTCTTTCTGCTACTGCTTCCTCCATTGCTGGCTGGTGAATTTTGGCAGACGGTGTAGCAGCACAAGCCAAAGAAGACAAGCTGGAGAGGAGTGGCATTTTATCTCTGAAGTAGGATCAAAACCAACCATTTTTAAAGATTTCCTGGCTGTGAGATTTTCTTTACATGTGTTATTCATTTGGGATTCTCTTGATCGAAAGAAGTTATTATTTTTAGTTATAATAAGGTAATACAGACTCTTTGCCTTCCAAAGACTACTCACATAGCTCCAGTTGTGTCTCCTCCTCTCATCTGCTCCCAGTTAGCAACATCTTGAATGCTGTACTGCAGCATGCTCCCATGTCATAAAACACACTGCTTCTCTTCTCACCATATCCTCCTCTTTCTTCCCTGTTTCTCTTGCTCTCCACCCCTCTACTTTTGTCTGGCACTTTGGTTGGAAGATGTTTTTCTCAATTTTTCCCCCCCCTCTAAACCACAGAAAAAGCAGCACGCATCTAGCTGCATCTTGGTCCGGACACGCGGTTGTTAAATACTTTGAAAAATGAATGTCTCCTGAATGGCATCATTCTCGTCTGCGTCCCGTCTCTTTTTATGCCTGCTCGTGAAAGTGTGAAATATCTGAGCTGAGAACTTTGCTTTTGAGTCTTCACCACCTTACCCTGCAAAGTGTGGATTTTGTGGTGGTCACATTTGCAGCTCTTGCTGAGCAATGGTGCAGGGCGAGCCTGGGTTGCCTTTAATCAGAGAGATGTATGGAGGGAGAGCACGGGCCTAATGGCAATTAACGCTTGTTCATCTACAAGCTCTGGCCTTGAATGCTTTCAAATCCATCACCCAGCACATGAGGGAGACAACCCAATTCATAACCATCCTCCCTGCAGTCTGCAGTGTCTCTGTCCTGCATGCATGGCCATACTTTATTTAGCTAAGTGGACTGGGGTAAAGTTGAGGCCTTCGTGGCTTGACAGATAACCCTTGCCTGTTTTGTGTTTCCTCCCATAAATCCTATTTTCTCCTTTTTCTAGAGCCTCCTGTCCGTCCACGACGCAGTTGCCCAAAAGAAGTATGACCCCGAACTACCTCCGCTGCCTGAAGACATCGATGACGATGAAGATTCTGTGAAAATTATAAGATTGGTCAAGAACAAGGAGCCACTGGTAAGTAACTTAACAATCATCCTGTGTGCAGTATCTATCTGTCTCTACGCCTTAATTTTCATCTTTACAGTGATTTTAGGTCATTGCTGTTTGACTTGCACATCATAATGTCATAAAGGTAGAAATGCTGTTATAATGACTATTCTTCTTTTATAGGGAGCAACAATAAGACATGATGAGAGCACAGGTGCCATCATTGTGGCCCGGATCATGAAGGGAGGGCCAGCTGACAGAAGTGGTTGGTTCCAGCCTTTTTCTCTCTTTTATAAGTTTGCCTGTGTGTGTGTGTGTGTGTGTGTGTGTGTGTGTGTGTGTGTGTGTACTCGATTCTACTCAGTTTTCTGTCATTTTCTGTCACTGTGTAGCACCTCAGTTTACATGGGGTCGTTATAGCAACTCATTTAAAAGTCCCATGATGTCATTTGTATGCAACACAAACCCAGCACACAACAGTGGACATGGAGGCGTTGGTATACCTGTCCGATCACACTGTTGGTTTTTCTGCACCCATTTCCCTGGATGCCGTGTTTCAAAAAGGGCAGTTTTGATGTTTGTGAAGGAATCACTTTCATGACTCATCAAGTGACATAATTGACTGGCATCACATGGTGGCATGGAGTCTGTTGACGTCACAGTTTCAGATCAACTCAGGTTGCTCAAAACGACTGCTCTAGTAGGTATCAGGTGCTGCCATCTAATAGAAAACCCTAAAAAACAGAGTCAAGTCAAGATGAGCAAAGTAGATACTAGTGGAAAAGAGCCATACAAGTCTGTAGTGTGGAATATATTGGGATTGCACAGAATTTAGTACCTCGCTTACATCAGGGCGTTAAAATAATAGAATGCCAGAATGACTGCAAATTAGTAACGTCTGTTTATGTGTGGCAGGTTTAATTCATGTAGGGGATGAACTGAAGGAGGTCAATGGAATCCCTGTGGACGACAAGAAACCAGAGGAAATCATTCGTATTCTGGTAAGTCTTGTCTTTCTATGGACGTTTGTGAGACTGAGGGTTTTTCAGCTCCACTCCCTTGGTACCAGCCTTTGTTTATAATGACAGAAACCTCCCCTTATCAACTCATCCACGACCCAGGCCTCCCATTGCCGTGTTGATGGCCGATAGATCACATGCAGAGTCTCTGTGGATGAGGCTGATGATGTGTAGTTCCTCCACGCAGCTTTGGTCACAGGCCTAAATGAGCTCTGTCATGTGCCTGGGATCTTAAACTCTTAAGGCCTTCTCAGACACAAAAGTCTTTGAGCTCTCAACACTCCTCCTTTACACCCCTGCACTGTACTCCCTAATTCTGTCAAGAATGGTTATACTATCCCACTAAACCTTCCTTTGTTGAAAAATCAATGCTTGACGCTATGTCACTGTAACTAGATTAGGTCTCTTATAAAATACTTAAAAGGATAGGAAAACTATCCTTTACAATTACTCCAACTTCTGTTCCTACATTATTTAGGCACAGTCACAAGGAGCCATTACCTTTAAAGTTGTCCCTGGTGCAAAGGACGAGGCATCTATCAAGGAGCCACAGGTAGGTCCTGTCTTTCTCTGTTATTTGGATTATCCACTTGTTAAGTGATTTAGACCCTTTGATAGTGGAAAGTCATTGAAAGACCATCTTGGCCATCACTTGCAGCGTTTACCATCGATTGCTGTAATCTTTTGAGAATAATCACTCTGAGCTTTGGTGAATCACCTTTAACCATGATGACAATGTTTTAGAAAGAAAACATTTTATATACAACATAGTGAACTTGTTCCTGTTGTGTCTTCAATCCTCCTCTTTGTTTTCTTGCCTTTCCCTCATGATGATGTACAGATGTTTGTGAAGGCGCTCTTTGACTACGACCCAAAAGATGACAACACCATCCCATGTAAGGAAGCTGGTTTGGCCTTCAAGAAGGGTTGCATCCTACAGATCATGAGCCAAGATGATGCAACCTGGTGGCAGGCCAAACACGAGGGCGACACAAATCCTCGTGCTGGCTTAATACCATCCAAACAGTTCCAGGAGAGGTGAGAAACACAAGGCTGACCTTATTGGCTCCAGTGCTGTCACTGTCATAGATGTTCCATCTTATTTCTCTCCCTCTTTAATCCATGTATTCTTGCTTCACTCTGCCAAAGTAGTCTGGGTTTCCACACATTTTCTGGTCCAAAGTGAGTAATGACAGAAAATGATAGCGCTGGTACCAATCCACATTGAACTGCAAGTGGATGGAAAACACACACCAGACCTACACAGAGCTCAGGAGGCTTGGGCAGAAAGAGGAAGGCTGAAGAGTAAAGGGATCGAGTAGAACATTTTATATTCAGGTTTATTATTCTACTTTTTTCAATAGAAAGATGTTCTGTTCTTCACCTCCTCAATCTTTGGTTTCACCAGTCTCAGCTGACAGAATAGAAATGAAGGATATTGTAGAGCAGGGTTTCTGTAGCATAGCAGAGTGTTTATTATTCCCAGAGTGACCATGAAAACTGATGGTTTTCTTTTTTCTGTTCTTTCCTTTTTCTTCTCTTTCTTTATCCATCTTTTTGCTTTCAGGAGACTTGCATTTCAGCAACCTGTTACGACTCTTTCGTCCCTAAGGAGGTCTACTAGACGATCATGTAAGCATATATTATTTGCTGTGTTAGCGACTAATAAACCACAACAAGACAGTTGTCTTTAACAGGTGGATGGGAGGAAGAGAAGAATGGCAAAAGTGAGGAATGCTGGTCAGGACAGTTTGTGGAGTTCATTTCTGAAACAGACTCATCCTTCTGCTGATTCCACCACTGGAGTCTTTCGTGTAGTTGTGTAGTTCATGCTGGTCGTCTGGAGAAGCAATTTAGATTTATCTTTGTTTTCATTTTCCTTCCTGTCTGTTCAATGTTTCTCCCTCTAAATTTCTATCCAGAGTCTGTTCCATGTGTCTTCTACAGCCTCTTTGTGTGTTGTTCACTAAGTCCACAGCATGTCTTTTATCCTGCCTTCCTTTGCTCCCCCCAACCGGTCACGGCAGATGGCCGCCCGTCCCTAAACCTGGTTCTGCCAGAGGTTTCTTCCTGTTAAAAGGGAGTTTTTCCTTCCCAATGTTACCAAAGTGCTTGCTCATAGGGGGTCATATGATTGTTGTTGTAGTCACGCAGGAGCTTTAATATGAATTAGGAGAGGGTTTGCCCTCTGGCTGTTACTCTAGCTAAAGAGATGATTGATTTTCTAAAAGCTGTGCATAATGCAGATAGCAAAGATAAAAGACAAGTTCATGTGAACTGGTATTGTCACTTGGCTGCCTGGCTTCTAATTTGGATAATCACTTATACTCTTGGGGTGATGATGATGAGGGTAATAACAAGGATGGTTTTGATGGCAGCCTGTTATTCAGCAATTGTCCGTGATTGACTCCAACTGCAGAGTTCAACTCCTTATCATCACTGCCGGAAGAGAGAATGAAGACAAACAGTATTACAGTATTATTACATTATTACCCAGATTTTTCCAATGTAAACATTCCTGGCAGCTCACCCATGGACTTGATAAAGGTGGACTAATCATACATCTTTATGGCAGTTTTCATCACATTCTTTCTTTAAGGTTTAGTTTCAAATAAATTAGATAATTAAATCTGGCTAAACTCTTATTCACAGTACAGTAATTCTCATCCTTCTTAAAACCACATTTTGAGGTCGCTGTCCCAACTTAAGATGCCACATTAGAGCAGGAAGAGGGCAACATCAGTGGGAAAACTGACCTGGCCACTGACATTTGAAACAAGATGTCAGATAAAGGTACACACACTTCAGAACAGCTGCCTGATGCGTCTAGCCTACAAACAGCCTTGCACAGATAGGTCTTGACTGTTGTTTTGGTTAGACATTAATTCTGGACATGCTGAACAACACTCTGGAAAATGAATGCAGTGATGTAAGGTGAGCTTCATACTGTTAAATACTTACAGAGGACTGTATCAGTATTACAATATCAATCATTTGGAGGCTTATGAATCTAAATGGCTTTTTTCCCCCCTGTAAATAGTGACTGCACCACAGACATGTACCGCAGATTGTGTATCACTAGGTAACAATGGATATACATTTCTATCAAAATAGGAGCAAATAGAAAGTAAATGTTTGTTATATTCTCATAAAACCTGAACTCAAGCTCCACTTACTGGTGTTTTTGTAACCTTTTAGTAGCAGCATGGCTTATGAAGGGTTTCTGTACGTGTTCTTTTTAAACCCAACCTTAAAAAAAGAAAGAAGTTAAGGATAAGATTTCCTCAATGAGTTCCATCAATTTATGTCATGACAGCTGAGTGTACTGCAACTTCCTCTCAGGAAGACCTGACGAGTGTTTCAGAACCAAGTGGAACTTGAGTTATTTTATTATTTGAAACGTAGATAGTTAAACTAGTGATACCATTAGAGTGATACTGGGAGTTACAGTGTAGTGGTCAAGCTCGGTATTTTTCACAAACATTACAAAACTGAAGAGAATTGTTTGCTTTTTCAGTGTTTTGTGAGAAATGACTGAATTGAACCTGCATAGGATGTTTGTGGATGTGGCACTCAGCTTTAAAATGTTTTATAATGTTCTCTCTGTTGTCTTTTGCTCTGCTTTTCTAAGATGATGTGACAGTAGAGTTTGGTAGGTTTCTTCTTATATTTCTTCCTCATCCCTGAGTTATGTTTACTTTCCTAATCTAATATTTTGTTTAGTATTACCTAATTTCCATTCCTTGCTTCTCTTGCACTCAAAGCTGAAGAGATTGAAGGTACTACTTTTCTGACATCCTCCACCGAGTAGGACTTTACTAACCCAACCATCTGTGATTGGTTCCCCTTCATGCTATTTGTGTGTAATGAGGTCCACTTCTTACCTCATCTCCCCAATTGACCCATTAAAGCTATTCACCATTTAAGAGTAACATTAGTTGTCACAGTCAATGGTTCCTCATAGATTTTATTGACTTTAACATTTTACAAAGCCTCACCTTTCCTCAACTCATTTTCATAAATGTGGACATCATTTTTGAGAATCATCCCGTCACAAGTAATATTTGTTGGACTCAGTCACAGCACAAACTGATTCACTGTCTCCAAGAATCGTCCAACACCACAGCCAAGAATGTAGTGGCCTGTAAGGCTAAATGGGGCTTAGTCAGTTAGCTGGGATCATCAACATTTTTCAGCATTGTTAGTTCTGTAAAGAAAAAGAGAGTATTTTGTTTATTTTGGTCAACTTTAGCTGCTCACTAGATGGAGGTTATATGTAACCTGTCCTTGAATTTACCTCTACATGCGTGGCTGTCATTCTGGGCAAAGGCCAATATTTAAAAATAACGAACACACTATAAAATGTAACTCAAGCAAAATTTACCCCAAACCTCTCTGATCACTCTCTTCTTAACAGCACCTGTGTGTTTTTCCCTTTATCATATTTAGAGGGCCGCAGCTCATTTCTGACTATTCTATTTAACTTGATGTTGTGGTTCTCTTTGGCTCCTTTCTTTTCATCACCAGAGGATGCTGATTATAGTGGTGGATTTCACCTAGGTGAGAGATTGTCTTCTTTTGTCTTCTTGCCTTTTCCTGCCAGATGTGGTCATTTCACTGTTACAATAAATATGAGGACAGTGGCCAAGTACAAGTTTTGTTTTTTCCACATGAATCCTTCATATATCATCTTCGAAGAACTATTAAGTCATACATGTTTCACGGGACGGAACAGTTGTTCATATCTTTGACCTGTTCTTCTAACTCACAGAGCACTTGTGGGGCAAATAATTCACTTCTTAAACCTTCTTACATAATTCACTTTTTGGACTTTAATAGTTTTGTACTTTCTCACTGTGCTGTGCTATTTGTGCTCCCATGCTGACAGCATGAGTGCACTGGCAGATCATGTCATGGATTTGCAGTATGTAGTTATCCTGTTCTGCCTCTGCTGTGGGTCTGAGGACTTCTTTGAGAGGTTCTGGTTGGAGTTGGCTTAAAAGAAAGGTTTGTGTGCTTCGCTGCATTGTGGAGGTCCAGATGAAGGCCGGTCTTGCTGATGTGGTTCCAGTCAGACTTAATGACAATTACCATGGCCCACTTTGGTTCTGCAACCACTTTAATTCCAGAGAGCTGCTTCCAAATCCCTGTCTTGTACAGAAAATGTTTCCCATCGTGTTTTTATTACCACTGTCATTTGCACATTTAGACTCCAGATTTCACAGGATATCCAGAGCACACGCAAGTTTATAAATACTACATTTGAGTCATGTCTGCCAAGCTCAATCAGGGTCACTCCCAAAGCCGAACTCTGCCAAACATTATTCCATTTTTTTGCCCAAAAAAGTCCAGCACCTTGAGTCCAGCAGCCAAGAACAAGGTTTAAATGAAATGAGAGAACCTCGGGAGAAGAAGTAAAAAATAGTGAGTTATAATAACATCTTCTCTATGAGAGTACTTGCTGCATGGCTTTTCAGCCTGTTGGATGTGGTTGTATGATTTAAAGTTGGCCTGTCCCTAAAAGTTTGAAATCTTAGAACTTACAGATGCTTTTGCAATGCTGCTGAGGTTGCATGGGGAAATAAAGGAGTGGGAGGGGGCGGCAGTTGTTGTCCTTAGTTTTTGGTTTGTTTTCTCCCCATGCCTCTCAATGATGCAACGTCTGTAAGGTCCATTGCCAGAGTCATTCTTGAGCACAACTTTGGGATGAACAGATTCCTGATTTTACAGCCTGCAAACTTGAGAATGATATCTCCTTAGTAAGCACTGTTTAGAGGCTACTTCGTTACTGTACTTAAGTAGAACCTTCAGGTATCTGTACTTTACCTTAGTATTTACTCTTATTCTCTACATTTTTGCACAAATATCATTTTTAAAACAGGCTCGTTACTCTAGACTCAACAGTATCAGCTGAAATTGAGTCGGAAAAAATGCGTTTGTCTGTATGTTTTAGTCAGCTTGTAGCTAGTGTTACAAAAGAGGAATGAGTATAAAGGGAGTAACCTTGCTTCACAACATAATGTTTCTACAACATTTCTATCAGCTCAACAAACATCAGCAGACTCAAGCTGTTTGTGTGCTGTTCGTCTCAGTGTGTTGCTAGTTAAAGGTCCAGCTGCTGTATTTCACAAGGAGAGAAAAGAAAGAGAGCTAACTTCACTCAGAGACGGAGAAAGATAAGAAAGTCAGGTCAGGAGAGAAAGAGTAGAGATTATTTTTAAAGCTGATCTCTGCTCTGGGACATTTAATGACCTGCAGATTTAAAGGTTACATGTCAAAATTTTTAATCACATATCACATATGTGTTTTGACAAATGGTCTATTTTCATTGTGTGAGTATACTAACTTTGTCTTTCTATAATATCATATTTGCAGAATAAACAGGTTAGCTTGCATTAATGTGGTGAAATCACAGTAAAGCTCTGTGTTGGGCTGATACAGAGCAGCTGTGGGGGTCAGTATTAGGTTACATCAAGTGTAGAGATTAATTTACATTTAAGCTGATGACGCTTAGATTCATTCACTGATTTCAATCTTTACACCAACTTTCTGTTTTCATTTAACTTTTTGTTTGTGGAAGTAAAGTCGCTTCCTGTATGTATCTGTGTGTAAGTGTGCGTCGTCCCAGCTTGTGTTAAATATGCTCATCTTTTTCCTTCACATTTTTGCACTTCTACTTTACTGAAGGGGCTTTGAATCAAAGTAGAGATCGGAACTTTGTGCCAGTTCCTTTCTTTTTACTAACTTGTTCGTGTTTGGATCATCTTATGAGGCTTTCCAGAACAAATGAGCAAGCTTCGTTTACCCATACCTGACTTGTTCTAAAATTTGGAGCACATTCATTGTCATCCTCTTTGTGTAATACAGTTTCCACTGGTATGGAAGACAGGATGGTTGTTGTTGTTGTTGTTGTGTAATTAGTTACCTGTGTTATTTTAGTGAGTGTGTCAGCGGGTGCAAGAGGAGAGAGGGACTGTATTTTGGATGATGATAGACCTATGATGAGTTTTCACCTGTTTGATGTCACCTGGGGAAAGTAATGTTTGTGTGGAGGTGTTTGCCAAGATCCTGAAACAACTATAAATTGAAGTCCACAGTATTTGTATGTGTACATACGGTTGTGCTGGATTTTACACTACTGACAAAGAATTTTCTTTTTTTGTATTGATTGATCTGTTTCTTCTGTCTCCTCTTTTGGCTCATGCTGACCTCCAGCTGGGTTCAGGAGAAGCTTTCGCCTCAGCAGGAGAGACAGAAAGACCACCAAGTCCATGTACGAGGCGAAGAAGAGTGAAATGTACGACATGGCTGACGTGCCCACATACGAGGAAGTCGTCCCGTACCGCAGGCAAAGGGGAGACAAACACAGGCTGGTGGTGCTAGTAGGTGAGTAAAGAGAAATTTAAGTTCTCAAACTCTGATGTCGCTGCTTACCTCACACACTGTTGCTGTTAGGATACCGAATTTAATGAAAATCCTCACCTTCAATCTCATTGTCACATAGAGACGACAGAAACAATAAAGGTGGCCCAGCTCTGCAAGAGAGAAGCTGAATATTATGTTTCTCTATCATCTGTTCCTAAGAAGTGAATATGAATAACCAGAAAGTAACTTTAGATCTTTTGGATACAAATTTTCATTAGTTCATCATTTGATCCTATTAGACATTTGAATTTATATTCTCATCATTAGTGTTTGAGGTCTTGAGTTAACCTCGGCAACTCTAACCACCAAGTACAGACGAAAGAAAGTTTGAATGTCTCATATCATGTTATGGATGTGATAATAACGTGATGAGGAGTTTGGCAGAGTTTATAATTAGATGTTTGTGTGTAGGACCCACAGGTGTCGGCTTGAGTGAACTGAAGAAGAAACTGTTGATCTCTGACCCCCAGCACTTCAGTGTGACCATTCCACGTAAGTGTCCTGTAAAAGAGACATTGGGTGTCAGTGTGACTACCTGTGTAAATAAAGGTTAAATTAAAAAAAAGGAAAAAAGATAACTTCACTCTTCTGATTTAAGCCCACCAAACTTTGGCTGAACAGTACAGTTCATTTGTCTTTCGCTCTGCATATTTCTTTGTTCTTATCTCTGCGTCTTATATGTGAATGTGTGCTTTATACTAGTTAATAGAATAGAAGTTAATTCGCTGACCATTAAATGTGGTGTTCCCAACAATCTCTTTTCTCTTTGTTTCATCCCAAAGAAACCTTTAAACATTTGTGTGCCGAAACTAAAGTTTCTGTCTTTCTTCCGTTCTGTGCTTTATCTTGAATTGAGGATGCAACATAAATGAAATAAAATAAAATGTAATAAAAACGTGGCTGTATTATTCTCACTGTTCTCACTATTTGAAATATTTCTTTACATAGAGAGATTTTTTTAATTATTGAAAAAAAAACCTTTTATAACCAAGTTTTATGACTTTATTGTCTTCCCCCAGCCAAAGTCTGACACTTGAAATGTCCCCGGTATTAAAATCCCATTGGTGTGGCCTTTTTCTCTCCACACAGCCTGTTAATTGTTCTCAAATGTGACCTGTGCTGCTGCTGTTTAATAGAGCCCAGACAGTCTGATTCAGACCCGTATAGGAAACGTATGGCACAGGTCCTGGCTCTCATTGAGAGGAAGGAGAATCGGAAAGTGTCTCGTCTCGCTCTTTTTGAATGTTTGATCGCTGCCAGTGGACACATGGATATGTTTAACACTTGCTGTTGTTTCGGGTTAAGCCCAAAAGTGTTGCTTCTTTTTGTTAATTTGAAAACCGGAGCTTTGGAGACCACCGGCTCTCTCTCTGTCTCTCTGCTTGTTGCACACAAGGAGCATTGCACTATTCATTGCAATGACTCACAGGCATCACTCCCTCTCTTTCCATCTTCATCTTCTTTCACTCAGACACCAGTCGACCCAAGAAGAACCAGGAGACCGATGGTGTGGATTACCACTTCATCTCCAAGCAGCTCTTTGAGACGGACATCCAAAACAACAAGTAAGCAAAACTGATGAATTCAATCACAACACACATTCAGACTTTATGCAGCAGAGATGAACAATTGATATTCATACTCTGGCCAAAACAAAAGTACTTTTTCCCTGGGAAAAAAAAGAGAACAACTTTTTTGGATATCCTGCTGTGTGTAGATTATATGTTTGTACGTCTCTATTTCAAACGGCCTTTCTTTAATGTTTACTACAATGGAGAGAACAATTCTGAATTGTTTTGGTTTATCACCATTTCTCAAAACTCTAATCTCAGAAATCACAGTGATTGTAGAAAATTAATTATAAAAATGAAAGTTGAAAGTTGCTGTTTAAAAAAAAAAATCCTGCTCTTATGAGGATATATAAAAAAATCTTAAAAGCACAAATTAACATATCTAATACAGTGGAAAAAGGTTTGTTTGTTTTATGTAAACTAGTTTAAAAATGTCCTCCTGATGCTCATTTCAAGATCTATATTTTCTTTCTTGGACAATATATGCAGTTAAAAATAATCCTTGTCTCGTCACAGTCTAAAAGAACCTCTTTTAGCTCAGGTACAAGGCCTGAGCTTTAACTCAGATTACAGTAATTACTCTTCTAAAAACTGACATAATTATTTGAAACTTTGTCCATGTGTCCATCCAAAGATGTGCGTTCGTGCTTTTTCTCATCACTCTTCTTTTCATGTCTCAGGTTCTTTGAGCATGGCGAGTACAAAGGGAATTTCTACGGCACAAGTCTGGACTCGATACGTTCAATCCTCTCAAAGAAGAAAGTGTGCCTGCTGGATGTCCAGCCTCATGTGAGTGACACCTTCTTTCTCACCATCCCTGTACTGTATTCTTAGCCTGTTTTGGAAACTACCTGTCTCAGAAGCAGATCGCCCTGTTACTTTATTTGAAGATTTCCTCTTTGGCTTATGTCACCATAAACCTCCACAGTAATGCCATTTCTCAGTTATTGACCAACTGAGTGAATGATGGAAGCTGTTTCCCAGTGGTTCCGCTGCTGCCTCTCCATTAAGTTTTTTATCCATCTTGTTGTGAGTTGTGGGTCTTGACCCACTGCTATTAGCATAGCAAGAAGGTCAGATGATCATGCCAGAACCAGACACCAGACACCACCTCTAATCAAATCTCATCTCTCTCATACCTCTGAAGGGCCTTTCACATTGGGCGCACCTACCACGAGCTGGAGCGAGTGGCCTAAAATTTGTCTTGCAGTGGTTGTTGCGCTCTTGTACGTCGAAAACTCGATGGACCAGCTATTTCTCATCCATAAAAAAGAAAGCTTTGGCACTGTCCCCACAAGTGAACACTTGTGTTGTTTCCTCCCAAAGTCTCAGTATGCATGTCAACTTGTGTCATGAAGTTTGTTGAACTCGGAAACACACACAATCAACTTTTCCTCCTTGTTTTCATTCATTGTGTGGTTGAACTTAGTAGGGCTGTTTGCTTCGTTTCTGTTGGTCGTGCGACGGTACGTCGCAGCAGTCAAAGTTTAACCAAGTTTAACCCAGTTAAACGTTGACCCTTGCATGCAAGAGTACTCTTACCGGCGCACTTGCTCTTTAAAACTGTTATTGAGTGGCGCAAGCAATAGAAACAAATGGGTTTCAGAGCTCTGCACTTGCCATATCCTATGTGAAAGGCCCTTGAGGTACCAGATTGGCATGTTATTTCAGAAAACTGTCACCACAAAGAAGAGACAGACAGAAAGATCAGGCATAAATAAAAACATATATATCCTCCACTATCTTCCAAAAGAATTTAAAAGCTGTGATGAGTTAGTGTGAGTAGTCTTTATCCCTCAGATTGGTGTTTGTGAGTCATTTTTAAATGACAAAAACTATAAACATGATTTCAAAGTTCTAGATTCACTCAGAATGATGGGAAGTCATCTGCTCTGTGGTCATTATTAATTGTTCTGTCCAACTAATAAGTCATTTATGCAAAGACTTCTTCATTCTAGAGAGGTCAATAAGTTAAAAGGTAATTTAAGATTTAATGCTTCAGCAAAACAGAAATATATTCGGTTTACAATGAGAGAATGGAAGAAAAGCCTCAACTTTTCATGTCTGAGGAACTTAAGGCAGAAAATGTCTTTGCTTAAAAATAGAAGGAAGATTTTAATTTTTAATATCTTCTCGATTGGAAATCAGCAGACTGAATCTGTTAAACTGGACTTTGTGACAACCCCATAATCCAGTTCATATCACTATTACAAGTGGACCATGAATTGGCAACCTTTTTTTTTACAGGATTATATTTTTAAACGTTTTGTCTATTAATTTTTTCACAGTCTGTTTATACCATACGTGACACACTTTGTGATTACGTCTTAATGTGCTGCCAAATGCCTAACTCCTTTTTCTCTGCATCCACTTTTATTCTTTTCAGCTAATAAAGCATCTTCGAACAGCAGAGTTTAAACCTTTCGTTGTGTTCGTGAAGCCCCCGACCGTCGACAGACTGAGAGAGACCAGAAAGAAAACCCAAATTATATCAGGCAAAGACGACAAGGACTCCACCAAACCCTTCACGGTAAAAACTTATTTCTAGTGTGTGGGTTGTACATGGCTGATAGTTTATATCGTATGTTAATCAGATATTACCTCCCTGCTTAAGTTGAGATAGAAAAGCAAGAGGAAATTGTTACTGTGTAACTGTGACTTGGTCGGGTTTAAATGTATCTTTCTCTCTGTCCACACGACCTGTTTTATGTGATTTGTTCTGATGTATTTTTTGCTTGAGGTACATCGTGGTGCGTGGTTGATTCAAACAGATGTTTTCAAAGTGCAGCCTTGGGGCAAATGGCCGTTCTGAAGACCAACAAGGAACGAATACAATCCTGTACATTTCATTCAAGCACGGTTCACGTGATACTGTGAAATAAAAATATTTCTCTTCAGTTTCAACAGCTCTATTTGAGCTAATATAGCAGTTAAACCTTCCTAAAGTTGTCAAATCAAGCATAGCATTACTTCAGGCAGGACATGCAGTCAAATTAAGCTGCAATTCCAGCAGATCTTAATTCCACATCAGTTGATGACTCCACTGATACATTTCTAGTCATAGCTCTATCAACTCTATACTGACACCAGAATGGACCATAGAGAAATTACAAACTGGTACAAATTAATTTCCCAAACACAACCCCATAAAAATTAAAAGCCTGGTAGTCAGACCCGATCTGAAATGACCTGAAAATAAGCAGTCTCTGGCAATTATATTACGATGAACTACAAGTCACACACATGCAATCTGCAGTGATACAGTCACAGGACTTTAGTTGACCTCTGTAGAACAACTGGCAATATTTCAGGGCTTCTGGTATAGGCAGCAGACATCTGAGCCAAAGGGGTCATTGTTTAGGAATGTAGAAAACTTTTGAAAGCTAATAAAAAGCTAATTTGTCATCAGTCGATAGCCAGTGGTTTCATTTCCACGTGTTGATTTACCTTTAACTCACATGTCAAATCAAAAGGTCAAACATTACTCTGTTTAAAAAAGTTACAACACATATGCCCAGAGCTGATAGTTAGTCAAGTCATATTCACACAAAATATAATAGGATCCGACTTATTGAGGCATAATTTAGTGCATTTATGGGTAATAAGTGTTGAGGAAAATGCTAGAGTACAATACACTTTCACCTAGAACATGCAGTGAATTTATGGTTGAAGGTCAGCTTGTTAAACCTTGATACAGACACAGCATCAGCTTATATTATTCACACAGGTAAACATAATTTGTCTCAGTCCGCTCCTTATTTCCCAGCTGGGTCTTGAGAACAATAAGCTTTAGTTGTCAGAAGCAATCTGGTTGTGAACAGTCTGTTGCAGTTTTAACGTCCCTTTATTAGCTTCTGTTATTCTCTCATGTAATACAAATATACTTCTATAAAGCTGTGTGACAGCGGGCTGTATTTCAACCAGCTAACAAACAAAGTCTCTGTGTAAATGTTCATGTACACTGACAGACCCAAACCCATCTTATATTTACTATTAAATGAAGGGAAGCTGTTGTTGGGCAAGTTGTCCCAGACATTTTCAATCCAACGCTAGCTGTATTTTTCTTTGCAAGAGACAGGTCTGCTTTAATGATAAAGGCCGAGGAACAGTCGTCTCATTGTTTCAGTCGAGCTGGCTGGAAGCGTGATGTGAATACAAGCAAAACAATCTGATGTAATGCAAAATCCCAGCTGTAATGTGGTTAGCATAGAAACTGGCACCCAATCTGAAAGAACCACAGGCATTTCAAAGTGATTTGAGGAAATCTCTTTGGTTTCTGACACTTTTTTAAAACGCAAAGACAGGTGGGTTTTATTGGCACAACAAAGCAGGTGTCCAGCAGAGAACGTGGTTGCTTGTAAAAGAGGATACTGAGGCTGACACGTGCTGCTTCATGCCACTGAAATGCGTAAAGATTTATAGTCCTGTAAGGTAAAAGCAACAAATGTATAAAGGCTACAAATAAAAGAATTACAATAAAAACAGAGGGAACGTTCACCTAAACTGTGACTCAGTATTTAGTTGCTGTGCAATGAAATTTATCTATGCTGTTACAAAGTACTTAAACAGGCACAAGATGCTACATAACTTCTTGTGGAAATTAGGCCACCTAGTGGGAATAAACGAGTCCCGGGTGTGCTTTTTCTCAAGTTTGGTCCCCCAGAAGAGGCATCATCCTAAACCAATCTTTTCTTTTTAAGTTCTCTGATTTTCTATTCATCTTCCAAACCCAGCTTGCTGTTCCTTAAACAGCTTCCTGCTCAGATTAATGTTCTTGTTGGGCAGACAAAAACACAGCTAATCCATTATGAAGCAGAAACCACCAGAAACATTCTGAAGGAACTGCTGGCAAAAGTCCCTGTAAGAGACAGCTTCATCATGACAACGTGTAAAAGCAAAGCTGTCAATTCATCCGTGGATCTATGTCCCTCCCCTCATCTATGGTCATGAACTTTGGGTAGTGATTGAAAGAACGAGATCACAGATACAAGCAGCGAAAATGAGCTAAAGTCCAATTTAAAGTTAAGTGTTCCCAGTAAAAACACAGCACCCTAACCTACCAAGAGATACCTGGGCTCATTTAGAAAGGCAGTATTTACTTGAATGATAAATGATAAAATAAGTTCTCCAAAAGTTGATTCTGTTCATCTGGACGTAGCGTTCTCAGTGGGAGAAACGTTTCATCAGTCACTTGGACGACTGACGAAAGAGATTTTATTCGTTTTGTGTTTTTAACTTCCATCTATTTTGTCTCTTCCCTCTTTTCCCAGGAGGAAGACTTTCAGGAGATGGTGAACACGGCCCAGACAATGGAGACTCAGTACAGCCATCTCTTTGAGATGGTTATAGTCAACGACAACCTCGATGTTGCCTTCAGCGAGCTGCAGTTGGCACTAAAGAAAGTGGAGACAGAGACACACTGGATTCCAGTCAGCTGGACTCACTCCTGAGAGACATACTGACTGTAAAAGGAGAAAAGGGAAGTGCTTTGACAAAAATATGCAGGTTTTCTATCTTTTTAAAAAAATATTTGCCAGGGACGGTGTTGGGAAGTAAATCAGGAATAAAACAGTGCCTGGCTGCTGTGTCGCCATACCTGAACTGCATCGAGCTAAAAATAAGCTTCTGCCTGGGATCAGGTTGGATTTAGACCTCAGCTGTGGTCTGGAAGCTCCAGGTCTGACCAGATGTGATCAGGTTGTGGCTGCAGGCTTCTTTCCAGAATCTAAGACTTTGACATTGATCAGGGTCTCAGTCTGGGTCACACATCCATGGCCACAACTTGGAGCGCCTTGGTCCAAACCGGAACGTGGAGCGAGCTTGGAGCATCGTAGCACCAGCAGTCCTGCCAGCACATCAGTAAACCGGCCAAACAGGACTCCTTTAGTGGTTTTATAACATTAGACCATTAGAAACCAAAGGGATTGATGTATTTCTTCTTCGTGGACAACTTACATGTGTTTGTCTGTAAAAGAGCACAGCACCAGGGAAAGAGGAGAAAGGAAAACATACTTGCCTTCTGTCTTATTAGACTTTTGTACATCTAAAATCTTCCATGACTGTTATTCCAAGCAAAACACTGTCAGGTACACTTTTGAGAAAGGGCAATAAGTGTAATTTTATTTAAAAGAAATTAATATATTTTCTAATATCTGCTTGTAGTCCTTTTTATGCATTTTATATACATTTATGACTTTAATATGATCTTAGCTGTAGCCATCTCTGTGACAGCCTCTTTTTACTAGAAGCATTTTTTTCTCTCAATCTAGCATTTTTTTGTTCGTCACCCTAGTTTAGTTTTTTGGCTCTGTCAGCTCTACTTGGCTTTATTTGGCTCTATTATCAGCACTGCTACAATTCTCCTAGCTCCAGATTTTGCTCTCTTGTTGATTCTGGGACAAGCTGACCTCCTTTAAATTAAGGGGAGACTATAATTCCAGCTACATTTTTATTCACCAGAATTCACACAAAAACAATCCATATTTTATTTATTTATGCTTTGGGCTGTTGTTTTGTTTTGTTTTGTTTTTTAACTTCCTGCTCCTTAAAAGTATACTTTCTTTGATTGGTTGCCCCTCACCTAGCCTGTGCAAACAGAAACTAGTGCTCGTATGCACTGCCTCCCAGAGATGACCTTTTGCATATTTTGCATATTTAGCAGTGTTTAATATCTGCTTAGTATATGACAAAATACAAGCCAATGGATAAGTTGTCCTTTATACATGGAGGTAGAGCGCAAGGATAGTTGGAGACTGGAAACAATTAGGAGGAGCTAGCCTATGTCTGCTAGTCTTTCTGAACTTGTGATTTTAGTACATTGTTCATCCCTATTAATAACAGTTAGTTCATATTGAATTCATCTCTTAATTTCTGTGCTTGCTCGGCTGATTGCCTCCAATCTCTAGCTGCATTTAAAACTCTAAGAGTGCTATCAGTCTTCCAAAGTCTCAGTAAAAAAAAGCATTAAGCATATTATCCAAACTGTCTAAATGATTCCTTAAACTCTATATTTATTCTTTTTTTTCTTTACTCTAAGAATACTCTCTTACTCTGCTGAATGTCCAGCTCAGGTTGTATGTTTCCAAATTGTGCATCATTTATTTCTCCCTTTCCACCAACTGTGACATATACAAACTTGATTTGTGTCCTTTTTTTTAAGTGTAAGCATGATTGGTTATACTGCTCTGATGTAATATGATTTAAATGTCTTTAACACTCTTGTCTGCCATACTTTGTCCCAACATTTTTTTGTCTTTTTGTTTATTCAGTTTTTCTACCTCCCCACCCCCCTGCTGCCCATCTTACAGATCAAAGTCACATTTGTACAGTCTCCAGAAAATACCTTTTTAATGTCTCCCTGTAATGATATACTCTTTAAGTGGCACATTGTATGAATTTACATTATTCTTGATAACTGCTGCATTTTTTATTAAAGAAAATACGACTAAACTTGTAATTGCAATGTCCCCAAATTAATTCATATATGTTGTTAGCCAAGCAAAGAGTGAACACAACTTTATGTTTACCAGCACAATCCCTACTTCTCTTTAATAAAATGTTGCATATTTTGTGAATAAAGGTAATGAACAGGTGGAGGTGGTGAAAGGGGGGCTCCTAAGAAGAGGATTTAGCCGCCCTCCGCTTGATGTTCAAAAGAAATCCTGTACTGATCAAAATCAGGTTGACTTAACCCAAACACCTTCCATGGTGCTCACTTTGAGAGTAGAGCAGAGCAAAGGAGAGTTAATGGTGTTGGGCAGAGAAGTGCTAGGTGGGGGAAGAGGAGGAGAAGCCACTTACTCAGTTTGTCCACACATTGCTGCTGATGTGTTTCACTCATTCCTGCTTCATAATTAGGATACTAGAGTAAAGGGGGACACAAAATGGCTGCTTTCACATACAGTAATGTGGCACTAACCCTCCACACTCCCAAGGCTGTACGCACAAGTGAATGAATGGGCAAATACGTTTTTCCCCCCCAAAAGCAATCAAGGTCAGTGGCTCATTTTTAATATGCGGAGATGTACTGGGTACTGGCAACAGCACCTCCAGGCTGTCTAAAGCTTGCACAGTGATGGGTTTAGGAGGTGCTAAGTAAGTGTATTTGACCAAATTTTCTCTTAAATTGTTAATACCACAAGTTGCTTTGCATCTTTTAAGGAAGACACTCTAGCCCTCCTGTTGTCCTCATGTCCTGTACACGCCTAGGGTCAAAAATGACCCAAACTCACTAAAAATCTAAAATCTGAAGAACCTTTACCCACTTGTCCCACACCTCTGTTATGGGAGCTATGTCTTGATGCATGTTCAGTCATCCAAGTAAGTAAATCCCCAAAAGTTCTGTTCATCTGGACGTAGCGTCTTCAGTGGGAGGAACATTTTGTCACTCCTCTAAGTGACGACTTTGAGTCTCAGCTGACTGCAGGATTTTCACAACCTTATAAACAGTACCTTTGAACAATGACTGAAACTAGCACCACTGAAAGAACAATGGGCTGTGAGGTCAGTTCCTTGATTATTAATGATTATGGAACCGACCTCAAAGCCCATTGTTCATTCAGTGGGCTAGTTTAAGGCAGCTAGTTTGTCATCACACATATTGCAGGTCTTGACTCGAGGTTATCAAACTGTATCATCCTTGAGAAAGTGTGACAAATTTTCAGTGGCATTTTGGTACTCACTGTATCTAAGAGACACACGTGGCATAGCCATAGTTATGGCTATTGCCAAGTTATGGCAATAGCCATAACTTCATGAAAAAAATCACAATTATAAATTATTTCCCAACACACATAAGATCACCCAGCAGCTGTGTTTTCATACACCTCTCACATGCAAACTATCACACAGAGTGATTTTTATAATTATCTCATTTGTTACACACTAACCTTCCACAAGCTAAATCCTGAACATTTCATAGCTTTTTATTTTACTGGTTTATGTGACTTACTAAACACAAATATTATCCGTGAAAAGTTTACACTTCTGTGATCATTAAAATAACAAAGTAGTACAGTACAGGAGAACTGGTGCCAGAGGAACAACCTCCTTCTAAACGTCAGTAAGACAAAGGAGCTGATAGTGGACTTCAGCACTAAGCAGGAGAGGAACTACCAGACCCCTGTCATCAACGAGTGCCCAGTGGAGAGAGTGGACAGCTTCAAATACCTCGGAGTTCACATCACGCAGGACCTGTCATGGTCCTGTCACATCAACACCGTGGTGAAAAAGGCCCGTCAGCGTCTCTACCACCTCAGACGCTTGAGAGACTTCCAACTGCCCTCCAAGGTGCTCAGGAACTTTTACTCGTGCACCATAGAGAGCATCCTGACGGGAAACATCTTAACCTGGTTCGGGAACATCACCATGCAGGACAGACGACGAGCTCTACAGAGGGTTGTGCGATCAGCTGAGCGCACCATCCGCTCCGAGCTCCCTGACCTGCACTCAATCTACAGCAGACGGTGCTGGACCAAGGCCAGGAAGATCGTGAAGGACCTCAGCCATCCCAACAACAGACTGTTCTCTCTGTTGAGGTCAGGAAAGCGATTCCGCTCCCTGAAGACCAACACAGAGAGACTGAGGAGGAGCTTCTTCCCGCAGGCGATACGGTCTCTCAATCACACCACCACATAATACTGACCCACACATATGGTTCTTACACACACACTGGACATTCCGGACATTTGTTTACACTAGTGGGCACTTCACAACTACACTGCGTGGTCATCTAATCAAATCACTCACTTAGTCACACGTCACTTAAATAAATCACTTTTAAGCATTTTTGCACTGCACAAGACACTTAAATATGTGGATTGCACAACCCTGGACATTACATTTCTTTCATTACCATTTATTACTTGTACAGCTGCTCTTATTGTTCTATATTTCTTCATATATTCTTATATATTTTCTATAATGTGTATTTTGTTGTACAGTTATTTTATTTTTAACTTTCTTTTTTTTTTAATTTCATATTTATTTCCTATCCTATTCATAGTCTTTTATTTTAGGTCACGAGCAGTTGTCTAAGCATTTCACTGCATATCGTGCTGTGTATGACTGTGTATGTGACAAATAAAATTTGAATTTGAATACAGTAAGTGATTGGGTCGTAGGACATGACTTGTAGGCTCCTAACATGTTCACCAGCAGCTGAAAAGATTGCCAACTTCAGTAAGTGACAACAACAACACTTGACACCACCTTTCTTCTTCTTCCTCTTCTTCTTCTCTATATAAAAAGTCGTTTTCTATCGTCATGTGTCAACTGAAACAATTGGTTTTGTGAATTTTGACTTAACTCGCTTGCCGTTTCGTTTACCAGTGTCATGGCAACAAAAGTGGGAGGGGCACTTACTAGAGCCGATAGTGGTCTTGTTTCTATGGACACTGTGGTTGACTAGCTACCAGTAAAGGTGTTGTAAAGCAAGTTAAAATACACGGTAAGTTTGTACTAATACAGGTAAAAAACAGATAGTCATAACTTCATGACAGACAGCGGAAGAGACTTGCTTCATGGTGAATTAATGAGGAATACCTCGGTGTGGTTTCAGTTGTTGTATCTAATATTAGCTGAAGACCATCGGCTTTTCTAATAACGGGACTCTGTAGCATAAAAATACGCTTAACTGTAGTCACTCCTGTCCCAAGAAAGTGTGCTGGTGCTCTTCACAGTCTCGTTAACGCCGTTATTATAATACATTACTTGTTTATTTTTGCATTGCTGTCCTCTAGCGAGTTTTGATTGTTGGATATGTCTTTCTTTTGTTAAAGTTCTGCAGCTAACACAGACGTAAGGGTCTGGCTCTCTAGATTTTATTTAGCTATAATAATGATGGGAGGAGGGAGGGGATTATATAGTGTATATAGTACATGCCATTTATTTGAATGACCCACTATGGCCATCATGATACCAGTGCAAGCATCTGTCTTCTTTTTTTTTTAAATTATCCATGAATCCATCCAGAAATATTTATTTATTTCCTGTCATATCCAACAAGCAAACCAAGACTTAAAAGGCTGTTTTAAATGGTTCCTTTGTTAATGTTAAGTTTTAGAGTATCCCAGACACAGCGATGGGGATATCATTGACCAGGGCTGCCCAATGGACCATGGTCAGCTCCAGTACTGCAAAGCTGGCATCCACACCAATGAATGAGTCCTTGTTGAAAGAAATCCTGCACTTTGTGGAGCACTTTAGTTCCCAACACCCACAGGAAGCTGAACATGTGTTTGAGGAGCCACTCCAGTGGAGTACCACTTTAGTGCCGTCTGATTTCAAAACAGACTACGACATCAGGTTGGTCTAATCATGAAGTGGGCAGCTGGCTGGCTCTCAGTATTATGTGTCTGTGCAGGATTTGCTGTCACCATGGTCTCCAAATGTTTTTACCTTAGACATACTCAAAGCTGCATGTGGACTGTAATTAATTTGTTTTTCAGCTTCAGTAAGATTGAGAACGTTCCACTGTATTTCATCAGAAGTACAAAAACAAAGACTCAGATCTCCATTAAGCATTTCAGGCAATTAAAGTTTCTTTTTTGTTTTATTTCCTACTCAGTGACTCAGATGTTCAGTCCCACGAAAGAGATAGTGAGGGCCATCCACTCCTGCAGCTCTCTCCACCGACTGTTTATGTACGCAGCTTCAGCCAGCTCTCTAAACTGCTTCATCTGGCAGATGATAAGAAGTTGGTGGAGGTTCGGGCATGTCTAGAAGGTAAATTTGAGTCCAATTTGCATCCTAAGCAGTCCAACCACCAGCATTCCTCCATAACCCACAGACTTAATGTGTTTGTCCTCCTTGTTACTGTGTACAGCCATCCAATTATGCCACCATTGGTAATTCTTTCTCTGAACTAATATATATTTCTTTAACAGATGGACACATGATGAATATAGTAATACTTATTTCATACTGCCAGTGGATTTGTTATGGAGAGATAATATTAGCTTAGTTTTGAAAAGAAACAAAGTACAGTCAAAGCCAGCTGTTTTTATAGTTCAGAATGAATCCAACTCATAGCATTTGAATTTGAATCGCTAAACCTCCCCTCTTTTGTTGTTCAGAAAACAAAGAGCCCCTGGTTAAGATTCTTGGTAGGAGCTTTTCCTCTGACCTGGCGATAGAAGCCCATGACGATGCAGTAAGTGTGGTAGACAGGACGAAGGAGGAAGGCTTATCTAAGGACTTGGAGGTCAAGGTCAAACTGTTTCAGTTGTTCCAAGACATGGACAAACAGATCCTTGACAAGCTTCTTAAAGACATATCAGAGTGAGTGCTCCACAATATTTCCATTTAGACATGTTCAAGCACATTTGAAACAGCCTATCTGATTGGACTAGGAAGCATATTGAAAAAAGTAACTACTAATGAATTATTGTTTTGTTTTCCTTAATATTCACAAAAGACAAGTAAGGCTGAACCCCAAAGCAGTGAAGAATGAAGTGGAAATCCTTCAAATGTTCTGCGGTGGAGGGGATAAAGGGCTGTTGAAGTCGCTGCGATACACATCAGGTTTGAATCAGTTCCACATTTTACTGGAATACGAGGAAAGCAGTCACTGTTAACTCTAATGCTGCATAAAAGCTGTGTTCTGCTGCTCTCAAAGACATGAGAGACAGATTCCAGTTTACAAAGTCATTTTTCAGCTCAGGTATTTTGCTTCATTGCATTGCATTTAGCAGCATGCACACATAATGACACATTTTATTCTATTCTACAGAAAAAGCAAACAAACAAAAAAACCCCCATTCAAATCCGATTTATATTGCAAGTATAACTATAGACATCATAACCAATGATATCATGCTGCACTGTTAGATGTCAGTAGATTAGCTACTGTAGGAAACATCAAAAACATGAAATTTAGACTGTGCCCCATGATGGCTGCACCAGCTGGTGTGGTTCAACTACTGTTTGCGTAAAAAGAAAATTGTTACACACTATATTTTTACTTTAATTCAAAACAATTTATATAGTGCCAAATCACAACCATCACCTTTATTTTGTAAGCTAAGCACCTAAAATAATACAGAGAAAACCTCAACAATCAGACAGCCCCTCTATGAGCAAGACAGCAGAGAAATTTAAGTGTTTTAATATATTAATATTTCATACTTTAAGGCTGCCTGTTTGTTTAAGGGAGATGAACAACACATTATAATTTTGCATAATTATATCACAGATGATAGACTAAATAAATAGATTTTAGGTAGATGCTTGTGCATTCTTAAAGTCCCTTCACTTAATTTATTTAAAAGTATTTTATAGCATATAACACCTTTAACTCCAGAAAATCATAAATCAAAATATGGATATTACCTGTCCACAGATTCATGGTGACATAGCTGCTCTTTTAACTGTTTGGTATCTTCGCTTTGTTTGGTTGTTGTTGAAATGGTTTACATGATTTTCTGGCTGAGATTCGGAGGTTTCTATGGACACTACTCACGTCGGCACTTATATTTCTGACCTCTTGTTATAACCGATTAAACGCGATCTCCTCCCTTTTGCCCCCATTTTTCTGGGCATGGGTGCTTAAAAAAAACAAACATCTGTCTCCTATTTTTGTGTCACATAGGAAAGAAGCATCAATACCTGATAAGAGACTTATTAATTTGGCCTTGCTGTGTATTATTGTGGTGTTTGGTGCAGTTTTCTTGTTTTGTGGGGTTGTTGTTTTTTTCAAGTGGAGATGAATATCTCTAACAAGTTCATTTGTTCACATTTGCATATCTTAATTTTTAAGAGAAATGTGTTTGAGTTTGTATACTATATGCATATAAGGCAACCATTTCCTTTTTCAGTATTTTTGTGTGGTGCATTTTTCTCTGTTTTAACAAGAGGCACAAAGTACATTTAAGTCGACCTAAGATGGTTTGTTTTAATTTTTACATGGTCTTACTGAGGTGATGCAAAGTGAAACAGGCATTCTTTTTTTTTTGGTAATGTGCTGGAAAAGCTTGAAAATGGACCTTGAAAGTGCTTGAATTTGATGCTCAAAAATGCGTATGAACCCTGGTTAGAACCCTAACTTGAGTTCAGGAGATGAGGCTTGAAGCTGAATTCTTTTTTTCTGTGAAATAAACTCGAAAATCAACGGACTGTACCTTTAACCATTTCCAAGGTTATTAAGTTGGCTTTCTTGTTTTTGTTTTCAGACTTTCAATTTTCAAATGGCTATCGTGCCCCCCTGTGGAGACAGGTGCAGGGTGACATTTGCTACCTTGTGATTGAGCCCTGTGACACTGAAACCCTCTACATTACCTGTAGCACTGCTGGGAGTTTTCTCAATGGGGTAAGACTAGAAGTGAAAGGTACGGAAGAGGATTAGGGCCACTGGAAAAAAAAAGTGGGCACGTCTTTTTTTTTCTTCTTTTCCTGAATTCTGAGAAAAAAGTCAGAATTCTAACTTTTTTCTCAGATTTTTTTTCCAGTGGCCCTAATCCTCTTCCGTAGAAAGGCAGTGTGGTCCACATTGTGATCTTTTATATTTCTATGTAAATATGACTTAAAACATAATCATTTCATTTTCACACAAGCTTTCAGATATGTTCTAACCTCAGCTCAACTGTAACTTTAACTAACAACAGCTGACATGTGAGCCACAATAAATTGTGGTTTTTGGAATAAAAAAAAGTTAATTTAACTTTGTTTTCACAGGGCATAAAACAGGAGGGGGAGGAGAATGGATATGAGCGAACAAGTGATGCTTATGAAGACCTGGTAACACTTCTGAAGAGCAGATCTCCACATTTTGCTGATAAAATAAACCAGGTAGAGTAGAATTATAGCAATTAACATAAACACATTAAGGTGTGTCTTTTTTTTTTGCTGTGAATTGTAACTCTCTAAGCAAAAGTGTGTGGGTTCTCAAATGCCTCTTTGTCTTATGAACCTTCTCTCTAATCCTGTGATTTTATGACTGATGCTGTGTGATTCATATCTGTACACAGAGTTGGGATTCTGTAATCCAGGCTAAAAAATTTCGTTAGAGACCAAACAGACAGCAAAGCAGGGTATGCTTCTGGACATGACTTCAATGATTGAGCAGTTGTTAGTATATGAACCTGCAGTGTCCCTGTTTTTTTTTACTTTTTATCAGACTTTGCTAATCAGTCAATAGTCTGCACCAACTCCCAGTTTATATTAGCATGTTGTACTACTCTCAGCCATTTAAGCTGAGTGAATGAATGTGAATTTTTTGCAATAGTGCAATACTATACATCTGTATATATGCCCAGATATACTGATGATAAGTGGACTACTGGAACTACTACTTGTCCATGTATGCCTTATACATGGACAAGGACTGACAACACAGAATTGATGGATGCTACTATTCCAGCCAATGCAGTAAGAGATCAGTTATCTTTAACACATGTGGGAACTATGGATGAACACAAAAGCCAACATCCACACTGCCCAAGAAGCACCTGGCAGCTCACTGCAATGACATCAATAAAAGATGAAGCTGGAGTTTAAGAGGCTATTGCACAGTGGAAACAGTAGTGAGCAATATGGACATAATGAACCAACTGTAGTAAAAGAGACCAGCAGAATTGAACTAGTTGATACCCAGCTGCCTACAGGGACAGAAGGATCTAATCTTTATCAGAGGAAAAAGATTGTGCCCAACCTCAAGTAGCCACTCAACCAAGAGCAGGAGTCCCCCGGCTCACTGGCAAAATCCCATCAGTGAGGGAACATTACATCACCAGGATCATTAGCGAGGATATCAAGATGTCATTCAGACTGGGAACGTGTAGGCGAATAGCTGCAAAGAGAGGGAAGGTGATCCAAACTTGCTAGAAGATAGAATATCAGATAAAAAGTGCAGCTGCAAGTACCTTCTTATCCCACAGGCCAGTGGGAACTGAGGTGAAGTGAAGGCCTGCCATAGCCAAGTACCTCTAGAAGGTAAAAAAGGTTCTGAAAAGCAAACTGAACAGCAGGAATAAGATCATATGCTGATAGGGCATATGTATTGATGGAATAATAAGCTGGCCACAGGAGGTGATAGGTGGCATTGATGCCAAGACATAAAAAACTCCTTACAGTGCATTGAGGTCTCCACCTGAAGTCCGTGAAACCAACCCCCCTCTCTCTCTCCCTGCTTTCCTGTCTTTCTTCACTGCATCTGTCCAAATAAAGGCTAAAAGCAAAAAAAGGACAGCACAGAGACATTGTGTATAGGAAACATCTGTGCCGCATATGGACTAGACGTCCCCAAGTATCAATGGGAGAAACCACCAAAGTTGGCTGAGAACAACAGGGCTAATTTCCTGTAGTACTTTTGAGTTCCAGGCAGACAAGTACGAATTTGTCCATTTCTCATATAGTAGAACTGGAGAAAGTTGGTTAGCCTAGTAAAGTCAAACTGTGGGTTTGTATATTGACATACGTTTCCAATAGCACTTTGTGTTTTATAAAACACAAGCCAATGAAAAAAGCAATTGGGCATGCTTGGCTCTAGCTAATGCACAAACACAGCCCAAATAAATAAGTCCATATATTGTTGAGTACGGGCTCTTATGTCAATTTTGTGTTTTTAATTATAACTTTTTACTCTTTCGTGGTTTTTATATGAGTCTTCCTTGAGTGGCATGACCAAGACTTTGTCAGACATAGAGTTGCAAAAATGGATGGAAAATACAGCACGCTGATTGACAAGAAGTCAAAGAAATGCTAATCAGCTTAATCAGAATAGCTTTTTTTATATAAGCAAGAATTTGAGAAATGTACAGTCAGACTACAAAGCACTTTACAGTCAAATTTCGCTTGTTTTGTTGCAAATTGGAAGAGGTATTTACACTCATTCTTCAACTTCTCGCTTTCCCCCTTACCAGCAGGCTTCTGCAGTTCAAGAACTATCAACAAAAAAGGAAAAGACTGTGAATGAGCAACTACAGCTTGAGCTGCACACAACACGTAGGAACATATATGAACCAAGACCAAGTGGTATCTTGTCTACATGTGGGTATGTGATGATTCCTCACTTAAGAATTCTTCTGAATATTCATTGCATTGCAGGTATTCTTCTTGAAGAGCAGATGAACTTTGATGACCATGATGCCAAGTCTTTAATGCATGTGTTTAGTGTATCTGCTAAGATGTTATAAAAACATCGTTATATGGTTTAGAAATTCAAGGGAAACCCTCTTTGCTCTCTGCTAAACACAAAACTTAGGAATAAGTATGAGAAAAGAATCCCCAAAAGATCTATCAAATTTGGTCTTTGATTGATAAATAGATCTAGCAAGGGCTGAGCTGTTGCAGCTTTACCTCAGGATATTTGTACCCATCTGAGGAGAAACTGGTCTTTTTAATCTTAATTGCTTAAAAAATGCTGAACCCTGTCCTGAATTGTTAAATAATGATTATGCCAGAAAAATGACCATCTCAAAATAGAAGTAGGTATAATGAGTCTTATTTCACATCATTACAGTAAAACAGAGGAAAATAAAGGCCATAAGAGTTCTGAAGAGGAGGAAAAAAGTCTTAGACAAGGAGCCAAGAGCAAAATAAAAGCAGAATTCTCTGCATCTTCTTCACCTGGACACATGTCCCCCCAAAAACGGTAAGATCTCTTTTGTCAAAACCTACAAGGGTTCCTTCTTGCACTGCAGCTGGGCTAAATTAAACTAAGCAGAGGTTAAAAGTGCAAGGGATCTGATTGTAGCCATGAAGCAGCTATAATGACTCTTATTTCACCTCATTATAGTAAAACAGAGGAAAATAAACCCCTTAAGAGTTCTGAAGATGAGCACAAAAATCTAAGACAAAGAGCCAAGAGCAAGACGAAAGCAGAATTATCTGCATCTTCTTCACCTGGACACGTGTCTTCCCAGAAACTGTAAGTTTTCCTTTTAAGAGTTTCCTCTAGATCTGCAATTGGGGTAAATTCAACCAAGACGTTAGACATATAGGGTTTTGATTGTATGTCTAATTAAAAAGGCAGAAGTTGCTCTTGTGTATTTTAGGAAGACATCAGCAGGAGCCCTGCCAGGGGAACTTTTCAGTGAGAGCTCCACTGAGAGTGAAGAGGAAGAGGAGCAGCCATATCGCCATCCAGAGACTAACACAGACCTGCCCTCTGAATACTGGCAAATCCAGAAACTGGTTAAGTATCTCAAGGTATGATAAGTTCACTCTGCACAACAGAAGCAAACTCAGGTTTCACAAAAACCTCTTTGTGTGTGTGTGTGTGTGTCTGGACGCCACACAGCACAGTTATTTATAGTTTGCCCAGTAGTCATTTTATAATATCATTACCATTAGATGCTGAAACCTACCATGAGCCAAACTGAACACCAGGAATTCAGCAAATCATTTTTTTTCTATCAGTGTTAACCAGCACAACGCTAAACACTTAAAGTACAAGGCTGTGGCATCAATGAAACAGCTCCAGCATGTGTAGCATTATGAAAAAAAACAACAGAGTAAGAGGGAAGAGCAGTATAAGAGAATGGAGAATTCTTAATGTTATTTCCTCCTCTCCTACTTTTTAATTCATTTGTGTTTGAAATTATTGTTTCAGGATGGTGACCAGATAGTCACTGTTGACACTCTTTGTGCCATGATGGACTTTAATTTGATGCAGGAGTCATGCCAAATGGCTATCCAGGACACAGGTGGCCTTAAAGTCCTCCTTAACTTGCTGGATACAGATGAACACAAATGCAAAGTGAGTTGCCATGACAAAGTTGGACCTGCATGGCCTGCTGGCATGAACAGAGCTGGCCATGTGTGCCAGCCTGTGTTTTAGTTTCAGAAACATGAGTGCAAGGTAGAAAGCATGCTGTTTAAAAAATGGGGTAGCAATTATTCTATAGCATTCCTAATGAGATGTGTGGGTTGGTGCTTTTCAACTGGGTTGTACTGCAACATTTTATCTACTTTTAGTGGAAAGTTTTGCTACTTTTTTGGCTACTAGAGACCTCTTGTAGGCATAAGTTTCTTTATCATAAAACAAACATAATTTTTAACTGGTTATATTTAATATTAATGTGTGTTCTTGTGATTAGATCGGATCTCTAAAAATACTGAGAACCATCAGCCACAACTCGCAAATCCGTCGGGTTATTGTTGACATGAAAGGCGTGCAGAGCATAGTGAAGATCCTGGACTCACCAGTCAAGGAACTGAAGGCCTTAGCTGCCGAGACCATCGCTAACGTGGCCAAGTTCCGCAGAGCAAGAAGAAATGTCAGGTTATATGGTGGTATCAATAAACTGGTGAGTGTAAGCAGAGTAAAATGCAAGTTCAGAGTGTGACATGGCTCAAGCTCTACAATCCCATGGTGAGGAATGCAGCAGGAAAAAACACTGCAGATTTGAGCCTGATCTTTCTGTACTGGTAATAACGAAAAATGTCCAACAGTGGCAGATTTTCCTTGAAAACACAGGTCAGCTTATTTATGATGTAGTATTTCTTTGTAATAACCTCAGAAAACCTGAAAACTTTGAGAAAAATTCTGTTTTATTCTGATGAAATCCATATATTAACATAGTTCAAAGGTTTTTTTTTGTTGTTTTGGCTTCCTTGAAGTAAAGAATTATGTTCCCTTTTCACACAATAGATGCCTGATAGTGGTCATCAGTTTTTTTTTTAAATTAGAAAGTGGGTGCTGGGTACCAGATAGAATGTCTCCTACATCCTCTGACCTGCATTTGTGATTATTGATGGAGGGATCTTTGACTGGACTGCCTTCCTAATTTAGCCACCATGTCTTGTTTATTTTGTTCAGCTCCAAATCAAATGAACACAGAATGATGGCTTTAAATGGTCACACTGGGCTTTTCAGCATCAACATCTATCCTGACAGTTTTCCACTCCTAACTTCTCTGTTGTTTTAATTCTCCCTGAATGAAATGTTCTAGTAACAGAACTTTAATCCCACCCATCATGACCAAAAATGAGCTATTTCCATCTGGAACCATCAATTATTACCCAAATCTAGCAAATAAATTTTTTGAGTTTAGTTCTTGAATTTGTGTTAGGCTCACAGATCTTATATGTAGAGAATATCAGATTAAATACAGAGTGTGTTTGCTTGTCTGCACACAGCTTCATCTGTGTGTTTATATACATGTAAGTTTTGGGGTGTCTATATCTCCAATCAGGTAAAGCTGCTGGACTGCCTTCCTAATTTCGCCAGCCTTACTCCCAGCCAGGAGGAGGATATAGAGGTGGCCTGTTGTGGGGCTTTAGCATTATGGAGCTGCAGCAGGAGCACCAAGAACAAGAAGGCCATTCGGAAGGCTGGGGGTATCCCTCTGCTGGGACGCCTGCTCAAGTCTCCACTTCAGAAAATGCTTATTCCAGTGGTTGGCACCCTACAGGAATGTGCTTCAGAGGTGAGAGGGGCCTAGGATTGACAACAAGTCGTCAAATTAAAACATCTATTCAAAGTGTTAAAACAAATACTGCAAATCATTTTTATTAAATGACAATGCCAGTAATTTCCCTTTCTTTTTTATTGTAAATACATTTATAGAACTGATAATAGTTTTGCATTTTCTAATTAGTTTTTATTTTTATTTCATTTTAACTTTAAAAAAAATTAAAATTTAGTTTCAGAGTTAACTTTCTTATTTACATTTTCTTTGTTGTTGTTTAAAAATGTTTAGTTTTTAGTTTCTGCTGGTTTTCTACTAGTTTCAAAGCTTGTGACCATAGGTGAGGGTAGGGACGTAAATAGACCGGTAAATCGACAGCTTTGCTTTCACATTTAGCTTTCTCTTGACCACGACGGACGAGTACAGCAGCCGCAATCTATTTGTCAATCTTCTGCCCCTGTCTTCCCTCAATCAAGGGAACAAGAATCCCTCCACTTGGGACAGCAACGAGCCCCTTATCTGGAGGGGTCAAAATATTTACCCTATTTCTGCTGATGGCCATGGCCTTAGACGTGTAGGAGTTAATTCTCATATTCACTGGTTCATGCTCGACTGTGAATTGCTCCAGTGTGAGCTGGAGACCACCGCCTGCAGCCAACAAGACCACATGAGATACTGGGTGCCACGAACCGTAACTTTCCGATGCTTGGTTGTTCATACAAATTCTGTGCTTAAAGGTTATGAACAAAATGTGTGACATAGGAGAGCACTGGATGAGCACAAAACAATTCTGACTTATTGTCATTCTTTCCTTAACTCTCCCCACAAAGTTGGAAGCATGAACTTGTCAGAAATGCTTTGGTATGCTGAAAATTTTTTAATTCCTTCTACTGGAACTAAGGGGCAAAGCCCAAGTCCTGAAAAACAACCACACACCATAATCCCCCATCCACCAAACTTTACACTTGGCACAGTGCAGTTAGTCAAGTATCACTCCAACCACCAAACCAGACTCTTCCAGCCAGAGAAGCATGATTTTTCACTCCAGGCATGCTTTACAACATGGCATCCAACACTTTGCATTGCACTTATAGATGTAAGGCTTAATTGGAGCTCCTCGGCCATGGAAAACAAATCCATGAAGCTCTCTATGCACTGTTCTTGAGCTAATACCACTAATAGTTGACTGTCGGCTGTCTAGTAGCTAGGAAGTATTCATGGCTGGACTTGTTGCACAGGTGGCATCCTATCACAGTGCAACGCTGGAATTCACTGAGCTCCTGAGAGCAACCCATTCTTTCTTTCTAATGTTTATAGAAACAGTGTGCATTCCTAAGTGCTTGATTTTATATACCTGTGACCACAGAAGTGATTGGAACACCTACATTCAGTGATTTGGATAGATGAGTGAATACATTTGGCAATATAGTGCAGGTCCAATAACAGAACACCATTTGGTTTTACTATTGTTGCCTATATGAGTGTGGAAGTCTCCTAGTAGGAAAACAGAGGCTCCAGACAGAGCACTGTCGAGCACACCACCCAGCAACTCCAAGAAGGGTGGATACTATGGGTACACTGGGTACTCCAAGCGCAAACAACATCCAGGACCTATTCCCTGGCTTGCAGGTGCAGGGATCAAACGCTCTTGTCCACTGATTAAAACTCTAATTCAAGGATGCCCACCGCAGCCCACCACCTCCCATTGAAGGCAACTCTAGACTAGAACAGAGTCCAGTCCTTCTCTAGGAGACTGGTTCCATAGCTCAAGCCATGTGTTGAGGTGAGGCTATATCTAGCCAGTATCTCTCAACCTCACACACTAGTTCAGGCTCCTTCCCCACTAGAGAGGAGACTGGGAGGCTGGGACTCAGTCGCCAGCCTCAATAGCCACCAATTGGTCCTCCATGGCCTTCACTCTTGGCTGCTGCCTGAGACACACTGAGCCTAACCCTACAGCACCTCATGGTTCATTCATGGTTATGTGATCTGTTTATTCTTGTGTCACTACAGGAGAGCTACAGGAATGACATTCAGACTTTAGGCATGATCAAAGATTTGGTCAGAAACCTAAGCAGTGACAACGATGAGCTACAAATGCACTGTGCCAGTGCTATCTTTAAGGTACCGTGTTTCTTGTCTGTGTCTTGGATCCATTGGAGAATAAAGGATTTGGACTAAAAGAGTTCTATACAGTGTTAACATAGCTTTCACTTCTTTCTTTTTGCTCTGCAGTGTGCAGAGGATAAGCAAACCCGTGACCTGGTGCGCAAGTATAAAGGTCTGCAGCCACTGGTCTCACTGCTGCATAAAGCAGACAACAAGCAACTTCTGGCTGCTGCTACTGGAGCAATATGGAAATGTTCCATAAGCCAGGAGAATGTAACTAAGTATGAATACCTCAGACAGCACAGCGGTACCACTCATTAACACACACAGATTTTAAAAGAGAATATAAAAGAGACACAAAGAACAATGTATTCATAACTTTTTAGTGTTCGTTATTAGATGTAACAGATTAGTATGACTTTGACAAATCTCTTGATGAAATAGTTTGATAGCAGTAAAACACTGAATCGTCCACATATGCCCATGCCTTTCGAACATATGTTTGCCAGAATGATGCAGTCTGTGAACACATGAGTAGCAGCGGTGGATATAGAACGCATCCTGCCGACTTCTGTGCATGAGGGACATTATACCATCACCACATGTTATTTTTATAGATTTCAGTTTTTTCCACAGCTAAACAAAAGGATCAGCGTGGATGCTGATTGCATAGACGTCAGGATGTGTTGGTTATTCCCTTCAGTTTAGCAAATGAACTCATAAGCTAGTCTGTTGTAATAATTGTTATGATTTAAAAAAAAAAAAGTACTATATGAAGTTGAAAGCTTTTTCCTGAGGTGAGAAAATGCATTTTTTCTTATGTGTAGTTCAGATTTTAGTGGAATTCTAAAAATAATTAGAAAAAGGGTTCAGTAGCACTCACAAGGCTTTCTGCACTTCATATATCATAACTGACACAATGAAAGCTTAACTGGCCATGACTAATTTAGCAGCTTAAAACACTTGTTGTCAGTACAGGGTCTCTGCCTCACTTAATGAATTGTCACACTATAAAACAGTTATCCAGCTACCGATAATGATAATAATAATAACAGAAGAAGCGCTCAGACAGTGCAAACCTCAGCCAAGGCAGCTCACTCTCTGGGCTGTATTTACTTTCAAGGAAACAGTATTGTATTTTGTTCCTATCGTTTTCTTTGTTCTTTGAACGTGAGGTCAGAGGTCAAATGTTACATGATATTTGGATGAAAACTATAAAGTAATATTTAGAATTCCCATATGCCAGTATCACTTCCTAAATGTTTCCACTACAAACAATGGCAGTAGAATTTTAAGCAGTTTACGACATAAAAGACATTTTATGAACATTTGACCATGAAAGAGAGGTGAGAGGTCCAAAGTAATGTGATATTTAGAATCTCTTATATGCTGTTATCATACAAACAATGGCAGTAACAAACATAGTTTTAAATAGGTCTTTGTACGGTACTTTCTCTATGTTGACAATACACTCTACACTTGAAGCTATTTACCAATTTTTGACCAATTAATTATCAACTCAACCTTTGAGACCTCGGAGGATGTTAGCCAAACTTTAATGGATAGTAAACATGACCCCACTCTACAGCCTTAGACATTTTTATAAGGATTATAAAAACAATTTTAGTGTTTACAGAAAGAATGACATGCATGCATGCACACACGCACAAACACTTTCACGTACATAACCTCCATGGGAGAAGAAATGATGCCATTAATCTTATGTAAAGCACATTTAGTGACACTACAAAGACTAAAAAACACTTTGGTTGTCCTCACTCTAACTTTAACTTATCACAAAGGTTGACAGCGTTCTCTCATTTTGTGGTTTGGTTTCCGTGTGTTGTGTTATGTTGTGTTTTTTGGATGACATGCACAGCTGGATATGAATGAAGGTGAAATTGGCCGCCTCTTCGGGAGGAAACCAGCATGATGTACAGCAAATGTTTTTAATTCCCACTTGAATGTGTAAGTGGATCTGTTTTTTCGAACTCTCTCAGGCTTATCACTTAACCTTCTAGGACCTGGCGTCCACATATTTGGACATCACATTTTGGGTTATTTAGACCAAAATACTCAATTTTGCTCGACAAGGGCCTGATATCCACTTACAAGGACATTATACTGCTACTGTTCTATCAAAATTTTAAACGAATATCCTCATATGTGGCTCTTATTTTTCTTAAAAACAAAAATAAGGCCCCAATGTGACCAAATATCAAAGAGAAATGAAAAATGCATGCCGTAGAGGAGTGCGGGTCTTAGGAGGTTGAAATGTCTAGGTCAGGCAAAAGTTTGGAATGAAGCGACAGAGCCATTACTGTCAAAAAGGAAAGGCTGTTAATGGTAACAGGGTTTTAGGGGCATGCGCTCATTTCAGAATCAGTCACAGGCTGAGTGGCGTACTGAAATGACAATCATTTTTGAATATGTTTTGTTACAGGAGTATTGAGAGGGAAGTCGACTTTCTTCTCTTTTCCATCATTAAGTTCATGGTCAAATGAGACCCTGTGGCCCACTGCAAACAACAGGATGTTTTTTTCTTTTCTGTGACTGATGATTTACATGGTCTGGACAGCAGCACATATTAGCCATTTTCTTGATTAATGATAATACAGACATTGATTCCATGGTGCAGTTAAAAGGCAAAACTGGAGCCACACAGTGTGCTGGCTGTTGACATTTTACATTTATTTTTGACTTGGTTTTCTTCCCATTGTAGATATGCATGTGTTTTCCTAGTATTTCATGCTGGATTTAGTCAGAAACGGCATGAAAGGAGAAGGGGAGTAGAGGTGGGTTGCAGTGTGGCTTGCAGATGCAACTAAGTCAATGCTAAGTTTGAGTAGTATGCCCTGCATGGGGTTCTAGACATAGTGATAGTCATCAGTCTGTTGTTCAAACCACTTCACACCGTGGTCCAGACATGGTTCAGACTAGTGAATGGATTAAAAAGTGAGATAAGAAGTACTTTATTCATCCCCTGACTTTCCACCTATGTATTTTTTTGCTGCCAATGGTAGCACAAATGTTTACAGTTCCCAGTCTAGCACAACCTGGTAAACACTACTAAACTCTTAGTGTTGTTTTACATTCTTTGGTTAATATAATTAATTGCTAAATTATTCTAAGTGATATCATACAACCCCAGTTTTGTCTTCTTTCCTTAAAGGTTTCAAGAGTACAAAGCCTTGGAGATCTTGGTGAATCTACTAACTGATCAACCCGAAGAAGTCTTGGTCAATGTAGTGGGAGCCCTGGGAGAATTTGCCCAGATACCTGCTAACAAGGCTGCCATCCGTGAGTTTGGAGGCATCAAACCACTAGTTAAGTTGCTCACAAGCCCAAACCAGGTATCTAGATTTTTTTTCTATTTTTGCATTAATGGTGATGCCATGTTTACAACTTGCTCCTTTACCGATTCATCTTCGTGTAATCTAACCAGGCGCTGCTTGTGAATGTTACCAAAGCAGTGGGTGCCTGTGCAACAAATAAGGATAACATGGTGTAAGTCTGTCTCTTTCTGTACATCACAAGTACAATTTACACAAGACAAACTGCCTGTTAAAATGTGATGTGTCTGACTCATATATTCATACACTCACATATTCTTGACAATACGGTCATACCGTTTTACAAAAGAATGACATCAAGTCAAGGATCTAAACACGGTATCATTAACTGGTCATGCATTGATGCTTCAAGAAATCTCCTGTTTTTTACATTTGTAATTATGCAGGTAGGTTACCCTGTTATCCCCGGCTTAATGACAGGTTTTAAAAGCTTTGTTTATTGTACCTGCTGTGTTAAATGTGGTTGTGGTTTAATTCCCAGTGTTTTACTATCGGCCTGCAGTCACTGTTAGGAGGTGAGCTGGTCAGACTAACATACCTAAACCTAAATACAACTTAATGTCAGAATTCACGTTGTTAGTTATCTATTAGTGCTAACTAACAATAAACCCATTACATGTGTTTGGGATAAAAAGCCCAATAAAAAATTGTTAGTATGATAAAATATAGCCAGTTACTGTGGGGAGTTTCACACAGTGGGCAAAATGTGTTTACAATTGTTTATTTGTTTGTTCATTCCGTCTTTCATTCCCTCTTTTCTCACAACACTTCCATGTCTTTCTCTCTCTTCAGAATCATTGACCAGCTTGATGGAATCCGTCTGGTGTGGTCGCTGCTAAAAACCCCCAGTGCAGATGTTCAGTCTAGTGCTGCTTGGGCTCTTTGTGCATGCATTGAAAATGCAGAGGTATGTATTTCTTTAGTTGTCTGTGACTTAAAACTGGGTCTTTTGTGTCTCCTGTTTGTGTGAAGTGAAGCACATATTTATCCTGTAAACCAAAGAGTTCTGCAGTGTTTTTGCCAGACTGAGTAAATATCCTGTGGCATGGCTTCTGATTTCCCAGCTGAAAATCTTCTCTGAACATGCTACCAGCTCCAGAGGCACACAGTTGGGGTGGCTGTAGCTCAGAGGACAGAGCAACCATGCACAGAATAACATTATATTCATTTGTAACCGTGGTATGTTAAAAGCATAGAAAACATATAAACTTATGAAATGCTGTAAATTAAATATTGATGTACCCACTGTGTCCAAATCCAGTGGACTACCACCTTTGAACCTCTAGCTCAGCAGTTTGGACATTTTTGTGTTGTTATTGTGTGCCAATATTTGAACAAGGTTATGCTAAGTTGTGTGGTTAGCAAGGCCAATCCATATTTTGGACCAGTGTAGATTCCAGTTAAATTGAGCTTTAACACAGAAAATAATTTAAGCATCAGTTACTCGTGTTGTTTGTCAGAGTCCACTTCAGTGATTTGAAAGTTGATAGATCGATTTATAGATAGATAGATGATAGATAAAAATTAAAATTAAAAAGAAAAAAAATGTGGAGGAGTTCAAGTATCTCGGGGTCTTGTTCGCGAGTGATGGGAGAAGGGAGCCGGAGATCGACAGACGGATTGGGGCTGCAGCTGCAGTAATGCAGACGCTGCACCGGTCCGTCGTGGTGAAGAGGGAGCTGAGTGTAAAGGCAAAGCTCTCAATTTACCGGTCGATCTACGCCCCTACCCTCACCTATGGCCACGAGCTGTGGGTAGTGACCGAAAGAACGAGATCGCGGATACAAGCGGCAGAAATGAGCTTCCTCCGAAGGGTGGCTGGCCTCTCCCTTAGAGATAGGGTGAGAAGTTCGGCCATCCGGGAGGGGCTCAGAGTGGAGCCGCTGCTCCACATCGAAAGGAGCCAGCTGAGGTGGTTCGGGCATCTGACAAGGATGCCTCCTGGGCGCTTCCTGAGTGAGGTGTTCCAGGCATGTCCCACCGGGAGGAGGCCCCGGGGCAGACCCAGGACACGCTGGAGAGATTATATCTCTCGGCTGGCCTGGGAACGCCTTGGTATTCCCCCGGATAAGCTGGAGGAGGTGGCTGGGGAGAGGGAGGTCTGGGCCTCTTTGCTTAGGCTGCTGCCCCCACGACCCGGCCTCGGATAAAGCGGATGAAGATGGATGGATGGATGGATGGATGGATGGATGGATGGATGGAAGAAAAAAAATGTAAATGCTTGCATTCTGTTTTTATTTACATTTTAAAAGGCATCCTGATATTTTCTGGAAACAGGGTCGGGCTTTGTTAGTACTTATTCACTGGATCCACTGGACTGGATTCTTAGGACTGCTCCCCTATTGATCATCTTCTGTGTTCATTTGCAGCTAATAACAGACTTTTTGACTCTAGGATGCAGGAGAAACTGCACGCTCGCTCATCGGTGGATTCCAACTGATTGTTAAATTGCTGAGCTCAACAAACAATGAGGTGCTGGCAAGTATTTGTGCTGCCATCTGCAAAATAGCCAAAGATGAGGAGAATCTGGCAATCCTCACTGATTTCGGGGTTGTCCCATCGCTGGCCAAGCTGACTAACACAGTAAGAACACCTCACAGCTGGAGAAAAACAACAGGGTTGTAGTGTTGTTGTCACTATTCATATACTGTCTTTATGCTGAGTTTAGGTGCTCTTTAATCACTCACTGCTGTATGAATCCAGCTAATGAGGGGTGCATTAGTAGACACAACTTGTTCTGGGCAATGTAAAAAATGCTGTCTGGGATTCAGTAGCGTCTTATTTCTCTCCAGACTCATGACAGGCTCCGTCACCATCTTGCTGATGCCATCGCACAGTGCTGCATGTGGGGCAGCAATAGGGCATCATTTGGTGAGGCTGGAGCTGTGGCACCACTTGTGCGTAACCTTAAGTCGAAAGAAGGCTCGGTACAGCGGAGCACAGCCATGGCCCTGTATCAGCTGTCAAGGAATCCCAACAACTGTATTACCATGCATGAAAAAGAAGTAGTTCAGGTCAGTTACAGTGCTGTGGTACCTAGATATCTGACTCCAAAATTCAGTCACATTCAAACTGCTTTTTTGTTTCCTCCATTTAGACTTACATTTTTATTAGATTTTTTTTAACGGGTGGTAAGAATGTGCCAATTTAAGAAATACTTTTTAAATCTGTGTCTATATTTGCCCTTATTAATGTACCAGTTAAGAGTTGCAACACTACTCCATAATGTATATTTGGATTTCAATCACATGAAACACAAATGTTTCACACACACTCCTCGACACTGAGCAGACTGCTTTTGTATTTTTCTACAAAATAATGTGGTTATAAGTAGAAGAACAGCAGTTTTTTAGATTTTAACCGGACTTATTCTGTAAGTTCACAGCTTTTTCATCCACAGGCTAGCTCACTTCATCTTCTGGTTTTTCTGGGAAAATCCTAGGAATGCCTTGCCTCTGCTTCTTTGCTAACCACACCGATGTGTGGACTGGTGTATTATAATGCATCTCATGCTTTGAAATGTGATGTGTTTCTGGTGTTTTAATTCAGTTTTGAGAAACACTCTTTAGTAAATGAGATTTGTTGGGAATACATTCTTCTGCTGGTTGTCAGCTCTGTCCTGTATACTTCCACAGCCACTGATCCACATGATGGGATCCGATGACGAGGAGCTTCAAGAAGCTGCTGCCGGCTGTGTGCGCAGCATCCGACTACTGTACATGGCTAACAGGAATGCTGAGTTATTCACTTTTAGAAACTGATCACAGCAACACCCCTGGATATGTAAGAGGGACTATACAAAAATGATCAGCGCAGTTATGTAATGTGTTACTTTAAAGAACTGTGTTTTTCCAGGCTTATCAAATTTCGTTTGGACCATTTAATTGTTAGAAAAAAAATTCCTACACTTTCTGCTCTAATAACGAAAGTGTTCACTGAACTGTCTGAACTGTCTTTCAGATATATTCTATCTGTTGGTTTCAAATAAACTGCTTTACCTTGATCGACGAGTGTATATTTGTTGGCTTTCTTGTTTCGATTTCAACAGGGAACTTTGATCCTGAGCTCCTACTTTACAGCTCAGGTGCCTACAACAGAGTATTAGGACCGATTTAAGAAAAAAATATGTTCATTTTGAGAAAAAAGTTGAAAGTTAAATGTGGATATTAAAGTTGTCATTTGAAGTCAAACAACTGCCACAGCTGCTTGACCCTCTACAAAATGCCTCGTATTGATGAGGTAGTGAAAACCTTGATCAGTCATCTTATTGTGTCTTGTGATATAGCATACATGCTCTTTACTGCATGAGGCTATAACAGTGATATCCTTGCATCTGTTCATTGCCAACCATTTCACTTTGTACAAATCCAGCCAACTCTTCAAGTTTGAAGATAATCTGTACTCAGGTCTACTAATTTATAATTACTCAGGCTTCATTAATGACTAGTTATAATATTGCTTTGCAGTATTATGTTCCAAACGGAAGGACTAAATACCAGCCAAAGGGGGTTTTCACAAGCTGGCAACTCTGAGTAGTATTTCAGACTCAGGAGGGAGCCGGAACAAGGTAACTGCGCTCACACTGCAGCAGGAATGGAGCCACGTTACTGAGACTCAGGACAGGGATGATGTAGAGGACAAACACGTATACAACTTTGAACGAACTGGACCGAGTTTGCATGGCTCTTTATTCTCACCTGTAACCCCATATAGAAAACTAAATGTCATAAATGGTGACACAGGTTGGAACTTAAAAATACTGCTTGGGTGTTTAGTTTCTGTGCTTTTGTTGCACGGAATTAGCGCAATGTTAATGATGAAAGCTCAAAGGTGCTTCTCTTGTCAGGACAGATTTCAGTATTTAACTAGAAATTACAAGTTGAATAGAACAGAATTGAAGTTTACTGCATTGATGCGCACGAGTCACATAACATTTATTTAGCCACTGTACTCATAATTGATCTGCTGTCTGCACGCGTTCTTCACAGGGATGGCTGTGGCTCAAGTGGTAGAGCAGATCAGCTACCGATTGGAAGGTCGTTGGTTCGATCCTTGGCTTCCCCAGTCTGCATGGCGAGTATCCCTAGGCAAGATACTAACCCCAAATTGCCCTCCGATGTGAATGCAGGTTAGTTTGCACTTGTGTATAGAAGTGCTTGTGAATGAGCCATGTTGTATAGAGTGCTTTGAGTACTCCGGGAGAGTAGAAAAGCACTATATAAGAATCAGTGCATTTACCATTCACAGGTGAGACTGAGTCCTTTACAGCTCAGGAAAAGCAGACTTCGAGAAAGACTTTCATTTAAGGGCTCACATGATAATGAATTCATAGGAAATTCATATATTGTCATTTTTCATCTTGTGTAATTTCACTTTAGTGATCTTTTATGAGTTGATGTTGTAGCTCTACTCACCAGTCATAAATAGTGAGGAGGTAAAATTATTAACAAGATAATCGACCTCTGTTAGAGTAGCGTTCAAGTAGCTGCTCTGCTCTGTGTTGGTACAGGGCATTGACGATGATAACAGTGGGTGGATTATATCCTAAAAACGTAGTTACCGCACTTTTAGAATGACATCTACTGTGAAGAAATCTACTCCTCACTACTGTATCATCTGGACGTATCGTAGCGTACGTCCAGATGAACAGACTCAACTTATATTTGGACGACCTAAATCCATGACAGTCATTTTGGCAGTAATGCCATGACTGGAATATTAGCTTCTGTTTTTTGAATGCAAAAAAAGCATTTGAACTACAGACTGCATTTGTAGGTAAACAATACATTTTATATAGACTATATCGGTAATGTAACTTGCAATACAAAGTTATGGGAAGCTTAAACTTAGTTTCAGATTAATTAAATCTGAGACTAAGTTTCATTGTAAGCTTAAAGTTTCAGGTTGTCTAACTAAAAATATAGTATATAAAATTGATAACATTTAAAATATAGTGAAATAACACAAGCTCTAATAGTGGCAATATATTGTTTGTTGTGCAGCAGAACAGTGTCCAGTATGTTGGCTGATATATTTTTTGTTTTGAAAATAAAATTTGGATTTTAACTCCATTACAAGAAGTGTTGTTAATTATTTTTGAATTATATTTGCAGTGTTAATCTAGAAATATGAGAAAAAAACATCATGTGATCTAGTTGCATTTAATTTGTGTAAGAAAAAAATGTTTTCTTTTAATTTATTAGCACTTGGTGTTTAGTGGGTATACAATTGGTATTTCACACTGAGATTAATCGGGTTATTCTTATTACTGTGTACTTGCAATGACTAAGTTGTCCTAACTTAGTGATCTTACGTTGGACTAGACCTTACAGTGAAATGTGTGCTCCTCTCTCCTTTTGTATACATTTCTGTTTTTGTTTTTTAAATTGCTGCTGTCTTACAATGAATATTTTATTCCTGCAGTTGGTGTGAAGCATCCTCAATTTCGTTGTACATGTACAATGACAGTAAAGGTCTCACCAGGACTTGTACATGGGGAGTAAAGTCAAAACGGCAGCTTTGTTGCTGGAAAACTCTAATACAGACAACAAAACCAAAAACTCAAACAGCACAGAGAGGGTGTATGATGGTTAAGCCAGTACCGTGACAAAAGGGCAGTTCTGTTCTATTTACTGGGGACATTTCATTCTTGCATGTACCAACTTCCTGTTTGTCATTCACAGTAAAATAAAAACGCACAATTTAATTTCAGCACTTTTGTCATCACAGGTTCACACAGAACCCTCTTCACCAAATGACCAAGGAATAAGCTCAACACAAACAAATTGGCCATATCGAGCTCAACAATGTTTAATGTCCTAACAGGTGATTCTTTGAGACCACAGATTTTCATTCATTCATTTTTCACAGTTTATTGTTGTGCTACGAGAAGTGATGAGTATACTTTTAATAATCCAGTAATTAATCACAGAGCTGGGAGATGAATTGAATTATGATTTAAATCACAATTCTGGCTTTTAACAACCAATTAAACAAGCTCATTGGGATAAAAACTCATTTGAATCATTCATCAGCTTGCGTTCCGTTAACTTTGAAGATCTCATTTGTTCATATTTTTTTTGCTTTGAATCAACATCTCCTCTTTCCTTTACAGGTATCTCTTTCACCTCTCCCTAAAAGCCAAAATTTGCTCTCAGTTTAGTTCAGGTTGAATAAGTGAACGTGCCTACAGAGCTGTCATGGTTCATTACTCAACCCTTTGGCCTGAGACATCGATCAGTGAAAACTGTGGGCCAATAAGGAGCGTCACATGCCTTCTGAAGGTGGGTGTCATGTTGAAAAGGAAGTGTATCCTGTTCAATGTCTATTTTAAAAATGTATTTATTTTAAATATATCTACATTTCAGAAAATCTCATCATTCGAAACTGAGTAAATCCAAAATGTTTCACTTAATCACTTTGTCAAAAGATTAAAATTTCTTGTATTTAATCTTCCAAAATTTGGTGCAGTTATATTCTTGTCTGGTAACAATAATAGACTCAGCTGGCTCTTTTCTTTTCTCTCCTTTAAAAAATGCTACATTGTCTTCTTCCACACATAAATCAATGTATGTTTTGAAATAAGTCAGATACAAAATATCACATTCTGCTTTATTAAACGGTATTCTGCCATGTTCAGATTTTTGAAAGGTTTAAAAATAGGTTACACGTTTAAATGAAACACGAAGTTGGTAAGAATGAATTTGTTCAACTCACAGACAATGAAATCAAACAGAAATCAGGGCATGAAATGTAAACATTTTTATTGACATTAACTTGAAGCGCTGAATTAGTTGTGTTTTCGGTTCAATTCAGTTCACTTCAATCTGTAAGGGAAAGTAAATGATGGTCTTTTCACACTGTAAGGTTTCCTTACAGTAATACACTGTAAGGAAACCTTACAATGTATTACTGTAAGGTTTGGTACCTTCCAGTGTTAAAAAGAAAACCCCAGCAGACACACCCCTCTGAGCAAGCACTCGGCGACAGTGGGGAGGAAAAACTTTCTTTTAAGAGAAAGAAACCTCCGACAGAACCAGGCTCAGTGAGGGGACGGCCATCTGTCGCGACCGGTCCGCGGAGTTTCATAAATGATCCAATTAATTAAAGAGCCATTATGATTTTAAAAATGGCTCCAATTAGTTTTTAAGAAATGTTTTCAGTTGATTTCCCTACATTACAGAAACCTTATTGTGTCTTTTGCTCCGGCAAAAAAAATTGCGTGCAGATGCTAAAAATTGGCGGATGGAACCCGGTTTCTTAGATAATTTTGCTATTTGGTTTTTGAACACGTCCACGATTGTTTCCTCAACTATTGGGTACTGTAACTGCATGAACAGGAGAACGTTCTCAGGCGTTTTATACTTTTTGCAAAGAGATTTGTAAACCAGCTTGCTGAGGTTTTTAAAGTTCTCCAATGGAACTTTAACACATTCTTCTTTGAGTTCTTTCCAGACTACAGTGGTAAATCTGTTTTGGATGGCTTCAATCATGTCTGGGGGCATGAAAATGCCTGCCTTATCAAAAGCACACCTAATCACGTCCCCATTACAGAGTTCCACAGAAAGTCTGTATTTTTCTTCTTTCTCACGTGATTCAACTTCACACGTGTCTGTTAATGCCAATAGGTGTTGTTTGAACACACAAAAAACTGTGGTGTCACTCAGTGATTCATCTAAAGCAGTTAATTTTTCATTTAGATCACTGAAAATGTCCTTGGCAACCTTTTCCAGCACTTCTGGGCCTAAAGGCACTTTAATGTTCTGGATTTCAGCCCAGACCTTCTCCAACAAACGTTCATGCAGAGAATCGGAAGAGGGGGACACTGATATTTTAGCAAACTCTGAAAACACAGTTTGAATAAGTTTGCTCAGCCATATTTTATCCTCAGAGTTGTTTTCAGCCGGCACGCTTTCATGTTTAACAGGGGATTTCTGTGGGGTTGGAGCTTTTACAGAACTAGATGTATATTCAGAAGATGGAACCAGGTGTTTTTTGAATGTAGAAATGATCGTTTCTTGGTGTTTTTCGTCTAAAACCATGGTGGAGAAAACAGCATGCTCTGGAATAGCCAGCTCCTTACAGATGTCAGAGAAAATGACAGTTTCCACATTTTCTGCGATTTCTACATCTTTAGACTCCAGCTCAGGCCAGAGTTTGTCAAACATTTCTTTCTTGTAATTTTCAGCAGAGAGATGTGCTGCTTTTTCGGCCTGAAAAATCACACCGTCAATGACTGACTGTACGGTGTAATCCATAGGAACGTCACAAGATGTTACATTGACTGGATTTTCTATGGCGCTTTCAACTCCGTCTGCGGAGCTGACAGAACTTGACTGACGCCTACAGCGCATCCACGGGTTTTTGAGTTTTTTCTTTAACCCACCGCCACGTGCAGTCTTCCTTCGCTTGACTATTTTTCTGCCAGCAGTGGCAGAGGAGACGTCAAGTGCAGGGGTGGCCTGGGAAGACCCCTGGTTTGCAGCTGTCGACTGCGAGCACAGGGTCACCATGTTTGCCACAAATTGAGAGAGCTGTTGTGTGGTGACCTTGTCTGCGCGACCTAACAGAAACTCGTCCCACTGCCCCGCTGTAATGTTGTCGAACAACTGGCGCACAAGTGATTTCACAGCACTTACTGTGTCATCAGTTGTACAATTATCCAGATTACTCCTAGCTTTTATATTTTTCATTGTGTTTAAATTTCTCTTTGCTTCGTGAAAATTTATTCTAGGTTTGTTATTAAGCAAGTAACTGCGTTTGAACCCAAGCGGTGTGTGTGTCTAGACATTGCCTTGCCTTCTATATATAGATACACGTTGCCTGTGACGTGACTACTCCTTTGATCCCTGGTTGTGATGTCATTTGATCTGCGTTTAACCCCGCCCACCCTCAAAGAAAAAACGAGAAACTGTTGCCTAGCAACCGCTACACGCTGTCTGAGCCGCAGAACCGTTTGGTTTTTTTTTTTTGTAAAAGTAGGGAAAAATGAATTGCATGGGTCTAAGGCATGCATGCCAACCGTCCCGATTTCTCCGGGAGTGCCCCTTCCGAAAATCTCCCGGAGCCACCATTCTCCCGAATTTCTCCCGATTTTCCACCCGGACAACAAAGTTGAAAAACCGTATCCCAGAATTCAAAGCACGGTCCAGCCAATTCCAGTTTCCAACAATGGCGGCAGCTACTTAGTGTTAATATTACTCTTATTATTCTTTCTGGGTCGCAAAATAAACTTTTAACATATTTTCAGGCGAGAATGTAGGTGTGTAAACCTTAAATATCTGAGCCGGCGAGAGCAGCAAACCCCCGCGGTTTTCGCTACTCAGGTTAAACATGATAAGTCACTTGGATAACTTAAAAATGTTATTGTCTGGCTTTTTTCAGTGTTTTATTTATTCGTGAGTAAATCGGTTTGGCTGAGATGATTAGAGTCAATAAAACTTTATTAAGCCCTCTGGAGGATTCCTGAGTATTTCACACAACTGAATAAACGTCAAACAAAAAACCGATTAAACAGAAGTGTGAGATGGTCGAGAATTTGCGCCAAAGTCCGGTTATATTTTAGATAGCAAGCAGCAGACGGCAGAGTTGATCTCCACCGAGAGAGCTCGTGACGTAATTCTGACCGTCCAATTTCACAGTCGCTCACTTCAGCCTACCTGGCTTTCGGAGGACCCGGCGCACTTAGACCGCGAAGGCCTCGGGTGGATATGGCCTCTGAATTTTGACACCCCTGCTGCTTCCAGCCGGACAATAATAACGATGAAATTTAACTTACTTTATCCGATAAATAAACACTGTAAAATTATTGTTTTTTAGCATATATATATATATATATATATATATATATATATATATATATATATATATATATATATATATATATATATATATATATATATATGATATAGATATAGTATAATAACACTGTAAACTCCAAATATGTCCAGATAAGATGTTAAGTAAAGTTAAGTAAAGCATGCTACACTGCAGATGTCTTTTAAGAATGTGATGATAAAAAATAATCACTAGATGGCGCAATCAGCCCACTGAAAATATAACACACAAACCCTGTATTGGAGAATGGTAGGTACCTTAGGTTTACATTGCGGCTTCAGTATCTGTATTTTTGTGTTCAGACATCAGCAATCTCATCCACTGCCTTCCACGCAGGGCCCCTTATTCCTAATGATACGAAGGGGCCACAGAGGAGACTGTTTAGCTTTTGATCCTCATATAGTTAAGGTGGCACACAAACATAAAAAATTATATATATATATATATATATATATATATATATATATATATATATATATATATATATATATATATATATATGCTAAAAAACAACAACAAAACTTTAATTTTACAGTGTTTATTTATCGGATAAAGTAAGTTAAATTTCATCGTTATTATTGTCCGGCTGGAAGCAGCAGGGGTGTCAAAATTCAGAGGCCATATCCACCCGAGGCCTTCGCGGTCTAAGTGCGCCGGGTCCTCCGAAAGCCAGGTAGGCTGAAGTGAGCGACTGTGAAATTGGACGGTCAGAATTACGTCACGAGCTCTCTCGGTGGAGATCAACTCTGCCGTCTGCTGCTTGCTATCTAAAATATAACCGGACTTTGGCGCAAATTCTCGACCATCTCACACTTCTGTTTAATCGGTTTTTTGTTTGACGTTTATTCAGTTGTGTGAAATACTCAGGAATCCTCCAGAGGGCTTAATAAAGTTTTATTGACTCTAATCATCTCAGCCAAACCGATTTACTCACGAATAAATAAAACACTGAAAAAAGCCAGACAATAACATTTTTAAGTTATCCAAGTGACTTATCATGTTTAACCTGAGTAGCGAAAACCGCGGGGGTTTGCTGCTCTCGCCGGCTCAGATATTTAAGGTTTACACACCTACATTCTCGCCTGAAAATATGTTAAAAGTTTATTTTGCGACCCAGAAAGAATAATAAGAGTAATATTAACACTAAGTAGCTGCCGCCATTGTTGGAAACTGGAATTGGCTGGACCGTGCTTTGAATTCTGGGATACGGTTTTTCAACTTTGTTGTCCGGGTGGAAAATCGGGAGAAATTCGGGAGAATGGTGGCTCCGGGAGATTTTCGGAAGGGGCACTCCCGGAGAAATCGGGACGGTTGGCATGCATGCCTTAGACCCATGCAATTCATTTTTCCCTACTTTTACAAAAAAAAAAAACCAAACGGTTCTGCGGCTCAGACAGCGTGTAGCGGTTGCTAGGCAACAGTTTCTCGTTTTTTCTTTGAGGGTGGGCGGGGTTAAACGCAGATCAAATGACATCACAACCAGGGATCAAAGGAGTAGTCACGTCACAGGCAACGTGTATCTATATATAGAAGGCAAGGCAATGTCTAGACACACACACCGCTTGGGTTCAAACGCAGTTACTTGCTTAATAACAAACCTAGAATAAATTTTCACGAAGCAAAGAGAAATTTAAACACAATGAAAAATATAAAAGCTAGGAGTAATCTGGATAATTGTACAACTGATGACACAGTAAGTGCTGTGAAATCACTTGTGCGCCAGTTGTTCGACAACATTACAGCGGGGCAGTGGGACGAGTTTCTGTTAGGTCGCGCAGACAAGGTCACCACACAACAGCTCTCTCAATTTGTGGCAAACATGGTGACCCTGTGCTCGCAGTCGACAGCTGCAAACCAGGGGTCTTCCCAGGCCACCCCTGCACTTGACGTCTCCTCTGCCACTGCTGGCAGAAAAATAGTCAAGCGAAGGAAGACTGCACGTGGCGGTGGGTTAAAGAAAAAACTCAAAAACCCGTGGATGCGCTGTAGGCGTCAGTCAAGTTCTGTCAGCTCCGCAGACGGAGTTGAAAGCGCCATAGAAAATCCAGTCAATGTAACATCTTGTGACGTTCCTATGGATTACACCGTACAGTCAGTCATTGACGGTGTGATTTTTCAGGCCGAAAAAGCAGCACATCTCTCTGCTGAAAATTACAAGAAAGAAATGTTTGACAAACTCTGGCCTGAGCTGGAGTCTAAAGATGTAGAAATCGCAGAAAATGTGGAAACTGTCATTTTCTCTGACATCTGTAAGGAGCTGGCTATTCCAGAGCATGCTGTTTTCTCCACCATGGTTTTAGACGAAAAACACCAAGAAACGATCATTTCTACATTCAAAAAACACCTGGTTCCATCTTCTGAATATACATCTAGTTCTGTAAAAGCTCCAACCCCACAGAAATCCCCTGTTAAACATGAAAGCGTGCCGGCTGAAAACAACTCTGAGGATAAAATATGGCTGAGCAAACTTATTCAAACTGTGTTTTCAGAGTTTGCTAAAATATCAGTGTCCCCCTCTTCCGATTCTCTGCATGAACGTTTGTTGGAGAAGGTCTGGGCTGAAATCCAGAACATTAAAGTGCCTTTAGGCCCAGAAGTGCTGGAAAAGGTTGCCAAGGACATTTTCAGTGATCTAAATGAAAAATTAACTGCTTTAGATGAATCACTGAGTGACACCACAGTTTTTTGTGTGTTCAAACAACACCTATTGGCATTAACAGACACGTGTGAAGTTGAATCACGTGAGAAAGAAGAAAAATACAGACTTTCTGTGGAACTCTGTAATGGGGACGTGATTAGGTGTGCTTTTGATAAGGCAGGCATTTTCATGCCCCCAGACATGATTGAAGCCATCCAAAACAGATTTACCACTGTAGTCTGGAAAGAACTCAAAGAAGAATGTGTTAAAGTTCCATTGGAGAACTTTAAAAACCTCAGCAAGCTGGTTTACAAATCTCTTTGCAAAAAGTATAAAACGCCTGAGAACGTTCTCCTGTTCATGCAGTTACAGTACCCAATAGTTGAGGAAACAATCGTGGACGTGTTCAAAAACCAAATAGCAAAATTATCTAAGAAACCGGGTTCCATCCGCCAATTTTTAGCATCTGCACGCAATTTTTTTTGCCGGAGCAAAAGACACAATAAGGTTTCTGTAATGTAGGGAAATCAACTGAAAACATTTCTTAAAAACTAATTGGAGCCATTTTTAAAATCATAATGGCTCTTTAATTAATTGGATCATTTATGAAACTCCGCGGACCGGTCGCGACAGATGGCCGTCCCCTCACTGAGCCTGGTTCTGTCGGAGGTTTCTTTCTCTTAAAAGAAAGTTTTTCCTCCCCACTGTCGCCGAGTGCTTGCTCAGAGGGGTGTGTCTGCTGGGGTTTTCTTTTTAACACTGGAAGGTACCAAACCTTACAGTAATACATTGTAAGGTTTCCTTACAGTGTATTACTGTAAGGAAACCTTACAGTGTGAAAAGACCATCATTTACTTTCCCTTACAGATTGAAGTGAACTGAATTGAACCGAAAACACAACTAATTCAGCGCTTCAAGTTAATGTCAATAAAAATGTTTACATTTCATGCCCTGATTTCTGTTTGATTTCATTGTCTGTGAGTTGAACAAATTCATTCTTACCAACTTCGTGTTTCATTTAAACGTGTAACCTATTTTTAAACCTTTCAAAAATCTGAACATGGCAGAATACCGTTTAATAAAGCAGAATGTGATATTTTGTATCTGACTTATTTCAAAACATACATTGATTTATGTGTGGAAGAAGACAATGTAGCATTTTTTAAAGGAGAGAAAAGAAAAGAGCCAGCTGAGTCTATTATTGTTACCAGACAAGAATATAACTGCACCAAATTTTGGAAGATTAAATACAAGAAATTTTAATCTTTTGACAAAGTGATTAAGTGAAACATTTTGGATTTACTCAGTTTCGAATGATGAGATTTTCTGAAATGTAGATATATTTAAAATAAATACATTTTTAAAATAGACATTGAACAGGATACACTTCCTTTTCAACATGACACCCACCTTCAGAAGGCATGTGACGCTCCTTATTGGCCCACAGTTTTCACTGATCGATGTCTCAGGCCAAAGGGTTGAGTAATGAACCATGACAGCTCTGTAGGCACGTTCACTTATTCAACCTGAACTAAACTGAGAGCAAATTTTGGCTTTTAGGGAGAGGTGAAAGAGATACCTGTAAAGGAAAGAGGAGATGTTGATTCAAAGCAAAAAAAATATGAACAAATGAGATCTTCAAAGTTAACGGAACGCAAGCTGATGAATGATTCAAATGAGTTTTTATCCCAATGAGCTTGTTTAATTGGTTGTTAAAAGCCAGAATTGTGATTTAAATCATAATTCAATTCATCTCCCAGCTCTGTGATTAATTACTGGATTATTAAAAGTATACTCATCACTTCTCGTAGCACAACAATAAACTGTGAAAAATGAATGAATGAAAATCTGTGGTCTCAAAGAATCACCTGTTAGGACATTAAACATTGTTGAGCTCGATATGGCCAATTTGTTTGTGTTGAGCTTATTCCTTGGTCATTTGGTGAAGAGGGTTCTGTGTGAACCTGTGATGACAAAAGTGCTGAAATTAAATTGTGCGTTTTTATTTTACTGTGAATGACAAACAGGAAGTTGGTACATGCAAGAATGAAATGTCCCCAGTAAATAGAACAGAACTGCCCTTTTGTCACGGTACTGGCTTAACCATCATACACCCTCTCTGTGCTGTTTGAGTTTTTGGTTTTGTTGTCTGTATTAGAGTTTTCCAGCAACAAAGCTGCCGTTTTGACTTTACTCCCCATGTACAAGTCCTGGTGAGACCTTTACTGTCATTGTACATGTACAACGAAATTGAGGATGCTTCACACCAACTGCAGGAATAAAATATTCATTGTAAGACAGCAGCAATTTAAAAAACAAAAACAGAAATGTATACAAAAGGAGAGAGGAGCACACATTTCACTGTAAGGTCTAGTCCAACGTAAGATCACTAAGTTAGGACAACTTAGTCATTGCAAGTACACAGTAATAAGAATAACCCGATTAATCTCAGTGTGAAATACCAATTGTATACCCACTAAACACCAAGTGCTAATAAATTAAAAGAAAACATTTTTTTCTTACACAAATTAAATGCAACTAGATCACATGATGTTTTTTTCTCATATTTCTAGATTAACACTGCAAATATAATTCAAAAATAATTAACAACACTTCTTGTAATGGAGTTAAAATCCAAATTTTATTTTCAAAACAAAAAATATATCAGCCAACATACTGGACACTGTTCTGCTGCACAACAAACAATATATTGCCACTATTAGAGCTTGTGTTATTTCACTATATTTTAAATGTTATCAATTTTATATACTATATTTTTAGTTAGACAACCTGAAACTTTAAGCTTACAATGAAACTTAGTCTCAGATTTAATTAATCTGAAACTAAGTTTAAGCTTCCCATAACTTTGTATTGCAAGTTACATTACCGATATAGTCTATATAAAATGTATTGTTTACCTACAAATGCAGTCTGTAGTTCAAATGCTTTTTTTGTATTCAAAAAACAGAAGCTAATATTCCAGTCATGGCATTACTGCCAAAATGACTGTCATGGATTTAGGTCGTCCAAATATAAGTTGATTCTGTTCATCTGGACGTACGCTACGATACGTCCAGATGATACAGTAGTGAGGAGTAGATTTCTTCACAGTAGATGTCATTCTAAAAGTGCGGTAACTACGTTTTTAGGATATAATCCACCCACTGTTATCATCGTCAATGCCCTGTACCAACACAGAGCAGAGCAGCTACTTGAACGCTACTCTAACAGAGGTCGATTATCTTGTTAATAATTTTACCTCCTCACTATTTATGACTGGTGAGTAGAGCTACAACATCAACTCATAAAAGATCACTAAAGTGAAATTACACAAGATGAAAAATGACAATATATGAATTTCCTATGAATTCATTATCATGTGAGCCCTTAAATGAAAGTCTTTCTCGAAGTCTGCTTTTCCTGAGCTGTAAAGGACTCAGTCTCACCTGTGAATGGTAAATGCACTGATTCTTATATAGTGCTTTTCTACTCTCCCGGAGTACTCAAAGCACTCTATACAACATGGCTCATTCACAAGCACTTCTATACACAAGTGCAAACTAACCTGCATTCACATCGGAGGGCAATTTGGGGTTAGTATCTTGCCTAGGGATACTCGCCATGCAGACTGGGGAAGCCAAGGATCGAACCAACGACCTTCCGATCAGTAGCTGATCTGCTCTACCACTTGAGCCACAGCCATCCCTGTGAAGAACGCGTGCAGACAGCAGATCAATTATGAGTACAGTGGCTAAATAAATGTTATGTCACTCGTGCGCATCAATGCAGTAAACTTCAATTCTATTCTATTCAACTTGTATTTCACACAACTGAATAAACGTCAAACAGAAAACCGATTAAACAGAAGTGTGAGATGGTCGAGAATTTGCGCCAAAGTCCGGTTATATTTTAGATAGCAAGCAGCAGACGGCAGAGTTGATCTCCACCGAGAGAGCTCGTGACGTAATTCTGACCGTCCAATTTCACAGTCGCTCACTTCAGCCTACCTGGCTTTCGGAGGACCCGGCGCACTTAGACCGCGAAGGCCTCGGGTGGATATGGCCTCTGAATTTTGACACCCCTGCTGCTTCCAGCCGGACAATAATAAAGATGAAATTTAACTTACTTTATCCGATAAATAAACACTGTAAAATTAAAGTTTTGTTGTTGTTTTTTAGCATATATATATATATATATATATATATATATATATATATATATATATATATATATATATATATATATATATATATATATATATATATATATATATATATATATATATATATATATATATATATGCTGTTCAACTTGTAGCCAAGCATCGGTCCCCTCCAACTACCGACCAATAACCTGCCTCAGTACTACATGGAAGCTCCTGTCAGGCATCATATCGGCTAAGATGAACAGGCACATGGGTCAATACATGAGCGGGACACAGAAAGGAATTGGCAAGAATACCAGAGGTGCAAAACACCAGCTACTGGTAGACAGAACAATCAGCCGAGACTGCAAGACCAGACTGACCAACCTGTGCACTGCCTGGATTGATTACAAGAAGGCCTATGACTCAATGCCCCACAGCTGGATACTGGAATGCCTAGAATTGTACAAGATCAATGGGACCCTAAGAGCCTTCATCAGGAACTCAATGGGGATGTGGCGTACAACACTAGAGGCCAACTCCAAGCCCATAGCACAAGTTACCATCAAGTGCGGGATCTACCAAGGAGATGCTCTGTCCCCACTGCTGTTCTGCATAGGCCTGAACCCCCTCAGTGAGATCATTAACAAGACTGGCTACGGATACCGACTACGGAACGGAGCAGTTGTCAGCCACCTCCTGTACATGGATGACATCAAGCTGTATGCCAAGAGTGAACGAGACATCGATTCACTGATCCACACTACCAGGCTATACAGCAATGACATTGGAATGTCGTTCGGACTGGAGAAGTGTAGTCGGATGGTAACAAAGAGAGGGAAGGTAGTCAGAACTGAGGGGATTGAACTACCAGAAGGCAACATTGCAGACATAGAGGACAGTTACAAGTACCTGGGGATCCCGCAGGCAAATGGGAACCATGAAGAGGCCGCTAGAAAGGCTGCAACCACCAAGTACCTGCAGAGGGTCAGGCAAGTCCTGAGGAGTCAGCTGAATGGTAAGAACAAGATCCGGGCCATCAACACATACGCCCTGCCCGTGATCAGGTACCCTGCTGGGGTAATAAGCTGGCCAAAGGAGGAGATAGAAGCCACTGACATAAAGACAAGAAAGCTCCTGACCATGCATGGAGGGTTTCACCCCAAGTCCAGCACCCTGAGGCTGTACGCTAAGCGGAAGGAAGGGGGCCGGGGACTGGTGAGTGTCAGCACCACAGTCCAGGATGAGACAACGAACATCCAAGAATACATTGGGAAGATGGCCCCAACTGACCGAGTGCTCAGTGAATACCTCAGGCAGCAGAAACCCAAGAAAGAGGAGGGAGACGAGGAACCATCATGGAAGGACAGGCCCCTGCACGGTATGTACCACCGGCAGATAGAGGAGGTGGCTGATATCCAGAAATCCTACCAGTGGCTGGACAAAGCTGGACTGAAAGACAGCACAGAGGCACTAATCATGGCAGCACAAGAACAAGCTCTGAGTACAAGATCCATAGAGGCTGGGGTCTATCACACCAGGCAAGACCCCAGGTGCAGGCTGTGTAAAGATGCCCCAGAGACTATCCAGCACATAACAGCAGGGTGCAAGATGCTAGCAGGCAAGGCATACATGGAACGCCATAACCAAGTGGCCGGCATAGTGTACAGGAACATCTGTGCCGAGTATAACCTGGAAGTCCCGAGGTCAAAATGGGAGATGCCCCCAAGGGTGGTGGAGAATGACCGAGCTAAGATCCTGTGGGACTTCCAGATACAGACGGACAAAGGACATAGTGGTGGTAGACAAACAGAAGAAGACGGCCGTAGTGATCGATGTAGCGGTTCCCAATGACAGCAATATCAGGAAGAAGGAACACGAGAAGCTGGAGAAATACCAAGGGCTCAGAGAAGAGCTCGAGAGGATGTGGAGGGTGAAGGTAACGGTGGTCCCCGTGGTAATCGGAGCACTAGGTGCGGTGACTCCCAAGCTAGGCGAGTGGCTCCAGCAGATCCCGGGAAAAAAAACATCGGAGATCTCTGTCCAGAAGAGCGCAGTCCTGGGAACAGCTAAGATACTGCGCAGGACCCTCAAGCTCCCAGGCCTCTGGTAGAGGACCCGAGCTTGAAGGATAAACCGCCCGCAGGGGCGTGCTGGGTGTTTTTTTATATATATATATATATATATGTATATATATATATATATATACATATATAGATAGATAGATAGATAGATAGATAGATAGATACATATATATATAGATATATATGGTGTATCGACATCTAGTGTGACTTTTTCCCTTGAAAAATCTAAATAAATTGCACAATACATTTTAAGCAAAATTCCAGATGTAGCAAATACTATAAAAATTAAGAATACATTTTATAACAAATTTGTCAAATGGTTCAATAATCTCAAAAGAAAAAAGGAATTTGCCTGAAATGATTTCATGTTTCAGGCTTTAAAGGGTTAAAAAACATGTTTAACTAAACTGTATGTCAACACAAATGGAATGAAAAATTCCAGTTTCTCAAAAAGTCTTTTATAATTTTCTTTTTGTTTTTTGGGGGGTCAAACTGGATAAAACCTTCCCTGTCTGTTCACTATTGATTTGTAGTGTTAAGTAAATGGTCTGACTCTTATATAGCCTTTTTCTACTTCCCCAGAGTAGTCAAAGCGCTCTATACAACATGCCACATTCACCCAATTCAGATTTTGTTCTTTACTAATATTCATGCTCTCATTGATGCATCAGAAAGCAACTTGCCCAAGGATACTCGGCATATAGACTGGAGGAGCCAGGGATCAAACCACTAACCTTCTGAGCAGTAGATGACCTGCTCTACCTCCTGAGCTACAGCCACCCCTATTTAACTTACAGCCATACCACCCTGAGCACCTCCGATCTCGTCTAAAGTAAAAGAGGGAGAAGCACAGTCAAACCTTAGGCAGAAACTTGATTTCCAGGTCTGTTCAGGTGAGCTGACACACCTGGCGGGTGGGTATCATCCTGTATTCCTGTAGATTTTTGGCTGGTTGGCTTACTCAAATCTATTTCTGTGGTCAAATGATTTTTGTGTAGACAAAGTGACTTTTGTCACTTTTTATCATTATTCGTAC